>NC_044208.1:13063094-13385951 GCF_900880675.1 Sparus aurata | reverse complement strand
AAGTTAGCACTTGTAGAGCAACCTAAGGAATCGTCAGATGGGAAGCTCCAGGTGAGACCTGAAGTACACCCAGCATCCGTTGTGTACAACAAACGCATCACAGTGACTCTCAAAAACACTTCAGCCGAGGAGATTGTTCTGAAGCGGGGAACTCCGCTGGCTCATGTTTTTCCAGTTGCGATGGTTCCACAAGTGGCCACCAGGGCAGTAAAGGAATCACCTAACGCACTCACCGTTTCCTCGTTCGATTTTGGCAATTCTCCGATGCCCGAAGATGCTAGAAATCGTCTCTGCCATAAAATGTTGGAGAGGAAAGATGTTTTTTCATGTCATGAGTGGGACGTGGGCTGTTCTAAGAACACAAAACATGACATTAGATTAACAGACACAAGACCCTTCAGAGAAAGATCTCGGCGCTTGCCACTTGCTGATCTGGAGGATGTACGCAAACATCTGCAGGAACTTCAAGCAAACGGCATCATCTCCGAGTCCCGAAGTCCCTACGCGTCCCCGATCGTGGTGGTTCGCAAGAAGACTGGGAAAGTAAGAATGTGTGTCGATTATCGAACTTTGAACCAGCGAACTATCCCAGACCAGTATACCGTTCCCAGAGTTGAAGATGCGCTCCACTCATTGTCTGGAAGCAAATGGTTCAGTGTCTTAGACTTGAGGAGCGGATACTACCAGATCCCAATGAGTGAGGCCGACAAGGAAAAGACAGCCTTTATATGTCCCCTTGGCTTTTATCAATTCGAACGCATGC
This sequence comes from Sparus aurata, assembly GCF_900880675.1. Classification (NCBI taxonomy): domain Eukaryota; kingdom Metazoa; phylum Chordata; class Actinopteri; order Spariformes; family Sparidae; genus Sparus; species Sparus aurata. The sequence continues at coordinate 13,385,188 of NC_044208.1, read as the reverse complement.
CTCAAGGAATCTCGGGAGCACCTGCAACCTTCCAGAGAGTGATGGAAAGAACCATCGGAGATATGAACTTTCTGGAGGTTCTAGTGTATCTGGATGATTTGATCGTTTTTGGTAAAACCATTGAGGAACATGAAGAGAGGTTGTTAAAAGTCCTTGACAGACTGAAAGAAGAGGGTCTAAAACTGTCGTTGGATAAGTGCCAGTTCGGCAGAACATCAGTCACTTACGTGGGGCACATAGTGTCAAAAGACGGAATTGCCACTGATCCATCTAAGATAGAGGCCGTTGTTTCCTGGCCCAGACCCAAGACAGTGACAGAGCTCAGATCCTTTTTAGGGTTTTGTGGCTACTATCGCCGTTTCGTGAGAGATTTTTCCAAACTGTGTCGACCTCTCAATGAGTTGCTCCAAGGGTATCCACCTAGTTACCGAGCAAAGAATGTGAAAGCTGGGCAGCCAGACAGTCACAAGTCCTTTTTCAAACCCTCAGAACCTTTCGGGGCCAGGTGGAGTGAGCGCTGTGAAAGTGTTTTCCAAGAGCTTAAGACCCGGTTGACACAGGCACCCGTATTAGCTTTTGCCGACCCTCAGAGATCATACGTTTTGCATGTTGATGCTAGTACAGATGGTCTTGGTGGTGTGTTGTATCAGCAATATGAGGAAGGACTACGACCGGTTGCGTTCATTAGCCGAAGCCTGTCACCCTCTGAGAAAAACTATCCCGCGCATAAACTAGAGTTCTTAGCTCTAAAGTGGGCCGTGGTGGACAGACTACATGACTACTTGTATGGTGTGGAGTTTGAAGTGAGAACTGACAACAATCCCTTGACCTATATTCTGACGTCAGCAAAACTTGATGCCACCGGACACAGATGGTTATCGGCTTTGTCCACTTACAACTTCAGTCTTAAATATAGGCCAGGGCGAAATAACATCGATGCAGACTCGCTATCCAGGCGTCCCCATCAAAGCTTGTCTGATGCTGGTGAATGGCATGAGATACCTGTTCCTGGAGTGCGAGCACTTTGTCAGTCTGCCTCAACAGAGAAAGGAGCAAGCGATCTCTCTTATCCTTGTGTCATTCAGCAGATAGGTGCTCATGTCTCCGCTTTGCCCAAAGCGTTTTGTCAGACCGCAGCTGTAGTGACAGATCAATTGCCAAAGTTCAGTCCAAGTGAACTGCTAGCTGCTCAGAAAAATGATCCTTGCATGCGAGAGGTGTTGTTTGCTGTACAGCAGCGTAGAACTGCAGATAGCATTCAGTTAGATCATCCTGACCTCAGACTTTTCAAAAGAGAATGGGATAAGTTGTCAGTTGAGCAAGAGCTCCTGTACCGAACGTTGAAGTTGTCTGATGGACGTATCAGAAAGCAGCTTGTACTTCCTAAACAGTTTCACAGTTTTGTTCTGAACTCCTTGCATGATCAGACTGGACATTTAGGTTGTGATAAGACATATGCTCTAGTTCGCGACAGATTTTTCTGGCCGCGCATGAAAGTGGACGTAGAATCTCACTGTAAGACATGTGAGCGGTGCATAAAGAGGAAGACCTTGCCACAAAAAGCTGCACCACTGTCTCACATGCACAGTTCAGGTCCCCTTGATCTTGTATGCATTGATTTTTTATCCATTGAACCTGACAGCAGGAATGTGTGTAATGTTTTAGTTGTAACAGATCACTTTACACGGTATGCACAAGCTTTCCCGACACGTGATCAGAAAGCCATAACCGTAGCAAAAACATTGTGGGAGAGGTACTTCATCCATTATGGTCTTCCTGCCCGCATACATTCGGATCAGGGGAGGGATTTTGAAAGTCAGCTGGTAAAAGAAATGTTGACAATGTTGGGTGTAAAGAAATCTCGAACTTCTCCTTACCATCCCCAAGGTGATCCACAACCAGAAAGGTTTAACCGGACACTTTTGGATATGTTAGGCACCTTGGATCCGAGTCAAAAGCAGAAGTGGAGTCAGCATGTAGCCCACCTTGTGCACGCTTATAACTGTACTCCAAACGAAGCCACTGGGTTCTCCCCATACTTTCTTATGTTTGGAAGAGAAGCAAGACTGCCCGTGGATGTTTGTTTTGGTGTGTCTGCAGATGGTACATCAACGGCCTCACATACCAAGTATGTATCCAAGATGAAAAAGGAGCTTCATGCAGCATATCAGTTGGCCCAGAGCAATGCTGACAAGATGAACCAAGGAAACAAAGACAGGTATGATCAAAAGGTGAGATATCACTGTTTGAATCCTGAAGATAGAGTGCTAATCCGTAATCTTGGACTAAAAGGAAAGCAAAAGTTGGCTGATCGCTGGAGTGCGAATCCTTACCTGGTTGATAGCCAGATGTCAGATCTCCCAGTGTATCGACTAAGACCTGTGGATGGCAATGGACCAATCAAGGTGATGCATCGAAATCACATCCTGCCCTTAGGACAAGATGTTAGACTGAATGCTGGAGACATTCCAAAGCCTGCTTGTTCTCCAAGAGCTATGAGGCGAAGGAAGGCTAAAGAAAAGAGTAAAACCTCTGCTCAAGTTGTAGACCTTGCATCTGATGAACCGCAGAGAGAGTGGTGTTCTTCAGACTCAGATTCTGAGTTTGGATGCTATTTTGAAGATGTGAACATGATTGAGATAGAGAAACAAACTGCTCAAGAGTTGGTGTCTTTAGAGCGTGATGAGCCGAACATGGAGTCAGGTGTTGACCTATCAGTAGTGGAGACTGAGCCAGTTGCTGATTTGTCAGTGATATTGTCTGAACATACTGATGTACCAAGAGAGTCTGAGTCTCCTGTTGACCTACCGGCAGTATCTGATGTTGAAGTAAATCATACTGAACCTGTAGAAGACACGGAAAGAGTTCAGAATGATGTGTCCCCAGAGGTAACCAATGTAGGTCTTGAGTCCCCGTGTGTACTCAGAAGGTCAGAGAGAGATAGAAAACCTGCAGAAAGGTTTACCTATGATACTTTAGGAGAACCCATCAAAGAAGTTGTGACTGCCCCTAAAAGTTCTAGTGTACATTCAGTGTACGTGGGTAGTATCCTGTTTCCTGATCGTTACAATAGCTCACATGTGTGGTGGTGTACACCTCAAGCTTTATGTAAAATTTGTGTGAGTTTACCAAAACTCTTGCCTTGCACTTAAAATGCTCTAACCCCAAATTACTGTATGTAATATACATTTTGTTTCTCATTGAGTGGTGGTATAGGACAGCATGGGGGCATGCTGATATTTGGTGGGGGGAGTGTGTAGGGCTCTCTAAAAATGTGTAAAAACATTAATTTTTTATTTTATTGTGTTTCTATAATTTTAGTGATGGTAAAAATATGCAGGTTATCCCTTTTATATTGCTTCAAGAAGACGGAGTAGAGTAGGACTTCATTTCCCAAAATCCTCTGGTTCTTCCTATTTTTGCCATAGTCATGTTAAAATTAATACTGTTAATATATTAACTCTGTAATTCATGTTTTATGTTGTTTGAAAGTATTCTATGGTCTTTGAAAATGGTAAAGGTTAAGTTTTTCCTGTTTGATAAAAACTATTTTTTTTTATTTCCGCGGGAGGAAGTATCCCAGAGTTCCTTTGGACAGTGGCGAGCGGGCGGTGGTTTTTTTTTTTCCCTCGGCAGAGAAAAGAGAAAGTCAGTATTTTGGAGACTTGAACTCAATGTTGGCCCAGATATTGCCCTGCCCAGAGAGACTTATTTGGTCAGAAAAGAAACTCTTTTCACTTATCTCAGTCGAGTGTGTGTAGTTTACACGACGGTGAAGTTTTCCGAGCCGCCACAGCGTGGTCTCCGTCACTAGCTCCGACATTAGCCAGCAGAGCGCTGTGAGTTAGCTGGGTGGCAGAGAATCAGACTGTTTCACCACACGGACACGAGAAAGCCTCCACGCGACATACGTACGGACGGTACAGACGGAGCGGACGGCGGACGAGGTGACAGCAGAGAACGAGGACGTGTCGCAGGTAGCCGGTGCTACAGGAGTCGGCGCGGGGCTGTCTGGACATCACTCTACGGCCTTGCTGGCTGCAACGCCATATTGCATCTACGACGAGAGGTTGCGTGAGTACTTGACATTGGAACGGAGCCGAGGGCAGGATAGAGACACGAGACTGTGTGAACTGTCCTGGTTTCAGAGTTTAACTTCTTCTAACTGGATAAAACTTCATGTGCACCAACGCTTCAAATGGGCCCCAACGGTTAGGGAAATTATCCAAGCGCTTGGGTTAGACTTTTCATGGTCATTATCATTTGTTTTTGTTTCTATGTGGACTGAAAAATACAATGGTACAGGTGTGAGTACTGTTATTGTGTTTTGAGTACACAAATGCATTTTGGTTTGATATTTCTATGCATTTGTGTTATTGAATTCATATTCTGAACATTTAATAGGTGTGAATACAGTTAAAATATTAAGAACACATCTCATAATTTCATGAGTGAATGGTTTATAAAAAGAGAACCACTATTTGATTAAGTTACAAACAAGCTAAAAATCTAATTTCATAGGTTTATTTTCATTTAAAAAGGTTAAGTTTGAGCTCAAGTTAAATTCATTTCATTGATGTGAGAGAACAAAAAGGGTTAAGTTTTTGATTAAAAGATCAGACATACACACATACACCTTTCATTATTGGTTGGTTGAAGGAAACAACTGTGCTATTGATTTAAAAAGGGTAAAAAGAAAAACATTTTGATGCTTCAGGCATTACTGTCTTGATTTAAATGTACAGGAAGTGTTTTGTTTGTTGTTTTTATTTTTCTTATCTATTTCTAGAGCATTTCTCCTTTTGAAGGGTATTATTCCAAAGATCTTAAAAGGTTTAACAAAATAAATATTTGTGTCTTACCTTTTACATATTGTTGTTTAATATTCTTTAAGACTAAAAACTGTATTTGAGTTCTGAGGACTTGCATAAGTTTGCTAACACAAAGCATAGCAAGTTTTCAGTGGAGGCACCGCGCTAATTATTTTCCATTGTTTGTACTCAAGTGATAAAGTCCCTTGCTTAATTAAGAACCCCAAGCGAATTCATCATCTTTAGCTGAGAACCTAGGACCTGTTTTATTTTTATTTGGATGTGACCTCAGTGCAGATTTTAAGCACTAAGGGAAAAAGGGGTTACATATATATATATATATATATATATATATATATATATATATATATATATATATATATATATATATATATATATATATATATATATATATACAGTTCATATTTAGAGACAACAGAATGTGACAGCTTTGTCACAATAACAACTTCAAATTTGGATACTTTGTAATTACTTCACTTCAAACGGTCACACAGTGGCGCATCAAGAGTAGAGCCTAAATGTTGTCTTACTGTAAATGATCATGTTCTGTTTTCCTTGTAATGTCACCCTTAAATACATTTGAACTTTGTCTATCTGGTACATTATAGTAAGTCTTAACAATACAATTACAACAGTTATTCATTATTATGATGACAACTGTGCTTAGATGCATCATGATTAAATCACAGCTGAGGGGAATTTGCTGACTACATTTAACAAATAAGCATAACTATAGACACATACGATGAAGCATTTTCTCATAGCAACATCACAATGAATTAAATACATTTCACTGAATGAATGAAATACAATAATCAGAACAAATGACTGAATCAGATGCCTTGTCCCGCTGCGCCATCTCATCACACGCAGAATAGCTCAGGATAATTCTTTGTAATGTTAATGTGACGGGAACAGAAAGGGTTAATTAATAAGAGTGGATAGTACAGATAACACTGGACACAGCAGTTAACCACTTCTCCATCATCACCCTAAGCTGACAGAACTGAGCAGTTTATTGATGACATCTTTCAGGGTTGTTGCGTTACATGAAGGATTTTATAGGTTTATTCATGGTGACTATCCCATAGGTGCAGCCACACGGCTGCTACTTAACTGAAAGTATTTGATATTTGAGTAGAAAAGAGGCAGAGGCCTTATGGATATGGAAATTCATCGAAACACACGTCATATACGTCAGCGTAGATGACAGCCAATAAGGGCAAAGTCCTGACGTCATGAAGGTGGGTCTGTGGTCGCGCAGTACCTGGAGAGCAACTGCTCTGCAGCAGCCTCGCTCCCGCGATAACTTAAGGTCATGTGACATCAGATGCAGAGCAGAAACCACTCCCATCCAGGTCATCGTGGACACATTTTAACCAGCATGCATCACGATTTATGCAGCGCTGCGCAGCGCTGCGCAGCACTGCGTGATCTTGAACTCGCCTAATATGTAATGAGGCGCGCGTTGATTGGCCGCAGGAAGGACAGAGCCGGAATCGGGGGCTAGCCTGCATGCACACAGACTCCAAAACATAAACAGCCCCCTGTCATGGCGCACACACTAAATGACGAACCTTACAATTCAGGCATTTATGTACGAGCCGGATTCGGAACCCGAACGGGAGAGTGAAGAGGCAGAGACGGTGGAAGAGACACGTTTACAGCAGGATGTCTCTGAATGGTAAATTCTTTTTTTTTTCCTTCTTACTTTTCACACTCATGTTTTACATGTAAGACCTGAGTTTTAATGCTGGCGGTCACGATGTGTGGCGTGAAAATGACAGAGAAATAGGCAGATTCGGCATGCTCACTCAGAAAGTCTGGCTGAGGACGGCTGTGAGCCGATGCTTATGCGAACTTATGCAAGTAGCCTCCTGTGTTAACATCACCACAGGAGCAGAGTCAAAATCTCGTGCTTTAGGAATGCGCACTGTTGTACGCTATTCCTGTTCGGAAAAAGAGCCAAAGCGAAAAAAATCAGCCACTTTCAAACTCCAGCTTTTCAGGCAAGTTTCAATAGAGGTCCAACACCAATATGCATGATGTAATGAGAGAAATTGCGATTTCCGGGTGATGGCTCCTTTAAGAACAGAATAAGGGGGAGTTCTCAAATGTATACATAACATAAGGAGCACACATGAAGAGCTTTTGCAGCTTTGTTGTTTTTTCAATCAGGAATTGTATAAATGCACTGCTTGGATTCTTATTTCAAAAACATGCTGATGCTGGATGGAGAAAGAGACATTAATGACTGAGGACATAATTGGTCGAGCAGAAGAGAGCGGACTCTTTCAGCATGTTAATTACATGAGGTAGACACATTTATTATTTTTATATTATATACTGTGGCTGTGTCTACTACTTTCATCACTGTCCAGTGAAAACCAATTAACTTTTCGATAAAAAGTGAAGTGAGTGCTCCTTAATGAGAAGAAACAATTATCCTCTTTCTCAAGCCAAACAAATGATTTAGAAAGCCAATGAATCATCTGACAAATGCTGAAAACATATCTGTTTTTCTTGGCTCATGAAAACAGACATCAAACATCATCATGACGAACACGGACACTCATCTACTCACCAGTCTGTCTTCACAGGTGGACTTTAGCTGTAAACTTCACAACTCTAACTTTACAACTTGCTGATTGATAAATATAGAGGAAACATGTCTAGAGATGCTTATTGGTGGTGACATTTAAGTCATGCATCCACAATGCCTAAAGCCTAACATTATCTTTTTGCTTATAGCAAATTAATTTACTCTTTGAAGTGGTGTTCATCTGTGAAGACTATCTTGCTGAACAGAAAGTGGGAGTATCATAAAGTTGTGTTGGCCACAGAGCTTATTTTCTGCAATAATTCAAAATCCAATTTAATCATCTTTTTGCTGAGGGAACCAGGGTGATGCTAACTTCTGGTTTTAATATACAAAAATGTGCCAACCCTACACCACTATATTCTGGTAAAGCTTGAAGCCTGTGAAACTCTCACCAAAATGCAACCTAGGCTTTACACAGAGTTTGCTAAAAGGAACGTTTTTCTAACAACTCACCGTAGAGGCAGCTTGTTCCACTCGCAGTCGTCATGGGAACAGAGAAGCATCAATCTCTGAATGCGACGTAACTTTCAGGGGAGTTAACATGGAACAGTACTGTCTTCCGGCAACTATACATGCGATATCTCACGTGACTTTTCCAGCTTTTTATTTTAGTATTGTTTCTTATATGAGGCTCCTTTTTCAACTTCAAGGTCAATATTGTTTTTCGCTAACGACAAAACAACAAATTATCCGTGCATTTATATGGAACTAAGCTTTAGGAATGGTTCACCTTAACTTACTTCCATGTTACATCACATTCGCCTAGATAGCATTTTGGCGGGAGTTTCATTTTAAAGGGGCAATATGTAAGATCAATAGATTTGTGGCAGTTTATTACTAGAGGAACCACTAACTGCTGATAGCTACTTATTTCAGTTAGCAAATGCAGCTAGCAGTACTATCAGCTGACATTCTGTCGGAGCACCAGGGGTGCGTTGTATTTTATAACACTTGCATGAGATTCGGACTACAGGAAGGAGGAGGTTTTCAAGTGAGAGGTTGTGGGGGAACCATGCTGGGGGCTATGTTTAGACTTCTTTGACATGACATTAACATTGAACAACATCGCATTCTGTTGATCCATAGTTAATCTTTGGATGTTTTCAGCTAAAATGCCTGCATATTGCACTTCTAGCCTGGAGCCTATGTATCTGTGCTGAATGTGCCTCAGTTGAGTATGTCATGTTGTAGCATCTAACATTCTGCTGCGCTCAGATTGGATTGAATAGTTGTCAGTGTACATCAGTGACTGTAGTGATTGTGTGTGTCATTGAGTGTGTGATCAGTAGGCCTGGGCGATAAACCGAAAACTTACCGATACCGAAATTTACGACGATAACCGACGTAATTTTGGCCATGTCGGTATATTTGGTGTCATAGGCATAACATCCACTAGGGACAGGGGACATGTTAGGTCCACTTGATTAATCTACCCCGGCGTATACCGATGTGCTTATTTTACATTAATTTGATGGCAAACTCCGCCCGCTGATGCAACACCAGCTATGCCAGGTTAGTTATCAAGTGAACCCACTCTCGCTGTGAGTCGCGGACAGTTTGTGTAATGATGCTGCGTTCAAAGGCTGCAACAGGCCACTGTCTTCCGACGGGCCGGTCCATTGATCAAACATTTGTGTTTTGTTTTTTATTCACTCAAAATAATGACTGTATTTCCAGCTAGAAAACGCGCATCTCTCTCCTCCCTCCATTGTTGTTTGCATTTGTGTCTCTGCGTGGTCTGACACGTGAGTGTCCTCATGCTGGAAAACGTGACTTCTCGCGTACGTGACGTAACTCCCCGAGACGCAAGAAGAAAGCAAAAATATATATTTTTTACTAAGGAAAATGACAAAACTAGTAACGCGTTACCGGCATCACTGATTGTGTAGCTTAAGTGCAACATGGAACATGAAGATGTAAAGAAAAAAAGAAAAAACAGTAGAATTAACTTTGAGCAAGTTTGGAGGCAAGTTGGAGTTGTGGACCCATGTTAAACAAGTCGTGGGCCGTGATAATAACATTTGTCGGCTTTGTCGAGTGCATTAAGTGCGGCACTTGTTGCATTATTCATTAAGATTTCTGTAGTTCAAACAACTCGCAATAGTAGTCGAGAATGGCAGTTATAACAGCCCACGTATTAAACAGTTGTCGGGTTTAAATTGGTCTCGGGCTCATTATTACATTTAATGTGTCGGGCCGGGCTCGGACACAATGTGCACGGGCTCGGGTCGGGCTTGATTCTAAGCTCTACTCGGGTCCAGCCGCGACTTTACTGAGGTTCACCCAGTGTGAGCAGCGGGAGGACGGTTAGCTCACCTCCCAGAACATGGCACTGAATCGCTGGAAACTGATTTAGGGACTGTCATCAAATAACTTAGCATAAATATATTAATACAAAATAATTGTAGTTCTTTAAATATCTTCTGTGTCATGAGGCCCAGTGACTCCAGCAGCAGATTGTATTAGTAAACTGGACGAATGAGACACAGCTGTGTTTATTGTACTTTAGTGCTTCCTCTATTTTATATGAATATTAATATGCAGAAATCATGATTTTTTTTCTCAATAGCTTCCATGTCATGTGATCCTCTGACCTCTGAAACAGATTCTGTGTCTATCAAAAATATATAATGATAAAGAAAATAATGGTAAAAAAAAGTTCTCTAATGCTCAAGAGGTTAACATATTATTAAGCAGCAATGTCAACTTCTCTACTATTTTGTCTCATGTCTTAGATTCTGATTCTGAAGTCCTCAAAATGTTTATTTATTTACATCCAGCCTCTTCCACCACCTGCAGTACAACCACGTGATTCAATTCGAAGAAATAAAAAAAGCGAGAAGCTTAGAATTTGTTTATAAGGGACTGTATATTTTATACTTTTAAACTTGTTCAGTTGTTGTCATTTCAAGTAATCTGTGCTTTTCAGCGGTTCAATCGTGTGCTTATCAGTTGTTCTTAACTACTAAATAAATAATATAAATCTTAACTACAATGTACTTTTACAGTCTTTTAAAGTGGCATTTCTGTAAATACACAGAATTATTTTTCTTTTTTTTTAGGTGCGGGGGGTGGGGTTTACTTATCGTTCATTTATGGTTATCGAGGTGAGTTGCTCAATATATCGTGATATTGATTTGAGGCCATATCGCCCAGCCCTAGTGATCAGTGTTGTTTTCTTAATTACACTTTGTCTTTATCACTTTATCTAAAGCTTTTTATGTAAATATTTGGTTGGAGTTGTGTCGTTGTGTTAGAAATTGGGGCCCTTCTGTTGCAAATGCCAGGGCCATTTTTTTAACCCCATTCATCTCTAATCATCCTCGTCTGCTCAAGTGCAACTTTAATTGATTTCACCACGTCTGTCTGTCTGTCTGTCTGTGGGCAGACATTGCCAACACGATAGCATCACAACTGTGTGACATGCAGTAATATAACTCCTGAGCATACATGAGAGTACACTGAAGGCTAGATCAAAGATGAATGTGGTCCGAGTAAGAGTACTGAGTACTCATGTGATAATGTAGCGATGACTGTTGAGTGGTCATGGGTCGGAACGCAGGCTTCTCCCCAGACGGTGGAACAGCGGCGCTGTGCTGCTATACTCCGCGCGTGACAGTGATGAGCGTCCGTCCGTGTCTCCCCCCCCCGGACAGACGGTGACGAGCGTTCGCCCCCCCCCCCCGGACAGATGGTGCGCCGCTACACTAAAAATTTCTGGGGAGAACCCTGGAATGTGAACATGTTTATTGGCCTGCTATCGCAAGATGGTCTGTAGCCTTTTATTTAATTTCAGAATTTACTGTTATTTTACAAGACTTAATCATGAACTTATATATTGTATATTCTTTTAACATTTACAAAGAGGAAGTTGACTTTTTTTTTACATTAGTTTTGAAATACCTTGTTTGTTCTTCTTTTGCTGATAAAATTGATAAATCACTTCCTTCTTAGGAAACACCAAGCATTGTCATTAAAACACACGAGGCGCAAACAAAAAAAAGGAAATTTTCTGTCCTGGCACCTCAGCTTATGTTAGGACCCACAGATGAAGTCGTTCATTGTGGAATTTAGAATGGACTCTGAACCTAATTCAGTTTTCCAAAATTCCCTAGTCCTCACACTTAGGTGCATACTCAGTATGGTCAGGTTGTCAGACCCCCGAGATAGATAGCACACAGCGTAGCATAGCATGGCTAAGCACAGGACTTTTTAACTCTTGTTGATGTAATTAAAATGGGTTTAATCTATGTGTTTGTTCACCGTTTGTGTGTTATTGTGATCTCTGTGTAGTCAGGTTATTGGGAGTTTGCTTTGCTACATGGCAAATTTGACGTCAGTTGAATTATGCGTCATACAGACTCACAAAGGGTCTTCGTATGCAACTAACCATCTTCTCTAACTTGGCATCACGTGACACGCAAACACACACAGCCTGTGATATCACCATTGTTTCTTTGTTCTCTCCTATCAAAGAAACAAGTGCTCGATCAGCCATCGTGTTTGAGTTTTTAAATACCTTGTTTGTTCTTCTTTTGCTGATAAAACTGATAAATCACTTCCTTTCTTAGGAAACATCAAGTACAAACATGTGAGGCTAAAACACACAAAAAAAGTACATATTCTGCCCTGGCATCTCGGCTAATAAACCTAAAACTTAGTAAAGAGAGCATCATTAATGTTCTACATGCAAAGATTTTCAAATGTGATAATAATATACACTGAAAAAAAATAAATCTTAGAATATGTAATTGTAACATAATTAACGTTACATTAAAAAAAGAACAACACATCCCTGTCGGTGCCCAGATGGTTGGCGCAAAGTACCCAGAATGCCCAAAAGTTACCAGAATGCACTACACGGGGCGCAGTTGGAGCAGAGTAAATACAGCGAGCAAATTGTGTGTGGTGTGGTTCTGCATAAGAAGATTTGTTGAGCCACTTACATACAGCTTGTTAGGGAAAAAATTCAAAATGACTTGTGTTTTGAACAAACGTAGACTAATTCACAACTTGATACATTCATGTCAAGAGACAATTTTTATTGTTATTATCACAGGCTTAATCAGACGGCGCCGCGTTTTCGGCTGCATGCAGAACACACCTGTGTGGTGTTAACCATTAGCGAAGGGTTTTAGCCGTAAGTCGGCCGTGTGTGTCTGGGTGTGGGTCGCCGGTATTTGGTCACAGCGTTGGCTGTAGGCTGGTAAGTTAGCTCTGCCTGTTAGCCGCCGAGCCGCAGCAGCGGACAGAGCGAGCCCAGCCGCAGGTGATAGACAGCGCCGACTTCAGAGTTCCGAAATACAAGGCCACTGAACAGGGGGCAGCGTGAGATGCGTGCTGCATAGATGACCTCTGTGCTTGCTAGGTAGCACCAATCACAACATGTCGCATTCTGAAATGACGGGAGAAACTCAGCTAAATGCCCATACCATGCATTGCCACCCAAACGAAACACAAAGAATATATTCCAGCTCGATAAAATGCTGCTACACTGATAAAAATATGGGGCTTGATCTACTTGAAAAAAGTAGTCCAGTGTCCAGGGTGTATTTATTTTATGATAAAAATGTGAGTTCATATGAAAATTGTATGGAGTGAATCTATATGTTGATGATGTCATTGAAAATGACAGAAAACTATTTTAAAAATGTACCAAAATAAATAAAATGTAAATTAATGCCTTTAGCATAATTGTGTGTTTTCAACACCATCAATGATTTTTATGATATTGTTTAAAAAAAGAATTGCACTTAGTAATGTATTTTTGTTTTCATCTGTCATCGTCACATTCAGTAAAAAAAAAAAAAAAGCATTGCAAAACACATTGAGAAATACAGAATGACTGGATAAGATTGTTCCATCTCCATCCTTATAAAGAGACGGGTAACTCACGACTGCTCAGCAGAGACATCCACATCACCTCTAGATCTCACAGTGCTCACCTGCTGTCTGTGACACCAGTTTTTTTTTTGGTTCTGACAAACAAGCTGTGGAAAGGTGAGAAGTCAATTTAATCCTTATGTTACTAATAAATGCAAAGTCTTGTAGATTAGATGTGATGAGCTTTGACACTGGTGAATGAAGGCAGTGAATGATTCTGGATGTGGCCACTGTGATTTGTTCCTCAGGATGAAGTGTGTTATGATCTTTCTGGTGTTATTGCTGGTCGTCATCATGGCTGAACCTGGGGGTGTAAGTCACAAGCTTTCATACAAACTGAGCTGAAGTTAACAGATGACCTCTGATTTACACAAACAGCAGGCTCATCAGAACAGTCAAAGGACAGTCAAAATAAAACATTTATAAAAGCCAAGATGATCATTATGTAAATGGAAACGTGCAAACATGTTTCTCCATACAATGAAATCCTTCCTTTGCCGTCTGCAACAATAAAAAAAAATATATATATATACAACCAAAATAAACAAAGTAAAACACTTTTGCAAGGCATATAATGTGCTCAATTAGAAAAAGCAATGGTAGGTAGAATACTTGATTGTAAACACTTATCTGTTGTTAAGGAGTCTGATGGCAGTTGGAAAGAAATAATTTTTTAGTCTGGTGGTCTTGGATTTAAAACTTCTATACCTCCAGCCTGAGGGCAAAAGTGTGAACAGACCGTGATGGGGTGGGTGGGGTCTTTGAGGGTGGAGGCAGCTCTCCTGTGGACTCTGCGGTGGTAGATGCTCTGCAAAGAGGGCAGGGGAGTCCTGGTGATCTTCTCCGCAGTCTTTAACACTCTCTGTAGGCGTTTGCGGTCCACAGCAGAAGTGCTGCCATACCACACGGTGATACTGCCGGTCAAGATGCTCTCAACAATGCAGCTGTAGAAGTTGCTGAGGATCGCTGGCAACATACCAAACTTCCTCAGCCTCCTCAGAAAAACCGCTGTTGGGCTCTCTTTACCAGCTGTGTGGTGCTGAGTGACCAAGTGAGGTCGTCGCTGATGTGGACGCCCAGGTATTTAAAGCTGCTCACCCTCTCTAGTTCAAGCTCCCGGATAAACAGTGGCCGACGAGGTCTCCTCTTCTCCTCATGTCCACTAGCATCTCCTTCGTCTTGTCTGTGTTGAGGGTGAGGTTCTTGTCGTCACACCATGACACCAGACTGGCCACCTCCTTCCTGTAGGCGGCTTTGTGTCCACCAGTGATGCATCCTATCACTGTGGTGTCGTACGAGACTTTAGGATGGTGTTGTCTGTCTTTGTGGGAGGCAACACAGTCGTAGGTGAACAGGGTGTAGAGCAGCGATCCTCAATAGGCGGCCCCCGGGCCGCATTCGGCCCACCGGCCTCCTGTTTGTGGCCCCCAAACTTTTATTCCTTCACCATGTGTTTTGGTTGGGTCAGCACGTGTGCACCAGGACTTGTCTCCATGCCAACGATACAGAGACAGCTGGGTCACTCACCGCTGCGAGCGCAACTTTTAACTTTCACTTTCGTTTTCGCAGCAGTTCGCGTATTCACATTTTGCCGGTGGTAAAAGATTGAAAATGGCGTGTTTCCAAGTAAATTGCTATTACAAAGTGAACAGTGAAAATCCGCAACTCAGAGAAATAGGGATTTAAAATTTGCATTCATTCTCCCTCTGACAGGACAAGCCCCACGTATCTGACAGTGGTAACAGAGGCCAGACGTAGTTTAACTAATTCTTCTCCGTCTCATCATTTATTTTCAAACACACAAATATTGTAACGGACGGGGAGTTCCTCCCGGCAAACACCCTTTCACTCACAGTGCCAAAATGTTTATCATCCTTGTTAAAACTCAACACCAGTTAATCAAAGAACAAATGACGTGAATTAACCCACAATCATTTTACATATCATCTTATTCACAAACACATTCACGAACCATAATTACACCAACACCAACAGAATACCCAAGAGTCATTGCGCCACAGTCCACAAGGGTCGTTACAATATGCCAGGAGAAGCTGTGATGAATATTTCTAATTTGACGGCATTATGAGACGAAGCATAGGAATTTTGAAGAGACATTTCCTCAAAATTCAGCGATAAGCACAACACCAATAAATGCACTGAAATCGTCATATCAAGCTGCAAGCAGGATGCTTGTCACATCTATGTCACAATGAAATAAAATAATGCATGACAGAAGTGATGGATACAATGTTTGAAGGCAAACAAAAAGAGGAAATATTCAACTATGTATTTTAATTTATGTTAAAATGGAAATTACATTTTATTTTAGTTCGTATTTTGTTGTTTAGAATGAAAAGGACATTTTGTTTTGAATATTACAGTATTATTGCATGTGGCCTGACCGACCTCAATACATGGACCTTTGAGTTATTGAAAAAAATCTTTGCGGCCCTTTAAGATTTGTATTTGAGTACCCCTGGTGTAGAGGATGGGGCTGAGGACACATCCCTGTGGAGTGCCAGTGTTTGTGATAATGCTGGCTGAAGTCCTGTCTCCGATCCTGACAGACTGGGGCCTGCCAGTCAGAAAGTCTAGGAGCCAGTCACAGAGGGTGGGGTGCAGACCAAGTGTAGACAATTTGTGGGTGAGTTTGTAGGGGATGACGGTATTGAAGGCAGAGCTGTAGTTCACAAAGAGCGTCCTGATGCAGGAGTTTTTGTTTTCCAGGTGGGAGAGAGAATAGTGGAGAACAGCAGCTATAGCATCTAAGGCGGACCTGTTGGGCTGGTAGGCGTATTGCAGGGGGTCCAGGGGGTCCGGTATGCTGCTCTGAATGTGGGTCAGCACCACTCTCTCAAAACACTTCATGATGATTGGAGTGAGTGCTACTGGTCTGTAATCATTCAGGTAGGTGGGTGGACTCTTCTTGGGATGGGGGATGATGGTTGTGGTGTTAAAGCAGGAGAGAACGATGCAGTGGCTGAGGGAAAGGTTGAAGATGGAGGTAAGAACATCAGCCAGCTCACTGGCGCATGCTCTGAGAGCCTGTCCAGGGATGTTGTCTGGTCCAGCTGTCTTGCGGGGGTTGAACTTAATGTGCTACTAAAAATTACCACGGGGAAAGTTGTCCCAGCCAAACAGGAGGATGAGGGAGGTGTCAGTCAGGTTTTACACGTCCACACTGGTTATAAAGGAGGTCCAATGAAGCAACATTAAAACATATGCAGTGGCTTTAAAATTGTGCAGTCCTGTGTTTTTGTGCTGTGTGTCAGGCTGCTGTTGTCTGACTATTAGTCAGTGTCACTGTGACTTTTAATTAAAGCATCAAGCTGTATTTTGACTCTTTCTGTTGATAACGTGACTACTTTTTACAAATCTAATGTTTTGTTTCTCTCTTCTCTAACTTGGGAAAGTAGAGTGGAAAGACTCCCACCTACAGTGAACAATGATCAGTCTCAGCGTCATGATGACAGCTCTTTTAAGTGAACAGTGTTCTTTTTTAAAATAATGATTAAGCTATATCTTTGTGCTTCGCAAATGAAGAAATAATTGGATCAATGAACATGAAGACCTTGAGATGTGCCTTGAGATCTCAGGAACAGCTCCCATTGATTTAGTAAAATGTAAAATTGCTTGATGTTCAAAACATTCCTGCTGAATAAAAAGGTGCATTAAAAAAGTCTGTCTCTGTTTTGTGCCTGTTGTTTTACATGATGATATTTTGCTGATGTAACAGATAAATTCCTTCTCGTCTCAGCAAAAACATCACAAATTGTCTTTTTATTCATATGAACAGTTATAGGACAAAACTTCTAATGGTCACATTTTGTGAGGCCACAGAGCCGGGGAATGATAAGTAGTGCTGTGTAACTTTGAGTGACTGTGAGGACAGTGAAATGTCCCGTCATGACAAAGTGAGATTAGATCAACATCTTGTCATCCATGTGCAGAACTCAACATTGCAAAACACACCTCCTTAGTTAGGAAACATCAAGCACTGACATTACAAACACGTGAGGCTTAAACACAAAACATGAACATTTTCTGTCCAGAGGGTATTTATTTGATGTTAGAAATATAAGTATATGTAACAATTATATCTAATAAATCTAAATGTTGATGATGTCATTGAAAATGACAGAAAACTATTTCAAAAATGAAGCAAAATGTAATTCAAACGTAAATTAATGCTTTCAGTATGACTGTTTAAGTGTTTTCGACAACATCAATGGTTTTTATGACATCATTTAAAAAAAGAATTGCACTTGCACATATCTTTTTGTTTTCATCCGTCATCATCACATTAAAAAAAATTAAGCATTGCAAAACACATTGAGAAATACAGAATGACTGGATAAGATGATTCCATCTCCATCCTTATAAAGAGACGGGTAACTCACGACTGCTCAGCAGAGACGTCCACATCACCTCTAGATCTCACAGTGCTCACTTTGCTGTCTTTGACACCAGTTTTTTAGGGTTCTGACAAACAAGCTGTGGAAAGGTGAGAAGCCAATTTAAACCTGATGTTACTTTGAGAAATGCAAAGTCTTTTAGACAAGATGTGATGAGCTTTGACACTGGTGAATGAAGGCAGTGAATGATTCTGAATGTGGCCACTGTGATTTGTTCCTCAGGATGAAGGGTGTTATGATCTTTCTGGTGTTGATGCTGGTCGTCATCATGGTTGATGCTGAGGAGAGTCGTCCTCAAAATGATGGTGTCCGCCTGCCGCCCCGGCGCAGTAAGTCATACAAAGTGTTCATACAAACTGAGTTGATGTTAACAGATTGATCTCTGATTTACACAAACAGCAGCCTATGGTAGTCTGAGATCAACAAATCAAACTTGACTGTACTAACTTATTACATACAACTTCATTTAGTTCTGTGTCTATCTAAAATCTTTATTAAGTCCTGGTATCTCAGATAATAAACCTAAATCTAAGTAAAAAGAGCATCTTTAATGTTCTAAATGCAAAGATTTTCAAATGTGATAATAACATACAGATGCGTTTTTTTAACTCATTTTTGTCTCTGTTTCCCTTTAGTAGCCATACCTGGACTGTAAGTACTACTGAATATTTCTGGTGATTTCAAACAGACAAATAAAAGAAATAAATAGACTTTTTGAAATACCTCAACCCTATCAAACATAGCAAGCATCAGTATTAACCAGATCCAAAGTTGATGTCTTCAAATACCTTATTTTGTCCAACCCATTTAAATTCACGATGATATAATAGAGGGCAAAGAAGCAAGCTGACACATTCCAGATGCTGGAATCAGTGCATTTCTTTTTGAAATATGTGTCAACTAAGATTCTGTTGATAATTAAACAAACTGATTTCTCTCCTTTGTTCCCCCTTCTCGTACTAGGTATATCAGATTTGGAGCATCTCAAGATGAAGTGGCCAACGATAAACTGAGGCGATACTATGAAAACTGAGTCTGTTCTTGATTTTGAAGATATAGTTTGAGCTATATCTTTGTGCTTTGCAAAGCAAGAAATAATTGGATGTGTAAACATGAAGCTCTTGAGATGTAGTGATTTTAGTCACAGCTACAACTGATAGTGAAAACTATCCTGTTGAATAAAGCTGCATTCCAAAAGACCGTCTGTGTGTTGTGGTGTTATTTAAGTGAACATATGTTTGTAATTTTACTGGTGATGATGATCAAGAACATTGTTTTTCATCAATTCGGAGGTCAATGTTTATATTAAGTAGATCTAAATAATAAGTGTGTTGGTGTGATCAGTTTATTGAATAAACTCTCTTCCTATTAACTAATAAATCTAAATGTTGATGATGTCATTTGACAGAAAACTATTTCAAAAATGAAGCGAAATAGGTGAGCAGGTGGTCGAGTGGTTAGAGCGCATGCTACATACGCAGCTGACCTCGGTTCGATTCCGGCCAGAGGTCCTTTGCTGCATGTCATATCTCCCTCTCTCTCCCATATTTCCTATCTGTGTACTGCTTAATAAAGGTGTCTATGTTGGGAAAAAATCTTTAAAAATGAAGCAAAATGTAATTCAAACGTAAATTAATGCTTTCAGTATGACTGTTTAAGTGTTTTCAACAACATCAACGGTTTTTATGACATCATTTAAAAAAAGAATTGCACTTGCACATATCTTTGTTTTCATCCGTCATCATCACATTAAAAAAAAAAGCATTGCAAAACACATTGAGAAATACAGAATGACTGGATAAGATGATTCCATCTCCATCCTTATAAAGAGACGGGTAACTCACGACTGCTCAGCAGAGACGTCCACATCACCTCTAGATCTCACAGTGCTCACTTTGCTGTCTGTGACACCAGTTTTTTCCTTGTTCCGACAAACAAGCTGCGGAAAGGTGAGAAGTCAATTTAATCCTGATGTTTAATGAATGTTTAATAAATGCAAAGTCTTTTAGATGAGATGTGCTGAGCTTTGACACTGGTGAATGAAGGCAGTGAATGATTCTGGATGTGGCCACTGTGATCTGTTCCTCAGGATGAAGGGTGTTATGATCTTTCTGCTGTTGACGCTGGTCGTCATCATGGCTGAACCTGAGGAGAGTCATAATCCACATGATATTGTCTGCGTGCGGCCCCCATGCAGTAAGTCACAAGTGTTCATACAAACAGAGTTAATGTCAAAAAATCACACGTGACTGTACTAACTTACTACATACAACTTCATTTAGTTCTGTATTTAGCTACAATCTTCATTAAGACCTGGTATCTCAGATAATAAACCTAAAACTAAGTAAAGAGAGCATCATTAATGTTCTTCATGCAAAGAATTTCAAATGTGATAATAATATACTGATGTTTATTTAACTAATTTTCATCTTTTTGTCCCTGTAGGACCTCCATGGAGACAGTAAGTATTTGTGAAGATTTTCTGTTGATTTCAAACAGACTAATAAGTAAATTAAAAACACTTTGTGAAATATCCCAAATACCCAAGCAAGTATCAGTATTAACCAGATCCCAAGTTGATGTCTTCAAGAACCTTATTTTGTCCAACACATTTAAATTCACGGTGATATAATAGAGGGTAAAGAAGCAAGTCGACACATTTCAGAAGCTGGAATCAGTGGATTTCTGTCATTTATTGAATATTGAATATTACGTAAACAACATTTAATTATTAAAATATGTGGAAATTCAGATTCTGTTGATCGACCTCTGTTGATAATTTGACTGATAGCTCTCTTTTGTTCCGCCTTCTCTAACTTGGTATAGACGCAGATGGGGAAGATCCCAAGATGAAGTGGCCGAAGAAAGACTGAGGCGATACTATGAAGACTGAGTCTGTTCTTGGTTTTGAAGATATAGTTTCAGCTATGTCTTTGTGCTCTGCAAAGCAAGAAATAATTGGATGAGTAAACATGAAGCTTTTGAGATGTAGTGATTTTAGTCACAGCTCCAACTGATGTTGAAAAAAGTAAAATTGCTTGATAGTGAAAACTATCCTGCTGAATAAAGCTGCATTCCAAAAGACCGTCTCTGTGTTGTGGTGTTATTTAAGTGAACATGTGCTTGTAATTTTATTGGTGATGATGATCAAGAACATTGTTTTTATTAAGTCTGAGGTAAATGTTTGTATTAAGTAGATTTAAATAATGAGTGTGTTGGTGTGATCAGTTTATAAATGAACACTCTTCCTATTTCTTTCTCTTTCTGAATGTACTTGTGTCTCTGATAAAGCAACACGTTGGAAATGATTCAATTCTGACATTTCCTCCATCAACAGATGAATTACTTGGTCTATAAAGCATCAGAACAACTGTCAAAATAATATTTTTTATAAGAGCCAAGATGATCATTATGTAAATGTCTCTTTTGGATACGGCCAACCGTCCAACAGTGAAATGAGGAAAAAGAAATGAACTAATATCTACAATTGAGAAGCTGGAACCATAAAATGTTAGAAGAGCTTAAGCAGTAAGAATGTATTGTTGTCATTATCTTAATGGTAAGAGGTATGTCTGTATGTCTCTCTGTAATAATAATAATAATAATAATAATATATTTTATTTGATGGCGCCTTTCACGGCAGTCAAGGTCGTCTTACATCAAGTACAAAAACAATCAATTAACAACAAGCATTAATGAAAACAGCAGCATAGTCAACAATAAAACCATTTGATAGAGCAGAGCTAAGTAAAGAGTTAAGATTGACATTTAGAAACAAACATAAGGTGCAGTTGATGCAGTGAGAGTGAGTAGGCTAGTTTAAAAAGATGTGCTTTAAGAGCAGTTTTGAATTTTGTAATGGAGTCCAGTAAGTGGATGTGAGGCGGGAGGGAGTTCCAGAGTTTGGGTGCAGCATGGGAGAAAGCCCTGGCACTTATTGTGCTGAGTTTGATGACTGGTGGTGCCAGTTAACCTGCTGATGAAGATCGCAGGAAGCGAGAGGGGGTGTAGGTTGGAAGCAGGTCCGTGAGATAAGGTAGGATAGATTATGCAGAGCTTTAAATGTCAAAAGTAAGTTACAGTAACTTACTGTGTGGTACTGTCTGTCTTTGAAGGTGCTTGTGGAGGACGTAGCAGTAGCCAGCCAGTTGTGGAGCACCTGGGCTAAGCGCTCCCACATGATAAAAGCCCAGCCCTGCTCTGAGTTCTCTCTGACTTGGTCCGGACCCAGACACCATCCACACGCCTTTGCTTTGTTTGGTTTCTGGGCTTTTTTCTCCAACACTGCACACCTTATACTGCTCACACATTCACCTTTACATTACTAATACTACTGACTGACATACTGCACAATTGTAGTTATTTATCTGTAGCTATGACAGTACTGAGTACTCCCGTGACAATGTAGTAATCACTACTGAGTAGTCATGGGTCAGAACGTGATCATGTTTACAGGCCTGCCATCACAAGATTACTACGGTGGCCGACAAGGGCAAACGCGCAGTAACGGCCAAACGTTGCAAATACGTAAACGATGCAGAACCAAAGACACACAAAACGCATGCAACAATAAAATGCTGCAAACAACAAAATGCTGCAACAACAAAATGCTGCAAACAAAGAAACGATGCAGAACCAGAGACACACAAAACATATGCAACAACAAATGCTGCAAACAACAAAATGCTGCAAACAACAAAATGCTGCAACAACAAAATGCTGCAAACAAAGAAATGATGCAGAACAAAAACGACACAAACCCCTATATAATATATCTAGTGGAAGGGCCTGAACTCCAACACTACTAGAACGGCCATAAGCGGTCATTGTGACCGCTAGATATTAAACTCTATAATCTCTCATGTAAATACCCAACTGAGTGACGAATGCATTCATTGTGTCATGATATTGTTTTAAAAAACGAAATAACACCAATATGTACATTTTAACATGCTTAATTATACATTTATCAATATTCATATCATGCACATAGTAAACCGTAATTATTGCATATATTTACAGAAGATTTTAATAGAGAAAACTCAGAACAAGAAAATTATCATTTAAAAATAACTTATTTGATTATGAAACATCTTATTTTAACACTTGAAACAACAATAATAATAATAGAAAAAAGAGCTGATATAAAACAAAAAAGAGCCGTTGTGATCACTGGTCACAGTCAGATTACCTCCGCTCTCCTCACAGTCACCACACACGGGCTTGTGGCATTTCAAGTGTCCGAGGTTTGGTTCCATTTGCAGCTCTTTGGACCGGCACTGCCTCCGTCTCCGTGTCTGCTGCTGCTGCTGCGGTTGCTTCCGCTGCTGCCCACCTTGTGCCGACTGCCGCGGCCCCTTTCCCCTCCATGTATTCTGACCTCAGCTCCTCTGCTCGCTGCTGCAGGACTTTACTCCGGGCTCTCCTGCTGCTGGTGCTCCTTGAATAAGATGCGGGCATTGATCCCAGCCAAGTCGAGGATGTCATAGAAGACCGCCACTGGCCATCTTCCGTACCGCCTTTGACGGAGTACGCCCTCGCCATCTGGTGCGGGACGTCCACACAGTATTGGTGTTGTTATAGTACATCACAGACTCTGGTTTTGCCTTCGCCCCACTAAAGGTGCCCACACCTGTGTGCACGGTGCTCAGGATGCAGACATTCTTCCTTAGCTTACCCTGGTACACAGTCAGAATCGCATCACTTCAGCACCAAACAGCTCCGCTCGCTGTTTCAAGGAGAGGGAGCTCCTGCTTATGTTTGCGCATGGTGCCAACCAGGCTATATAATACAACTATAGATAAATTAACTTGCAAGTAAATTCGCAAAGAAGCACAATAAATGTGGAGTCTCGTTGTTAATGAGACCCTGCAAAATGTGCGGTCAATACGACCGCTTATATATATATATATATATATATATATATATATATATATATATGTATGTATATTCAAAATTAAAATACAGACACTTTTAGGAAAAGTCATGTAACAGCAGTATTGCATTTTTTTATTCAACAAAGTTCTTGCACATATACATTTTTAAAACAAAAAAGAGTGGGGGGTCCGTTGTGTGATAGTGGAGCGGAGAGCCAGCAGCTGGATTTTGCACCCACGATCAGTTTTAGTAGGTGTAGCCTAAGTGTTTACAATAATATAACAATAACAGTTCAAAAAGATTAATACTTCCGTTGTGTTGACACTTCCGTTTTGTTAACTCAAAATGCAGCATTTCTCTATCCACCTGTTTCCTCGGGAGCCTATGGGGGCTGCCATGACAGATAACTACTTCCGCCGGCGGTTTTCTGTTTCCGGTTGCCTTGCAACTGCATGATGGCCGCTGCCGCTAAGCTAGCCCTAAACAACTAGCGTTAGGTCATAAGAGCTAAATTGTTTTTAAAATGAGCTCAGGTACAACATGTGCCGTTGTTGGTTGCCACAACAATTCATGAAAATTGAAGTTTTTTTCAGTAACGTCTCGTGTAGTACATCAACCACTGAGACAAACTTGTCCGTGCCCTGCGCCCTACACGCCATGCTGAGGAAGGAGGAACGGAGACTAGCGCGGCTCGCGGCTTTGACACTAAAATACATATTTGGGTTTATGAATATCTTCCACAGAATAGCTGCTGCATGACTTTCCTAACCCGGCAACGTCCGAGCAGCCGCCTGTCTCCACGGCTTCACTTTCCTTCAGCATTATCCATGCTGTATGTTTAGCTTGATTGACACTCTGGCTGGGCGCTACTGCCTTCAGAAATAACTCGCTGTGTTTCTTCAACAGTACTTTCCCTATGTTGTTACTGTGCAGGTAGTTGTATGCTTTCTGTGTTTTTGTAACTGCGTAATTCTCCGCCGTCAACATCTTCAGAAAATATAAGATAAGCATTAGCCCGACGTTAGCTACATCGCTAACGTCGGGCTAATGCTTCATGTCATCTGCCTACTCCGTGAGAACTGACGGGTGAGGCACTGTGAGAACTGTCCTCACGACTTATTAAAACATCTGTACTGTGTATCCACCGCCGATTTTTATCCATTCTGTCGCTTTCTTTGTGTTAAAAGCCGGTTTCAGAGCGAGCATGACAGCTACGTTCACGTAAACACTGAGGTCAGCCAGTTCAACCGGAAGAGCATAACCGAATACCGCTATGAACCATGGGTAAACTCACAAAGTCAGGAATAAGGTGGATTGCATGTGTTTTGGGGTTTGTGTCGTTTTTGTTCTGCATCGTTTCTTTGTTTGCAGCATTTTGTTGTTTGCAGCATTTTGTTGTTGCATGTGTTTTGTGTGTCTTTGGTTCTGCATCTTTTATGTATTTGCAACATTTGGCCATTGCTGCGCGTTTGCCCTTGTCGGCACCCGTACAAGACGGTGTCTAGTTTACATTCAATTTCAGAATGTACTGTTATGTTACAAGACTTAACAATAAACTTATATACTGTATATTTCTTTTAACTTTACAAAGAGGAAGTTGACTTTTTTTTTACCTTAGTTTTGAAATACCTTGTTTGTTCTTCTTTTGCTGATAAAACTGATAAATCACTTCCTTTCTTAGGAAACATCAAGCATTGTCATTACAAACACGTGAGGCTCACAAAACATGAATATTTTCTGTCCAGGCAGTATTTATTTTATGTTAAAAATATAAGTATACATAAAATGGTATCGAATTAATCTATATGTTGATAATTTCATTGAAAATGACAGAAAGCTATTTTAAAAATGTCGCAAAATATAAATAAAATGTAAATTAATGCCTTTAGCATAATTGTTTTGCTAAAGGCAAGTGTTTTCAACAACATATCAATGAATATTTAAATTTTGTTTAAAAAAAGAATTGCACTTTGTGATATCTTTTTGTTTTCATCAGGCATCATCAAAACATTCATTAAAAAAAAAAACCCGTTAGGACAGTGAAATGTCCCGTCATGACAAAGTGAGATTAGATCAACATCTTGTCATCCATGTGCAGAACTCGACATTGCAAAACACATTGAGAAATACAGAATGACTGGATAAGATGATTCCATCTCCATCCTTATAAAGAGACGGGTAACTCACGACTGCTCAGCAGAGACGTCCTCATCACCTCTAGATCTCACAGTGCTCACTTTGCTGTCTGTGACACCAGTTTTTTCTTTGGTTCTGACAAACAAGCTGTGGAAAGGTGAGAAGTCAATTTAATCCTGATGTTACTTTAATGCATAGTCTTTTAGACGAGATGTGATGAGCTTTGACACTGGTGAATGAAGGCAGTGAACAATTCTGGATGTGGCCACTGTGATTTGTTCCTCAGGATGAAGTGTGTTATGATCTTTCTGGTGTTGACGCTGGTCGTCATCATGGCTGAACCCGGGGAGAGTCAATATCCACCTTCGTGTGTCCCGTGCCGTAAGTCTCAGTTCATACATACTGAGTTAATGTTAACAGATTGACCTCTGATTTACACAAACAGCAGGCTACTTTAGTCTGAGATCAACAAACCACACATGACTGTACTAACTTACTACATACAACTTCATTTAGTTCTGTGTTTGGCTAGAATCTGTATTAAATCCTGGTATCTCAGATAATTAACCAGAATCTAAGTAAACAGAGCATCATTAATGTTCTACATGCAAAGATTTTCAGATGTGATAATAATATACTGATGTTTATTTGACTAATTTTCATCTTTTTATCCCTGTAGGACCTCGAGGGAAATTGTAAGTATTACTAAAGATTTACTGTTGATTTCAAACAGACAAATAATAAAGTAAATTAAAAACACTTTGTGAAATACCCAAAATACCCAAGCAAGCATCAGTATTAACCAGATTCCATGTTGATGTCTTCAACTACCTAATTTTGTCAAACCCATTTAAATTCACGATGATATAATAGAGGGCAAAGAAGCAAGTCGACACATTTCAGAAGCTGGAATCAGTGAATTTCTGTCATTTACTGTATGTCTGAATATTATGTAAAAAATATTCAATTATTAAAATATGTCTCAATTGAGATTCTGTTGATCGACCTCTGTTGATAATGTTACTGATTCCTCTCTTTTGTTCCCCCATCTCTAACTTGGTATAGACTCAGACGGGAAAGAATCCAAGATGAAGTGGCCAAAGATAAACTGATGAGATACTATGAAGACTGAGTCTGTTCTTGATTTTGAAGATACAGTTTGAGCTATATCTTTGTGCTTTGCAAAGCAAGAAATAATTGTATGAATAAACATGAAGCTCTTGAGATGTAGAGATTTTAGTCACAGCTCACATTGATGTTGAAAAAAGTAAAATTGCTTGATAGTGAAAACTATCCTGCTGAATAAAGCTGCATTCCAAAACACCGTCTCTGTGTTGTGGTGTTATTTAAGTGAACATGTGCTTGTAATTTTATTGGTGATGATGATCAAAAACATTGTTTTTCATTTAGTCAGACATAAATGTTTGTATTTAGTAGATCTAAATAATGAGTGTTGGTGTGATCAGTTTATTAAATGAACACTCTTCCTCTTTCTTTCTCTTTCTGAATGTACTTGTGTCTCTGATAAAGCAGCACTTTGGAAATTATTCAATTCTGACATTTCCTCCATCAACAGATGAATCATTTGGTCTGTAAAGCCTCAGAACAACAGTCAAAAAAATTATAAGAGCCAAGATTATTGTATTATGATTGATTATGTAAATGATATTCGTTCTGTTGGCTGTTTCCAAAAGAGACAAAGACATTTTAGGTACTAAAATGCAAAATAAGAAAAAAATTTGCTAATTGTTATATTTAAGAAGCTGGAACCATCAAATGATGGAGGAGCTTACGCAGTATGAATATATGTTTTATTTTATCTTAATATTTAAAGGTCCTGTTTGTAAGAAAAGTAGATTGTTGAGTCTTAATCCCAACTCATCAAATACTGACACTTTGGGATGGAGGTCAACCCGACCTACAATACCACCATCAGTAGAGTTGGGAATGAAACTCAAAAATCTACTTTTCTAAAAAAAATAAGACCTTTAAATATTTTAGCTGTTGCTGCAGTGTTACCATTACATTAGATTATACATCTGGCCACTTTATAATAGTGTAAGGTTGTGGAATTCATGAAATTGAAAAACATCGAAATTCATTGTTGGTGATTAGCTGTTTCACATTTTAAGTTGCAGGTCAGTGTAACCCAGTTCCAGTCATCCCCATCTGCTCAAGTACAGCTGTTTTATTTTCAATTTGTCTTTCTGTCTGTTCAGTATTCAGGGAATGATCATTTTTGCAACATGTATCA
This sequence comes from Sparus aurata, assembly GCF_900880675.1. Taxonomy (NCBI): domain Eukaryota; kingdom Metazoa; phylum Chordata; class Actinopteri; order Spariformes; family Sparidae; genus Sparus; species Sparus aurata. The sequence goes on along the minus strand of NC_044208.1, from coordinate 13,357,186 downwards.
TCCATTTATTCATTTTTCCTGAAAAAGAAAATTCTTTGATGATTAGTCCTTTATTTTAGTCTTTTCTGTATGTAAAGGGTCCTGAAAGCCTTTAAAAGCCCAAAGTCCTCACCTACAGAGGCTCCTCTCTCCAACAGAAAACTCTGCTTCAGAAAAGCCTCATCATTAGCCCCGCCTTATTTTGCATGACTTTGTGACATCACACACTACATCAACACGTCAGGCATTTGGATAATTTATGACTATGTTTAGGCAGAAGTAAAGCTTAATAGAAGCTGAAAACACGACAGAGCCGACCAGAGACAAGCTGAGTGGTGCCGGCTCAGGTGTGTGTGTGAGCTGACCAATCAGAGCAGACTGGGTATTCGGTAGGGTGGGCCTTAGAGAGACAGGAGCTGCAACAGAGTGTCTCAGAGTGCTGCAGCACTGGACAGTATGAGAACACTGATGTGTTTTTAAGTAATAAAGCATGTAAACCTGTTCTAGTAGAAACCAAAAAATACAATTATGAACCTGATATTGAGCATAATATGTCTCCTTTAAAATCATGATGATGTGACTTTAATCTGGGTTTGTACCAGACACGTTTCCTTACGTCTAACAAGATTTGTAAACCAAGACATCTTTGTACCTTGATTATATTATAAAATTTCCCCAAGGGGACAATAAAGCACCATTGTATTGTATTGTATTGTATTAAACAATTCCATCCTCTACAATCCGAATTTTGATTCAATTTTGATTACTTATGCAGCTCTAGTTTTAACCATTTTTTGGCCCAACTTCAACTTCAACTTCTTGCCATCCGTATGCAGAAGTTGGCATTGCAAAATATATTGAGAAATACAGAATGATACGATACCCGGGCTGATTAGGTCAGCAGTAGCTCTGCTCGGCAAGGACGTCCACATCACCACTAGATCTCACAGTGCTCACTTTGCTGTCTGTGACACCAGTTTGTTTTGGTTCAGGCAATCAATCCGTGGAAAGATGAGATAAGTAAGATTCAAACATTATGTTACTTTTAGAGATGCGAAGCCTTTGAAATTAGACGTGATGAGACTTTTCCAAACTATTGTACTTGAAAGTAGAGTTACAACTTACAGTAAGTAATGCTGAGGGACTTTGACTGTCCACAGTATACAAAGTAAATTCAAGCTCGGTCAGACTCAACCTGTCAAAAATGAAATCAGTGCGTACAGTTGAATTTCACAATGATTAATGAATGTGCTTCTTCTCTGGAAAACACCTAGCATGACAGTCAGCACTGAGACACGATTTAGATAAGATTCCACAAAAATGTGAAAACACAGTGTCACAGGTAAACATGCTACACAGAGCTTTGCTGTCATGTCACTGTTTCTGTTGCAGCAGGGGTTCACATTCCCGACAGCTGAGTCAGACAGAAACTGACAGTCTAACGGCGACTTCCACACTGACACACAGCGTGATCATAATTGGCACGAGCAGTATTTTCCCTGTGAGACAGCAGTCAAGCAATGCTACCTCAAGCATGTAACCAGCTTAACTCCTGGGAAATGATTACACTGATGGGCTGTCTCGAACTCTCTTTTTACAGGTTGTATTTGGAAGTGAGTCATACCAATAACATCAAAACCTGAGCCACTCACGCGCTGGCTAATTTTTTCACTCACACACTAACATTTTCTAAATCAGAACTAATTCATTGTTGTTTTCCTGGAATAGTGCATTACTCAGGACTCAGGAGTATCTCAAGCTTTAGCTCTTCAGATTCACTTGGCTTATAATTTAAATTAATGAAATTTCTCTTTACATTCAGGCCAAGCTGCTTCTGATGCAATTTTAAATGACTAACAACAAGGCAAATATTCTTGAACCTTTCCTTAAAAGTACACAGATTTGCTCACTGTTAAAAGTCTCACCACCACAGCTGTTGATCAGTAGCACAGCATGAAAGTGAGGGTCATCAAGCTTGCCTCCTGCCTGACAGTCTTTTTCCTCTCAGCTACAGTGCGTCCCGTGTCCTCTCTCCTTGGAAGCACTGTCTTGATGACGGACAGTGTTTTCCGTGTGTTAGATATGGCCGCTCTCACACTGACCAATGTGACTTAACAGGTGAAACGAGATGCAAGACAGAGACTATTTTGTCTTCTTGCGGTTTTATGGCTCTTCTGCTCCACACATTAGCATTACCACCCACTGCAGCTGGCAGGAATGTGTTTCACACCATCTGTTTTATCATGCACACACGTGCGTCCCCATTAGCATGCAGTCCAACCAAAATCAGCAGTCAAGTTTTTGTCAAACCTTCACGTTTTTTTAGATTCCCTTTTCTCTGTTTCATCTTGTGACAATATCTAATTTAAGATATTAACCTTAAAACCTTAAAACATGTCTGGAGATGTCTCAACCTGTCACCCAAAATATCTGTTTGATTTTATTTTCACCTCAAACACAGCTGGAAATCGCCCGAGGTCTCTTTCAAAATATTCACTGCTTTCACACCTACAACAGTCAACTCCATCATCATCCCATCCAGCTTCCGATATCACAGTCAGGTCATTAACATGTAATGAGAACGTCATATGACACTATATTGTTATATTGCAATATTGTTGCCTAAACCTAACCACACTGTGACCGTGTCACAACAATAACAACATAACATTCAACTCACAAAAGTGCCATTTTATGAACATATGTAACTTATATCATGTTGTTTTAAGAGTCATTGGCAAATTGACATTTCTGTCATTTGGGAATAGGGACATGGTTTTCGAAACTCCAAGTTCATATTTGACGTTTCAATTGGATTCACTAAGCAGTAGATTCAGAAAGAAGCTCTGGCCATTTCAATACTGAAGAATTAACACCATGTTGATGCTTTATGGATGTTATAGAAACAATTGCTGAAAAAGAATTTACTAGAAATTGGTACCAGTATGTCAATATGCCTTTTATCCAGATTAGTTCGGAAAAAGAAAAACACTCCTGGTCTGCAGTCTGCTTCCGTACATGTAGATAAAACTTGCATGATTTACAACCTCCCTGTGGCTATCACTATCACCCTCTGGCTGCCCGGTCCATCTACCGCATCTAACTTCAGGAACTGGGAGTCTATATGAGCTCCATATTGGATTTTATTAGCAGTAAAGCCTTTAACAGTCCTCCCAGACAGACCTCTGCTTTTGAAGATCTTCCACGCCATTTAAATCAATAAAAAAATATATAATGGTGGACTAGAGTGGGGATATATATGGCAGGATTTTTGTAAATGCATTTGATTGGTAGCGCGTGTCACAAACAAATGCATATACACGCCTGTGAGAGGAGGTCATCATTTTTTTCATGTTGGGCCTACTTCTGGATTATGCCAGCAAGGTTCACGAGAAAAGTTCAAGTAAAAATGCTATTAGCATTAGTTACAAAGTTGTTCAGAAAAAAAGGCAGGGTTTTTTATTTGACAGAAACCACGAAAAAACATCAAATTTGCTGAATTTAATGCCACCGTAATGATTTAACTGCAACTTTCGAGAGCATTTTATTGGGAAGAATTTTCAGGCCAGCTAGATCATACCACACATCACCAGTTTCTGGCATTCACACCTCTGTAGAGAAGTGCACCTTACCCCTGCTTAGTGCTCCTTCATCTCATTTATAAATCAAAGTCAATATTCTCGGTCATAAAAGGACACTGTATGCAGTTTCCAAGCTTGCCTCCTCAGTCATTTTCCTCTCACCTACAGTGCCTCCCGTGTTCTCTCTCCTTGGAAGCACTACTTTGATGACGGACAGTGTTTTCCGTGTGTTAAACAGTTCAAAGCCAGGGCGGCAGGGGCGATCAAAGCCAGTTTGTGGCCACATGAGTCCCACTCCCTCCGATCTCTCTCCTCGGCCTCGTAAACCTGAGAGGAAGATGTTTTAGAGAAGATGTCAGAAGCGTAAGACCTTTCTTCCTCCTTGTTTTTCAGTGGCTCTGGCCTGATCCAATGTTGATGAGACAATTGTGATGACACCTACTCGCCCCGCTGCTGTCTTTTGATAGTAAAGTCAGGGCTTTCCTGAGGAATCTGCCCAGGCGGGGCTCTCTATCCTCCTCTTTGAACATGCAGCAGGTTCCCATTAGGAAGACCTGGGGGGGAGGGGACGACTGGGGAGGGATGAGCCAGTAACTTTATGAGGCCAGTGCCTCATCCTATTGTTTTAAGATGAAGACAAAGCAGAGCAGGGGTATAATTTAGGAGATGCAGAGACAGAACAGATGCATGGAAATCCTCATGCCTTAAGATGTTTGAACCCTGACATGTGGAGGAAAGGGAACTGTGGAAAGAATTTATTACAGAGTAGGGTCTCTGCCCAGTAGCTAATACAGTTGAAGAGGCTCTCATGAGTCCACACTTCATAAATTCTTAAAACCACCAAAGTTCAAGCAGTTACAGTATCTTTGTCTTTAGAAATGTGAAAGATAGACTTAAAGCTTTCTAAAAAAAGTGTCAGTGACTCATTTCTATTCCATTTTTCAAGCTCTGTGGCTATCAATTTAGAGATCTATACATTCTATCTATCTGTCTGTGTTTTACTATTCATAACTATCTATGGATAGTTCCACATTTTAGGAAAGACACAATTAAGACTTAGATGAGAAAGATTGATACTGCTATAATGTCTGCGCAGGAAATGTGAGGCTTCTACTAGCAGCTGGTTCGCTTAGCTCATTCTCATCTAACTTCCATTAAAAAGGCAAAGCCTATTGTACTAAATGTCAAAGCATTTCTTCAAAGGAGCAATGTGTAAGATATGGCCAAAATTTTAGTTAAAAACATTCATAAAATGAACTGACATTATCAACAGAGCGTGAAGAAACAACAGTGTTGATCATTATCAGTCATAGACGTCTGTGTATTTTGTTACAGAGATGTTTACTGAAGTTGGCATGCTAAGGATTGGCCAGCTAGCCGGGACCCACCCTGCCTCATAATACCACTCTGTGCCAGCAAGAGGTGATAGTCCAATAGCCCTGCTTGTGTCAGCTGGCAGATATATGCCAAAGTCATAGTCTTGGTTTAAGCTGCTGTATCAGCTTCTGTCAAAAAGACATCTTTGTCAGCCTTGGAAGCTTTGTTCAGTCCCAGTCATACATACTGTCACGTCAGGTGGCTAAATCCAGGTGACCAGGCCCCGTCACCTATAGTGAAACCACCTGTGGTCCGTCAAGACAAGCTCTAGGGCCGCTGGCTTCACAACTAACTGAGCCATGAGCTAATTAGCTAAGGGTAGCCAACTACAGCCAAGGATAGCTTTCAAAGAGCAGCGGTTGTTGGTTACTGTGGTGATATACTATCCCCTTGTTTTTGGAGCTACATTTGAATTCTTGAACAAAATTACACCTATAATGCTGTTCTAATTGCAAAACCATTATTCCATTGGAGTAGAAGAAACTCTTGACAAAATAATGTAATTGGAAGAGTGCAAGTTGAACATCAAAATGTGAAGAACAGTGGAGAAACCACACATTTATGTTTGTTTTATGTATCAGTGTAAGGAAAGTAAGATCAAGAAAGAAAAAAGACCCTTCATTAACACAAGATTTGATATGGTGAACATTGTCGCCAACAGCTTCCTACTTATACATCTATAGACCCAGAGCAAGATTAGCATTGATTTGGAGTAATGTGATAAATATTAACTCTATTTTTTGCTCTACTTTGGTCTCCACCAGCTCCTGATCCAGCTATCTCCACAAGTAGTGTGGAGTGGGTTTTTAAAGCTTTCTTAATGAAAAAAAATCTGCCTGCTGTCTGGAAACAAGGTGAATGAGACAATAATGCAAATGTAAATGTATGGAACCAAGGCTAGGCAGGCTAAAAAGCCATCTGTATATGGTCACTAAAAGTATAACCTCTTTAAGACTTTAAATGGCTTCGCTGTTTTGCTATTTTAATTGTGAATAATAGTGGCTGACATATTAGACTTACAGCCAATTATTCAACCACCAATGACCATTTGTCTATCGTTGCATGCCACTTAAGGGGATCTTGTAATTTTACTGTAATTTTCCATGGGTCAATTGACCAAGCATTCACATTTTTGTGCCTTTCTTCAAAAAGCATTTATTTTTGCTGATCTAAATATGGAGTTAGATTTGTGTCTTTTTTACATGCGAGAAAATAAATGATCTGAGAGGAAAAACAATGTTTGAGAGAAAAAATTATCAAACTGATAGCAAAAAATAATAATATTTGAGACTAAAAAAAGTTTTGAGAGAAAGTATTTTCTCATAGAACATAAAAAATGTAAATTTGAAATTTTTAAAATTATTTCTGAGAAAAAAAAATGTCTCAATACTTTTTTAAACTCTCAAATATATATTTTTTGCTAATCGCTAATTATTTAATGAGTAGTGAGCTAGTTTCTACCTAGCCTCAAAGCACCTGAAGAGTAACTGCTTGTTCATCAAAACAAAATAGTTTATTCTGAGTCCATGGAGTAAAACTGTACAGGAGGTTGTATATGATGAAAAAAGGTAGTAAGTTTACCTAGCATGATGGCTAATTAGCGATTAGCTTTACTAGCGATTAGCATGCTAATAATATAATACACATTCATGAATATGAGTGCTGTTCTTTGTCCATGACAATCTGACAAACACATCAGTAATAACAAACTAGCTTACAGTTAGGATAGCCTATTTAATGTTTAATCTTCAGCGATGTTAGCTGAGCTGAACTCCACATTACTAACCAGTTAAACATCCTTTAATACTCTCTAATCTGTTAGGGCTAGACAGTCATTCTTATGATGGGAATGATTTTGATTACCAACTTGCTCAGCTAGCTACCCATCGAGTTGTGTGTGTCATCATCTTACCCAAACATTGGAGTCTCCGATCTACTAAGGCAGCGCATCTATTCCGTTGAATCTCTGCCGGCCACCCGACTGGCCAATAGGAACATGGCCCCGCCCATGACACTATTTTCACAGCGAGAGCAAAATCCTGACATGAGAGCAAGAAACTGCATCGAGAGCAAAGACTTAGGTTTTGAGAGAGAGAAGAAAAACGTTTGAGAGAAACACATTTTTTTGAGAGAGAAAATGTTTTCACACTGATAGCAAAACTACGGAAGAGGATTAGGGCCACATGTGAATTTTTTTTTTAGTTCTGACTTTAAAGTCAGAATTCTGAGATTAAAGTCAGAATTCTGACTTTTTTCTCAGAATTCTGAGATTAAAGTCAGAATTCTGACTTTTTTCTCAGAATTCTGAGATTAAAGTCAGAACTCAAAAAAAATTTACATGTGCAGACTTCTGACTTTATTCTCAGAATTCTGACTTTTTTCTCAGAATTCTGACTTTAAAGTCAGAATTCTGACTTTAATCTCAGAATTCTGAGAAAAAAGTCAGAATTCTGACTTTTTTCTCAGAATTCTGACTTTTTTCTCAGAATTCTGACTTTAATCTCAGAATTCTGACTTTAATCTCAGAATTCTGAGAAAAAAGTCAGAATTCTGACTTTAATCTCAGAATTCTGACTTTAATCTCAGAATTCTGACTTTTTTCTCAGAATTCTGACTTTAATCTCAGAATTCTGACTTTAAAGTCAGAACTACAAAAAAAATTCATGTGTGGCCCTAATCCTCTTCCGTACAAAACATATATATTTGAGAGTTTAAAAAAGTATTGAGACAGATTTTTTTTCTCAGAAATAATTTAAAAAATGTCAAATTTATATTTTTTATGTTCTATGAGAAAATACTTTTTTAGTCTCAAATATTATTATTTTTGCTATCAGTGTGATAATTTTTTCTCTCAAACATTTTTTTTCACTCAGATCATTTATGTAAATGTATATGTGCTCAGCATTCACGTGTCACCTTTGACTCTGCTGATGAGATAGAAATGACAGAAAGTCTGTTGGCAAAAGCATCTTCCATCGACACTATCCCTCCAGGACGGCGGTGAAATGTTTTCCCAAAAAGAAAAAAAAAGCCTTCAGGACAACCGAAGTCTCCTCACACAAAAACACTTTTGAGAGAGAAAACAACTGGTGAAATAAGGCCTTGCTTTGTCAGCGTGGCTGCATATGATACAGGTTATCCTCTCGCTGCAGTAATTACCATCAATAAGAAATTGATGAATGGAATCCAGATGTTGAATTAAACATTCCCAGCCTTCCTTTTGTGTTTGAATCTCATGGAGAATTTGTTATTTTGCAACCACTCGGCTTCTCTGTCTTATCTCCGCATGGACACTGTTGCTCCCACTTAGTGATAACAGAAGATCAGATGATGCTGCATGAACTGGACTGACAACACAAGAAGTCTGAAAGTTACTGAAATGACATACTGTGGTGATGTCACAGTTTTCTTTTCACAGTCTGAACAGTCTCAGTTAGCAAGTTCTCAGCCTCACTCTTATTTATTGTCATGGTGAGTCATTTTTCCGTCCATGTGAGAATGTGTGTCTGCTTCAACACCATCACACTGTCAGTTGCAATGTATGAAGCTGTCACAACAACAAGCACATTGAGTCTAAGGTCTGAAATGAATAGCTCAACATGGAAACAGTTGCTGTGTTGTATCTTTCAGCTAGATATCATGAAGTGAAAAAGTGTCCCAAAAGTGAGTGTTTGACGGTTCATGGGGTCAGTAGATACATCTGAGGGGTTCTGGGATGATCACTAACACAACAAATAAGAAAAATACCTGTTTTTATGTGAGATAAAGAGTAATTGAGCCACTTCAGGCCTCAAAATCAATTTTCCCATCACAATTTTGTAAAGCAGGAGGTGTCATATCCAACCAATAGACCAAAATCAACACTGACATTCACACTTGCAGACTTTCCCAGGGCAAGTAGACTCGGTTTGTGCATGCGGGACGCCTCATATAGTTGTCCGATCAGGCAAATGAAAAATGAATGTGATGCCTAATGTAACATTATCTGACAATACACTGCAGTCGAGCTTCTCCAGGATAGCTGCATGCACAAGTCTGTCCCACCACCAACTGTTGAGCTGGACTGATGAGAACGATCGGACATGCTGGACACTAGAAGCAAACTCTGAGGTCGATGATTCCGTGTGCAGCATAACTCACCGACGTTAAATATCTCTGGAATACTGCATATGTGAGAGACTGACTTTCTTTGCCCAAAAGTTAAGCGTTGTGCCGTCCAAACGGGGGCTCCATTTCCAAACCTATCCCTTTCCAAATCATTGCAATCAAACTTTGTTGATACATGTGTTGAAATTGCTGTTGTTCACCTTCCACTACCCATCCAACTCAACCAAAGTCTATTGACCATGCCCAGGCAATGTTTTAAGTTAGAATTGTCCTAGCCATGTAGTTGTTAAGCCATCTCCTAACTGTATTTTTCTAATAACTAATACGTTTTTGTTTTTTTTAAGTTAATTAGATATTTATTATCTAATAGACCTACATTGTATATTTGCCCCGATTCAATTTACTGTGAATTTACTATCATATCACATAGGAAGAAGGGCAGCGAATCCTTAAAAGTGAGAGTAGCAAAAAATGCAAAAGGCCCTCTCTATGTTCAGTTTACTACAATTTAAAATTGATTAAGGAATAGTTTTAAACCAAGATCTCGCACTGTTAAAGAAAGTGGGGAGGAAACTCCTGGATCCATCCTTTTTATCCAGATTTGCCTAATCCTGCAGACAAACCAACCATCCAACAGACACTAGTGAAAACATTGACGGAGGTAAAGCTAAATCCTACACACTGGATCTTTAAAAGAGTTTTAGAAGCCCTAACTAACATTACTGTCCTAAACTTACATTTACAGTCGGCCATGAATGAAATTTGGCTCTTGACAGGCAGCACTTGATGTAGGTTCTCTGCTGACTCATTCATCTTATAGCAGGATTTACCCAGACAGTATATGTACACCTTAATCACTCCAAAGCACCTTAGCGAAATCTACAAACTGTGAAATGTGGCATGTTTGTATTTAGCATCCTGTCGATAAGGACAGAGCGATCGTTGTGAGATGTGAAGAGACGCTTTGCTAACTGGAAATAGATGTTTACTTAAAACAGTTGCCGAAGGTTAGCAAAATACTTTCCATGAGCTGCAGAGAGAGGGGCCTGTGCGTCGGACTGGGCACTGGATTTACCTGCCCAACGTTCGGTCTCCGGAGGACAGACTTGATAGTGTGCGACTGAGGTTACTGCTGAATAACATCTTACAGACATCTCCCTCTGGTCTGAGATGCTATTAAATAATGAGGCATTCATATAAGTACCTGTGTACATTAATTAACTCCAGGCAACAAGTAAAATTTTTAATTTTAAATGACCTAAGTGAAATAAAAAAAAAAACATCTAGACATACCAGGAAAAAAATACCTCCTTGCCTGCCCTGAGGGGACATCGTCCACATAATCCACATGGAGCCACGCAGATATTGAAAATAATGCATGACATGGAGGCCAAGAGCAGGTTAACCTCGACAGAAAACATGATCTGATACAACTAGATTATCCTGCATGTGCAGCGGCTACCTTCCAGCCATCAAACATACAGTATATGTTATTTATTCTATTTTGTGGATAGACATTCTTCTTTAACATAGTCAGCCTTAGTATGAACTTAGCATGAAGAAGTAGCCCTGCAGCAAGGAGTATTTATTTACAACAGCAATCTGAAAGTAATGAATGTCTGGCCATAGTCTTCCATGTGCCCCAGGGGAATGACGGCTCTATGCCAACTCAATATGATACAGCACATACATTGTTTTTAGTAAAAAGGTGTCACTCTTTGTTTAATCCCGGTCACCTGCTGTCATTTAGCATAGCGTAAGAGCATCAGGGAGACACACCTAACCATGTCACTCCGGAAATGTGGGGAGTACCTTCCGACAAATGGGTAAAGGATGAGGTTTTCGGGTTTGTTCTTTATCTCAGTTACAGGTGGCTGAACTGTCACTTTCTGGGAAACGGGCAAAGAAAACTCAAAGCAATCAAAGCGTCAAGAAATTGATAAAGGCATAGAAAAGAAAGAGTCAAGCATTCACTGTATCTTTGATTTAATAATAGTCTTCGTGACCAAAAAGGTCCAGGAACTATGAAACCACAAGAACATAACTAAGCACTGAAAAGTCCCCATCTGACATTCTTGTTTGTGCTTTCACCACATCTGATGAGCTGTGGCTATCGGATATATTAGGTTTTCACAAGTCTCGTTTCGTCCATTTCCTAGTTCCGTCTCAACAATCCCTCTCATTTTGTTTATCATTCACATAAACTCTTAGCTCATTGAGTCTTACCTGTGTCTCTCTTTATCTTTTCTCTCAAGAACATAACTTTACCTGCAACTCATCCTAATATTGCTAATGGGAACAAGTGCACAAGTTGTAGTAGCAATGAGGCTTGACCAATCAGCTACTTTTAGCACTGCGAACTCTGTCCAGATTGTGCTCCGGGCACTGAGAGCTGTAGCTAAAGGAGCAAATTTAAGGTTTATCCAGTTAAAAACAATCGAAAGTGCTTTCAGGAGGCAACTGCAGTGGTTGCAAAAAGGGGTTAGATTATGTGTAAACTTATGAGCAAATGACCCTACTTCTCACTTGATTACCTCAGTAAACTGTGATCTAAATCGCTTTTTCCATACAGAAAGATGTTCAATTCGTCAATTACGGTCCCATTTTGAGAGAAATCGACAATAAAGCAGGGCATGAATTAAGGTGTGGCTACCTTGTGATTGAAAAGTTACTACCATCAAATCATATCCTCCCCAGCGTCACCATCTCATTCAAATATGGTCACTTCTGGCACCAAGAGAGCAGGTCCTGTGCCCACTGGTGGCTTTGACCTAATAGTCCACAAACCAATGTCACAGTGGGTTTATACTTGGTAGAAACACAGCTTAAAGTTGCAGAGCTCCTGAAATGGTTTCTGGTCCCTTTGACAAGTTCCTGTGGTAGAAATAGTTGTTAAATTTCTGCTGAAGGAGTGAATGTTGGAACTTGTGGTTTCTTTCCCTCAGTTACAGGCTGTCACCTCTTGCAAAGAAGAAGTCAAAGAAGCAGTGAGTGGGATGGTCGAGCTAGAAGTCGGCATGACGTGAAAATAAACCAGTGGAGCAAAAAAGAAAATGATAAAGACAGAAAGAGGGAGTCAAGAAACTTTTCTTTTTTTTTTTATTCCGTGGGAGAGCTGTCAACTTTGCCTTTAGCTATGTTTGACTTTACACAAAGTATCTCTACAGCTGATCAATCTTTCACACTCTTGCTGTGATACAGCAGGCTGTGTCCCTCTCCAGGTACAGTGAGTGTGCAGTTCTTCTGTTGCATCTCACCAAACGAAACACAACCTCCCTGTATTCAGGTTTCTTTGGCTTTACAGCATCGCCTCGGCGCCCACATCCATCAGCAGTTCCTGTGCGCTCTGCCAGGAGTCCACAGCCAAAGACATGTCTCGCGTTGGACCTCCAGTTCTGGGCCTGAAAAACCCCTCTGTGTCAGGTCTTTCCCCTCCCCCAGAACCGGATCAGAACCTCTCTGTGGAGCCCTAAAAGGTTGAGTCTGCGATGTTACCTGTGGGAGGTCTTCCTGGGTGTTGGGGGGGGGGGGAAGCACCGGACAAATTGAATTTCCATATGGATATGTGAGGTTTGACCTGTTTCCTGTGAGTGGTCCCACAGAAGTTCTCATTCACCGGTTTTTGAGCTCCACATAAGGAAACAAGTCGCCCAGCAAAAAACAGATCCATTCAACGAGACGTACTACTCCTGTTGTCTGCTCCCATTATCATCCCCCGACACTTAAAACACTAATCTGAAAGCAGTTCTCTTGCTCTTTGTATTGGCTGAGACTCAGTCCGCTATGTTTAGAACCTTCAGTTGTCTGCCATCTTTTCTCTCCTCCATTCTCTCTTCATTTCCTGCCTCACATAGAGGTAGGTCGTTTACTTTTTTAAAGTATAGCATTCGTTTTTTTGGCTACTGTTTTTTATTAATTCATGCCACTGGGAAGGCAGCTGGGGCATGCTGAAGCTATACACTTGAGTAATTTTCCTGTGAGGAAAATCGATAAAAGAAGATCATGTTTCGATGCTGAGCGAGACCATTTGATCCTGTGGCCTCAAATCACATGCTGTGGCACGTTTAATCTAATGTGTGTGTGTGTATGTGTGTGTGTGTGTGTGTGTGTGGGTGTGTGTGTGTGTGTGTGTGTGTTTGACTTTACTAATTCAATTCAATCCAGATTTGCAGATTTCAAACAGAAACATAGAAGCATATGTATGAATGTTTGTTCCATGATGGAGAATAAGTTTGTCTCATCTGTATGAATTACAGGCAACATTTTGGTCCCGGAATTACTGTATAAGCACACACATCATTAGCACACTGACCGCAGTGGTAATAAATGAGTCATTGAAAAATGCCACTGAGGGACGCGCTATGATGTACTTTAACGCCTATTTTATGCTATTGCATCCTGGGAAAACTTGTAGTCTGAGCCAAGCGTGCAAGGTGAGGACAGGTGTAGAACAACAGTTGAATCTACTTTGCGCTAAACTAATGCACATGGTGTTCACGATGCAGGAGCCAGCAGGCATTCAGCCAGTTCTAACTGAAGATGAAGCTTACATTTAAAATGGCTGAGACTGATTGCCCAAGACAGGTGGGCACTGTATTTTAACTATGTCAAATAGTGTGTTTATAGTGGAATGCCTTTAAAGCTAGGGTCTGTAATGTTGTTCAGAATACATTTTGTTATACTGGGTGAAATGATCCTGCTATCCTGAGAGTAGTCAATACATTATGTATTCAGAAAAAGGAACGAAAATAATCGGACCTCTGTGGCAGCTGTAGGACTGAGAAAAATCTGACCAATCCCTGCCGTCCGCGCACACGTTACGTTTCACTGATGCCGTAAATATTCAGCACACTCCTCTACAGAAATACGAGTTACAGGAGAAGATGTTCATTTGGTTACAGTGGCAGAGAAAATGCAGCCAGCATACTTGTAACAGCTCACCCCGCTAAAAAGGTAAGGAAACGAAAGCCTGAGGCAGGAAAGGCTGCGACGAAAAAGGCTCTAGATAAAGAAAGAAGTCGGACCGAGTCAACATTGGTGCAGCGTTTGAGCGGTGGACAACTGGGGCATGTGAAGGGCTTGAAAAGTGATGCAGAGGTTGCTCTCTTTCTGTTGGACAGGTAATTTTTTGTTTTGTTTCAGGCAGATTTGTTATTTTCATGAAATATGTGAGGTTTGCCAACTTGGCTACGTTTGTAGCTCGTATTAGCCCAATGCTAACGTTAGCTTCTTTGTGTGTTGTTTTTAGCCATGAGAATGGCTAATGAGTCGGCCCAATTTACACTGGATAGGGGTCCGCTGCGTTGCGGCTCCGATCCGGTTTTGCTCCGCCATCCGGCAATCCCCACCGGTTGCGGTTTGAGTCCGCAACGGCGCAGTACCTAGACAGCTGGCCTCACGACGTGTGCTAATGGCAACACAGAGTGTTTTATTTTGAAAAGTAACCGGCTATAGTTTGTTATTTTGGCGCTTGACTTCCTGTCGGCTCTGTGCTAAATTCAGCTGAATTGCTGCATCTTGCTCCGGCATCTCCTTCTCCCTGCTGAGTCCCACTAACAGACGCTTTTCAAGTTTGTGGCGGCGTGGCACAGTTGAGTAACACACAGGTGGCTGTATCGGGCAATAGTTAAGAGTAGGATCAATTTATTGTTGGTTTCGCTCTTTTCAAGGGAACATGAAATAACTGTAGAGTAGAACAAGCCTGATCCTTTTAATGTGCCGAACTTCGACTGATTCTCAGTCACTGTCACGATGTAACTTCAGCCACCAAGTTAATATTTCAGTGCTTGAATTCCCAGCAGTCAAAGGACTCAACTGAAAGATGCTGCCTGGAGGAAATATTGTCAATTTCCTCTTCTGTTTCCTCTACCATGTTAGCTGTTAATTAATCATTCTAGTTTGCTTTCCAGGCTGTTTGATCTGGAACTCCTCCATCTTGACTGAAAGTGGAGCATCAAAATAGCCGATTCAAAATGTTGGACAGAGCTTTCTGTCGCGATGCCCATCAACCTCCAGATGGTAATGAATTTTTGTTCCAAAACAGAAGAAAGCCTGGAAAATCTCTTTTTCTCTACAGGCCGGAAATTATCTAGGCCTGCTAAAGTATTTGTTGAGTCACTGATATTGATAAACATGCATATTAACCACCCACAAAAATATTAAAATATAACTCATTTTGAGTTATTGGGCTGTGAAAACAATTTCTTCTTCAATTAATCCATAATAAAGTCAAATCGCGCACAAGCATCTCTGTTAAAAATGATCTGCTCGGGCTATTAGAGCAGATGTTTAAGTGATATTTATTGAATGAATGTGCATTTTAGACGCTGTTTAATGCTAGCCCGCAAAGTAAATATGATTTACAGCTGAGAAACAAACAGCTGAAAGTGACTTCATGTGAGTTGGGCTTTGCCAGATGAAATAAGTCATCATCATCTCTTACTCTGTTGTTGAAGCTTCTCTGGAGAAGATGCATCAATCTCTTGAGGATGACTCTGGGAGGAAAGCAGATCCTTCTCCTCTAGTGAGAACTAGAAGAGTCGTCACCCAGCCAGCAGAAGTTAATCCCTTCTTTCAGTCGAAGAAACTGACTTCAAGTCACTTCATTACGAGCATCTTGTGATTGCATCTTGTATCAATGCTTTTTGGGTATTTAGTTCATCAAAAAATCGTTGAATTATTAATAATTGAAGAATTAATAAATGAAGACCAGGTGAACAGGGAATACGGCAGGAAAAAGAAAAAGACAGAAAGTGTAAAGCAAGAGGAGAGAACCTACAAAATAAAACGAGCAATTACTTAAAACCCCAAAAACATGACACCAACATATGGATGTTTTTGTGGGTTGCATGTTTTATTACTTCATTTTGATTGTGATTTAATGTTTTTGTCACATGTTGTGTTTTGTTTTTACAGTTGATTTGCATGTAGTTCCTTTTTACGCACTGACCCTGAACATTACACGGACTCACCAGCAGACTAATTAGTGCAACGAGCCACAGGTGATGGCGAGCACAGGTGACCCTTTTTAATTTGAGAGATGGATTGTGACAGGGAGACGGATAAGAGAGGAGAGGAGAGGTCGCCAGGATGGCGGGTGCCAGGCGCCGGGATCCCGAGGATGTCAGCGCCAGGACAGCGGATGTCAGGAACGGTGGATGCTGAGACGGTGGGCGCCATGATACCAAGGACGTCAATGCTAGGACAGCAGACGGCGGTGGGCGCCGGGGAGGCCTGAGACAGTGGGCGCCAGGATACCGAGGACGTCAACATGCCGAGAACGGTTAGCGCCAGGAACGCCAGGGCGGGCGCCATGATACTGAGGACACCAATGGTGGGACAGCGGATGCCGAGAGCGGTTAGCGCCGGGAACGCCAGGGCGGGCACCATGATACCGAGGACGCCAATGGTGGGACAGTGGACGCCGAGAATGGTTAGTGCCGGGAACGCCAGGTCGGGCACCGGGACACCAAGGACGTCGATGCCGGGACAGCGGACACCCAGAACGGTTAGCGCCGGGAACGCCAGGGGGCAGCAGGCGCTGTGACACCAGGGACGCCGTATTTTATGGACAATTACAGTCTGTTCAGGCATCACCACAACAGTGGTTTTCCTTTCTATTTTTAGTATTGTTTTAGGTGGTACCATCTCTTTTTATTGTAATAAATCTTTTTAAATGAATGTTATTCTCTGGATGGTCTTTTAACTCTGCTCCCCCCGATTTAGAAGAACCTGTGTGTTTTTAAAAGAGTCCTAGGCTCTTATACCTAGGTGGCTTTGTCGGTTTTAAATTTAAATTTGCCGATCTTAAACAGGCCCTGAATTGGAGGTTGGGCCCGGTCAATTGTCAATTCACACAAAAGCAACATTGAGAGTTTGACAGACCTGCTGAGCTACGATGAACAATACCTTTTCATTTGAGGGTTTCTACTGAGCTTTTGATTCACCTCGTAAACTGAACGTTGTCCATCACTGAGCAGCACCTGGGCCTGAGTATACAGTAGCTCCCCCTGTGTCCTCCAGTGAGGGGAATACAGGTCCACTGTGGCGGGATGTTGACCCCAGTCTCCTCCACCTACTTCCCCTGATGGACAGTATGTCTCCTCTGCAGGTGTGCATCAGCCTCATAAAGAGATGTCTGTGTGCGTAATGTTTGCCCTCTGCCCGTTTCATCATTAAGGTATCGGAATGAGAAAAAAAGCACTGTGGGGGGAAAAACGGCCGCTCTTCTAGGTTTACAAATTTATGAAGCAGCTTTCATGGGCAAGGGGGGCCCCCGCTGCCATTCCCGTTGAACACATAGCTGTCTGTTTGCAAAGGGAGCGCTCGCGGTCTACCCGTGCTGGCTTGTCGCCCCGTGTCCGTGCCCCCCATCCCCTTATACATACCACCAACTGCACACTCGCTCTTTCTTTGTCTCTCGTGCCTCCCCAACGCCCTGCAATCCCTTTAATTCTCTCTCATTCCCAATCTTTCGTCTGCTTTCACGCTCGCCTCCAATGTTTTTACACAGTGGGAAAATAAACTACCATATAGCAACGCCCGGCGCTCAAATCTCCTCCAGTGAGAGGGCATTAGGGATGAAGAGGAGAGGGGAGGAAGAACGCACAGCAGCTGACATGCAATTGTAAACTTAGCTGCCTTAGAAATGTTTACCTGGACTTCCAGTGTCATACTTTCCTTGGGTGTTGCTTTTTCTCTCTCTTCCACCGCAGAATGGAGCCTTTGTGCGGGAGAGTTCAGCGCTTGGTGCACTTTCCTGGCCCCTCGGCTAGTCTTTCATGCAAACGCTTCATCATATCCAGGCACGAGAGGAATGGCTCTTACCTGGGCCCCCGAAAGTCCATGTGACGATCATCACCCTTGTACTTATTTGTCTTAACCCATAGGAAATGTGTTTTTAAATCATGCTAATCCACCCTTCTCTTGACTGATGTAGTCATTTCTTGTGTTAAAATTAAGAGGAAGTGCATTTCAATTGCATTTACCTGCTCGGGCCACTTACTGTACATTTGCTTTGGCACCCGCTGAGCTGGGCGTTTCTTTTTACAGGACTGGCTTTCGTATGTTACATAATGAAATGACAGATGAAGGAGTGAAAGTATAGTCAGAAATGGAAAAAGGATCTATCAATGCCAAAATCATTTGCACACCATATGCACTGAGTTGAAGTGCAACCGGTTCCAAAGGTTTTCTTTTTCTTTTTCTTTTTTTCTGTATTTTTGTCACAAGCCTCTGGCTGCTCTGCTCTCTGTGGTTCACTTGGATCCGTTTCCATCTCTGTTCTGCTTCCAGTTCTTGGACTGGCATTTATAAATGTAAAACGTCAATGTAAATTTAGTAGTGTTTCACATTTTACATGCATTTTCACCATGTAATCAAAACTGAAGAGGAAAATGTGCAGTCTTTCTCTGCTCTGAGTTTGCAGCAAAGGTCATGATGCCCTGGTAGGGTTTTCACTGAGAGAGCTTTAGTGGTGTAGTTCTTGTCTTGGATGTACTAGTCTGCAAAGAAAACAGGGAAGCTCGCACAGTCATCGATGGTCCAAATTTTGAAGAACTTGATCATTTTCAAGGAAAGTGTAAACTGTGTACCCAAAACTTGATTAAGGTAAGAACGAAAGAATGAAAAGAAAGACACTTAGAAATGTGCAGCTAGAAACCATTTGGAAAAGGGCCAACACTTTCAAAAATAGTTTTCAAGTGACTGGACAAACCATCTGTCTAACACCGTCTAGAAATTAAACCATTACCGCAGCCAGTCGAGAGAAGAACTATTATGTCTTTAAATCTGCAGACTGTAAAACCAAAACAATGAGCTGAAAGAAAGCTAAAACGCTACACAGAGCATTCACAGAAGTGTAGAATTTTTCATATTATTCGATTCTATGGTTTCAGTTGTCAGTTAATGATAAAATGATTGGTTGAAGCTCCTGGTCACCTGCAGCCATGCAGGTTAATGGCACCCTTGCTGTTCTGAGCGACAAAGAGAGAAACGTTGAGTTACGTAACAGGAGCCAGCTCTGCCAGGGGGAATTCTCTCTGTGAATCGTTCATGTTGTCGAGACCGTCTGATGGCTATCGATCTATGACTGATGCTGGGACCAGGGGCCTCAGGGCCGATGAGGCTTCAGGGGCCAACTTGGGTCAGTTTACCATGCACCACTGTTACAGACCCAGGGCCCATCAGATAAGATGTCCCAGGACATTCCTGAGTGGTGGGCCCCCTCCTCCGGGACCCGAGCAGGGATTCCTCCTGAGCACTGGGGAACAGCTCCTGCTGGAATGCTGGGATTTGATTGATCCATTTGGGGATCAGGCTAAACCTGCAGAGGCTGATCTGCAGTCTGGTCCAGCTAGTCCTATTCACCAGGAACGCAGGGTAAACTAATATTATGAGGGATTAATTGTTCTGTGTTGTCAGCACCATCACACATCACAATAATGCTCTGTGTTTTTTGTTCCAGGGATGGAATTTTTGGACATGTTCTGATTCATTTAACTTTGATAAACCTAGTGGATGAACCCGTTTACAAAATTTATCTAACTGTTGGTCATCTGAGAAGCTGTCTTTGGCTTTTAAAATGTGTTAAAATGTTTGTTTTCTTTTTTTTTTTCTCACCGAACGTCCAAGAAATCATTTCTCAGTGTGAAACGACACTAATGTCTATTTTGTATACTGGGAGTTTCTGAAGCATTCTTCCTTTTTTCCACCCACACACAAATCAGCCCTCCTGCTTGTTTCTGTTATATTTGTATCCATCGATTTACTGATGCTGCAACTGGAAATGTAAAATGTATTATGAGGGCCACAGTGGGACCCACAGGTGAGAGGCTGCAGCCCAGAGAATCTGTCTTACGATTCAGCGTGTGTGTGAGATTTTAGTGTTTTGTTTGAGTAAGTTATCCTGGTTGACGTAGTAACAGTAGCACCATAAAAACATGGATTTACAGCGCTTGTCTTAACCTCAGGAAATCTCTGCTTTGCCAAATCAATAACTTGTTCCCTAACTGCACTCCAAAAATGTGAATTTTTCTCATGATAATATAAATATTTAAACTGGAAAAGGTCAACACGTTGTTGCACAACTCCAACTACAGGCCACATTTAGTTCTCTTTCTCTCTCTGCTGCTGCTCTTTTTCTTCCTTTTCTTCAAACATATCAGCTTGTTCACCTTCCCCACTCTCACCATGGTGTTTGACTAATGGAAGACGTAGCTTTTGATTGACCAGTCACATTGTAAAATAAACCTAACCGTGTCTGTGACCTTTGTGAAAATTAAATAGACACACTACATTTTTCCCCCGACGTGTTAAGAAGGAAATTCAACTGCTCCATGGATTACGTTAAATAAAATAAAGTTTTTTGCTTGATGAAATCAGTTTTTTGATTAAATTAGCAGCATTTATACAAATATGATGAAGCTGTCGGAGATGGTGAGCCTTGGAGGAGACAGCCATGGTGAGAGCCTGAAGCTTCTGGAGGAATAAACACTCTGAGTCGAGGAGAGAACAGACTTTGTTTTTTTAAACAAATGAGCCGTGGAGCTGCTGAAATCCACTGTAATATACTGTACTTCTATATCATTTGCCTGCTGAATGGAGGGGAAATGTGAATTATTACTGTACAAAGAGGAGATGGGAAAAAGAACAGGTGGCTGGTGACTGGTGGCTAACAGGTAGAACAGTAGTTTCTGGTGAGAGCTAACTTTGTGATAAAACTGAACACAAATACAGATACTCCAGTTGTTGCTTGTTATTTTACAGCTCACGTAGTGTAAGGTAATTGACTGGTTGGGTCAATTAAGCCCGAGACTAAACTCACGCAAGTAACTCAAAATAACAAGAATGGTCCTGTGATCAAAATCCCTCTACAACTGTGAGTTGCTACTTCTGATAAGATGGCGAGTGCTGTACCACCCACATGGAGCTTTCTCCCGGCTGTTCAGAAACAGATGGCTGATGCTACTGTGGCTCTATCCACTAATTTTACAGTCAGTGGGTCCGAAATTAGACCAGAGAGTCTTGTGAAAACACTGCCACCGCTCAGTGAACATGTTGAAACAATATACCAAATGAATAGCATTTATAAGAATAAGAAAACTGCCCCATCCCGACATGTTCATTCTGTTGTTTTGGAAAGCCACCACGTATATGCGTATCTTCCCCGTGCCAGAAGGTTTAAGCACCAGACGCTAGAGGTTTAGAATAATAAATGTTAAAGAGCTCGAGGGCTGGATGTGATTAGCGTTACGTAATGAGCAACGAAAGGTAAAGTTTCTATGAAAATGTCACAGATAATTTCTGTGAACGTTAAGCGTCAGCGTCAGCTGCCGATTCTCTGCAGGATGTCCGCTTCCCTTCACTCTTGCAGCACCTTGTTAGTATTCAGATGCAACACATTCCACGATAAAAGAACACCTAATGATGTCTGCGTTACTGGAGCACACTGGGATGTCTGTACAGTGACGGGGACTCTTCCTCTGTCTGGATCAGTGGGTTCATGCCGTGTCGGCTGTCTGGCCTCTCCCTCTCCCCTGAGCCCATGAATTTACAGTCTGCATAAGAGTATCTTTGTGATAGCGGGATGTGTGGAACAGACTGATACTGTGCTGGACTGGAGCTCCTGCAGACCCACTTCTCCCTGCCACCAACTTACTATCTGTCTGTTTTATGTCTCTTATGTTCCTCTTTCCTTTCTCTTCTCCTTCTTTCTATTCCTATCTTCATTTCCTCCTCTTTCATCCTCTCTCACAGGCCGATCAAACTTTTCCAGCCTCAGAATTTTTGTGAAGGCGAGTTTGGTGGGGAAAGGTATTTTAGCTCAGCACTGATGTGTGCTTCAACAGCTGAAATCCCAAGGGACACAATGTGCAAGCACTCTTTCCCATCACATTTACTGGAAAATCTGTAATTACTGTAACAAAGTGGATGAATGTAAATATTAGTGCTACCAATAGCAGTAACATCCACCTCTATCCCGCCACAAACTGTCCCCTGCATTTCTGCGAAGCCACAAATGTCTGAAGGCTCTTTCTCTTCCTTTGTCCAGCACATGCCATGGTTAAAACAAAAGGGGCACAAATGTCCAAATAGATCTCCATCATGTACACAAAAGTCGTGGTTCATCCCCAGGCAACAGTTTTTGGGTTCCAGATGAAGACTTTTTGTCTGAACCCTGTTAGGGCCTGGTCTCACCAAACGGCATGTTGAGGAGACACCAGTGTTTTTAGCAATTTTTGCATGTTACCACACTGCATGTTTTTCCTTTTCACGTGTCATTTAACGCAAAAAAGCAATAAATATCAGGTGGCGTACAACAAAGAATGTCCTGAAACAGGATTTTCATCAATAAGATGAGTGTTCACTTTCCATGTGAGACCAAAAGTCAACACTGACTTATTTAATATTAAGTTAGTAAGTTAACACTAGCAACACATTTCAATTGCATCTCGTATTTCATCCAAACCATAATCTTTTCCTGAGCCAAACCAAGTAGTTTTTGTTTCAAAACTAAACTGCAGCTGTTTTCATGTTAACTACTTGTTTTGTTACTATAATGACAAAAGTCACATGACTTGTTCCTTTCTGGCAAAAACATTGTTTTCCCATCCAAAGCTCTGAATGCAGATGCTGTTAACGGCATCTGCATTCAGAGCTTTATTCAGCATTAAACATGTCTAAAAACGACTTTTAAAATATTTTGTTGAGTGGTGTATAATGTCCAAACCCAGAGAAATCTACAAGTTTGCTCATAGCCGCCGCTATTTCCTGGACAGGGAAGTCCGCGAACCAGACTAGATTTAAGGTGAATACAATTTAGAACATTACCTCATCCATGCCTGAGTCACATCAGATAGATTTTCATCAGTGTTGGTTGTTTAATGGTGTATACATCAACAGTGCTGCAGTCAGGTTGATAAACAGAGTGAAGAAAAAAACACTTTATAATCACAGAAATTTAAAAGTGATCTTTGAGCTCTCCTCCTGTCGGTAAACGGATCCAGATCAGAGCAGAATCTGAAGTGAGATCTCAAGTTAACATAATCAAACTGCTCGTTTTGTCTGATTCCCCCGTATTTTCAATGCACAAGTAAGAGAGAGAGAGCAAATCAGCCATTTCTTCCATTTGAGAGGCTTGAACTTTTGAATACTTGGTGTTATTTTCTTGGTTAAAAGATTACTCACAAATGAACATACTGGATATTTTCTGCTCAGAGATCTGAAGAGCAATGTTGTTTTGCCAGTAGATGAAACAAAACAAAGTAATGAACCAGGATGGTAAAAGCTGCTGGGAATTATTCCTCAAAGCAGAAGAAGAAGTTCAAGCTTTGTGCACAACATTCAGAAACTCTCTTTTTTTATAAGCAGGTTCCATTTTTGGGCTCCAGCTGGTAGAAATCCTTTAATACCACCCATAAGACTTGGTGAAAACCTGTCTGACATGGTTTATTTTCTTTGCCCACCAGTAAGCTCAAAACGCCTGTACTGTAGATATAAAGTCAGTCTTTGTGTGTGAAGATTAGCATAGTTGCATAAGGCAGCATTTTGTTAAATCTGAGGTTATTTAAGTCAAAGGAAGTGGTATTGTTCCTTTTCTTAAAAAAAGGAGCGAACACAGATGCTTGTGATATTTCAAGAAAGCCCCACACTAACCCGAAACAGCCCGGCCCTGTGTGGTGAAACTGTGTGGTATGAGACGTGAAATTCAGATCAGCAGTGTCTCACCACAAATTAACTTCACCTTGGATCGGACTTTGCACTGCACCATCGCTGCAAGCTTTCTTGTCTGTTTGTCCGAACATCCAAATTTACATCAAAATATTGACAAACGTGGCATATTTTAAGCATCTTAAGTCAGGCCGCAGGAGGGCATACACAATTGTTTGTTTCTGTTTTTGCAAAGAAAAAATGTAATCAATAAAGTAAGAAGAAAAATATTGTGTTTTTATTTGGTAAAGCGAGTGAAAGAACTTGATCCACGTTCTCTACACATTCACTCACTTGCTGTTTTCGTTTTCCCTTCGATATGCAAACAGTTACTTCCCTTAGTTATTTCTGCTATGTCTGTCAAGCATTGTGGTTACCACTGGCATATGTGCAGTTTACAGTTACAGCTGTGTGTACAGTAGCTAGCTTATTAAACAAACATATGCTGATTTCAGTTATTTAAAGCAGTAGCTTGTAAAAAAAAAACCCTTGCTAACCTTTTTAATTATTACGGTTGCTGGATAGACTTCATAAAGTCACATCAAGAGCAGGACATAACTACTGACCAAATATAGTATAGCAGTGGCATATAGCAGGCTGCCTGTCCTAATCAAGAAAACAGCCATAATGGTTGATTGTGAAAGCAGCTTATTACTACCCATATTTACATGTGTTGAAGGCAGTGACCTCTAGTGATCGAAGTAATTATTACACAGGACCTTCATCTAGCAGACCACTTTTCATGTCCAGTGTGAAAAACAAAATTCAAGTGTGAGTTATTTCAACGTACTAATGTAGTTATATGATGTCACATACGTTACATAATGAAACAACGGTCGCCCTGACACCGGTACGTAACAATGGTCGTGTTGTTTTGGGAACAATGGTACTTAAAATGTCCTTTTGGCAGTCATTGGACATCAGCATATTCAGTCGTTTATATGTGAGGATGTGTTGCATCTAGGACAAACTTCCATGCTGGCTGGTGCAAGGCCAATGTTCTGATGGCCCTTTATGCCAAAACCCAGACAGCACACATACGATCAATACTATGCCTTTCTGAAGAAACTGGCACAACGTCTTCATGAGGCGTGTGTGATACTGGTGGATCCCATAATCCAAAAAACGTTCCCATTGCTCCAGCCCCGTTAATCCGAAAACAAACACCCACTGCTCCTTCGGCCCGTTATTTCTTGTTTTGAAAATTCACACCAGCCACCAACTTAATTGACATTACTTACATATTTTAACACAAACCGTGATCCTTTTGGAAGCCCAACCAAGCACATTTGTTGTCAAACCTATCTAAACTATGCCCGCATCACAGCGTTTAACTGCAGTTGTACTGTTACCATAACGGCAAAGGTTACATGCCATCATCCTTTCCTGCAAGTCCAAATACAATGAGGGGCAAAAAATGTTGGTTTGGAAAGGCCAGAAACAAGACGCTACTGTCCAAACCACAAACTCATTATCACATCTACAACAATCCTATGCTTTTACCACATGCTGCAAGCTTTGGCATATGGAGCTCAACAGACTGGCCCAGTCATGGTTGCTAAGCTATGATTTGACAGTTGCTGTTTGGAGGGATTTACGTGAATGGTCAGTTCATCACTTTCTTGGAATCGTTCCAGCCAGCAACATAAACAGGACACATCAGTGTCGATAGATAGATAGACAGATAGATAGATAGATAGATCAACTCTAGTGTCTGGTCCTTGTTTTGATCTGCAGTTAAAATCTCTCACGTTTACCTCATTAAAACAAGGCAGAGGACGGCGGGAGCGTGATCTACTGTGTCTCCAAGTTTCAGAGACTGCGAGAGTGCCAAAAACACTGAGGGTGCCAACATACTTGCTCGATGTCGTCACAGTCGCTAATATCCATTCATGTGCTGGATGCTAGAACATTAGGTTTAGCAGATGCTGATACAACTTAAGAGCAAGTCCCCTCTCTGTATCCAACAGGGAAATGAGAAACTAGTCATGCACTGCTCGCAATTACTTCAATGGAAGATTTTCCACATTAAAGCAAATGATACAAAATGGGACTGGACAGTGTAATGAGAACACAGGGACCTTTCATATAAAATTGCAGGATGTCTTTGCAGATGGCTGCAAAAGGAGAATGCATACATTTTCTTCACTGACTGGAATCGCAACAGCAAAACCATTTTTTTTTATCTTAAAATCAAACGTCCACCCTTTCCAGTGACGTCTGACCCTCATGCATCAACAGTAGATTTGTGCAACGGGCTGTGCACTGCAGGTAGGTGTTTCCGGTCAGCCTCAGGTATGACATGCTCGGAGTAAGACCTCCAGGGCTGTCTGTGAAGGGTCATAGTGCCTCTGAACAAGCTGCGCAACTGTCAAACAGCAGCAGCTGCTTGCAGCACTACACGCCCGCATCAGCTGAGGCCAAGTCTCAGAGGGGGACTGATAACTTAGGGAGGAGGAGGGTGTAGAGTTTCCGTTCAGATGTGCATAAAAGCCGAGCGGGCCTTCCCTGTGTTGGGTAATTGATGTTTGACATGTTGCAGGCCTGTCCTGCCCGCAGAGCTGCTACGACATTAGCCTTCACTGAAAGACTTTCGCCTTTCAGCCTCTATTCCCTGTCAAATCATTAGCTCAGTAGTAGTGTAGTAGTGTAATCTCACACAATATTGACCAAATAACACACGGGAGACTGTTGAGAGCATGAGGACAGAATTTATTATTGCAGTTGGTGTGAACAGGAACCACAACATTACCTTCATCCTCTTTGTCAACATTGCTTGTTTCCTTGACAGTGACGATGTTGTTCATGTTTATTCACATATCAAACTGTGAGCATTATCATCGTTGAATGCTTTCAAGTGAACACAAGAGAAACAGTGAGAGCGACGATAAACACGTGTAAAGGTGCTCGTATTGGTCTTCTGGCACAAGGTTTGTTCTTGTGGGCCGAGGTGTTTATAGGCCGGTCACCTTCATGCCCTCGGTCAGCTGTTGACATTTTTACATTTCAACCAGAGGCAACACAGAAGCAACCAATGTTAAAAAGAGACCTTGTAAGTGACTGTTAATTTGTTTTATGTTACTTACTAATATATAGAAATTCTGCATCAAAATGTTTAAAAACAACTAGTCCTTTGTGATATACTGGTCACCTGTTGCTATTTCTAGGATAGGGAAGTCGGCGAACGAGACATAAGTGACTGAAAAAACTGTTCCGAAAGGGGCTGGCACAAAAGATATATGGTTATATTATAAGGTTATTGGACGGTCGGTCACCATCTAACACTCGCCAACTTTGCTAAACTCTTTAAGAGCTGCCATAGTTATTTCCAAACGCACTGTCACTTCTCTGGCTGGTTGTCACAGGTAAACAGCGCCTGTAGATGCCAGTAGTTCCTCATAGGATGCCGATTGGTCCAACCTACGCTGGTTTGGACATGCAAGCATGACTTGAAGCCTGGCAGGATGGACTCTTGAGATCAAATGATCTGCTAAAGCCTTCAAAACCTCATGTGCCTGTTTACCTGACTTTTGGTGTTAAGGACAACATGTTTGCTGCTGTTACTTTACAGCTGGTTGTAGCTGGTAAAACTGACATCTTCAGATTGAAATCCTGGCAAGTTTGGCCATTCTATGCCAAGATCTTGTCAGATAAACCTCGCCATCTTTCCAGGATAGCCTTAACTTAGACCACCGATTGAAAACCTAAATTGGATGAAAGAATTATTTCATTTGGGTCATTGTTTCCTTGACGTAGGCTGATGCACTACTCCAACATGATTACTTAACAATCAAATTAATAAAATATGCTGTGGTCATAGAGGAATTTTCTCTCATGCCAAAGGTTGGCCACGACGATTAATGGCCAGGACACATTTAAAAATCAGCCCAGTATTTCAGCAAACTGCTGTATCAGTCTGACCCAGCACTATGTTCCTCAGACAATCACATTTATTTTTGCTGTAATTAGTAAAAATTGTTTCGTGTTTCATCTCTTCAGCTGAACTGAAGAGACCCATTTCATCCGATTTGAGTTGAGTCAGAGCAGACGATCACATCCTTGCGGTGTGGCACCGACCCAGTTCTTCACATCCCCTTCCTGCGTTTGGCATGAACAGCATATGAATTTAGATGAAATACTTGTGAGGCTTTTCTGTGTTCGGATCTGTGTCAGCAGCACCGTCACTGTGGCTCATATCGCTCTGTCGTATTTGCCAACTGGTACTGAGCCAGGGCATATGTGCATACACACGGAAACACACCAACAGTCCCCTTCTTCATCCTTAACTAGGGCCAATGTCAAGTCTGGATCACTTGGTCTGTAAGTCTTGTAGCCTACAAAGAAGACTGAGGCACTGGGTCAAAGCTTACACCCGGCAGTATGTGTTATCTGGCACAAGTGAGCTGCAAATATTTGCGTCTTATCAGAGCAGACGAAGCCTCCCGACTGCCACAACACCCTCTCTGCTCCACACAGACACACTCAGTGAGTCGCTCGCTCACACCATGCAGCTCTCTGGCAACCGTCCCCCTGCCCGCTGACAACCACAGGCCTGTCTCACAGCTCTCTCCCGCAGCCTTTGCCTCCTCCTCCTCCTCCTCCTCCTCCCTCCGAATGTGTTGACTTTACCCACTTCGTTTGGGAAGGAGGAAAAGAGAGCAGTGGGCCAGAGGGCCTCCAGAGAGAGAGAGAGAGAGAGAGAGAGAGAGAGAGAGAGAGAGAGAGAGGGAGGGAGTCACGACCCAGCTGAAGCCTGAAGGCCGGCCTCTGTTCCCTGAACCCTCACCCTGTCAGGAGAGGTACTGAGGGACAGCGGATAACAGAATGGCATGCGATTTTAATGTAAAAAAAAAATAATAATTTAACTTTCCTCTGACAGGCGCAAACACTCATACTGTAACAGAGCAGCTTTTTCATCTTTCTTTTCGACTGCCTTGTAACATCACATAGATCACAAGCTGCAAACACAACTTGGGCATTTTATCATCTTGTAAAGTCAATGTGACGGATGTTTTTAGCGAACAGTTGCTTGGCTATAAGCATTTATTTAAAGTCGTGTTTGTGTCAACACATCTGATGCCTAAACGACTGAGCGGTTTGATCGAATGCATCACCCAAAACAATTACCGGACCTTCGTGGTATGGTCACAGTTGGTTCGCTTTACGCAACAGAACAAGTTGGTTAGGTTTAGGAAAACATTGTGGTCTAGTTTAAAATACCTTAATTACTCGTGTAGCTTTCGTTACAAATGTACCTATGTTACCTTAGTAACTTCGACCTAAAAGGTTGTTTTTGTGATGAGGACACACTTGTTTGTGTTATAGTGGTGTATGTCAATCCAACATTCACTATCCTTTTAGCTCTATTTTGTTCTCCAAGAGAACAGAAACCAGCCAGAACAAAACATTAACGTCTTGTCTTTTCTTTATACATCTGAAAAGGAATCAAGGCTGACACAGAAAATGTAAGCAGAAACACTGAAGGTGTGAAGAATGGTGAAGGAAATCCCCTCTCTTCTACATAATCAAGAGACCTTCCACACGCTGGTCGAAGGCTCCGTATTGCATGCTGCATGCACTTCTTGAGTGCCTAGTTAGTTATTATCGCCTTCTGTTTTGACTTAAGAATGAGGGAATGTGCTCAGTTACTTCAGGAATGTGCGCTACAGCCTACTGGTTCTGATAAACGGATGAAGAAGAGGCAGAACTTTCCCAGCACTGATCATTTAATTGTGAAGAGTCCGGTGTTTGGGTCTGTCACGTTTGTTTTTCCACCCTCTCAGACGGCCACCTCCGGAGTCTGTTTTCAGAGCTGCAGGGGTCGAGCGCACACGTGACATATACACACTAACACACACTGGAGGGGTCGGCTTTTCTGGAGGTGTAAATCAGGAGAGTGCAGATGAGTGCAGTCAGTGGTCCTCGTTGGCTTTTCTTTGTGTTATTTGACATTGTTCAGCAGCTTATCGCACCCCGGTGTTAGGCTGTCCTCTCCGTCTTTTGTCATGAGCGTAAACAGTAGCGCGCACCTTTAACTCAGCTCATAGACGCATCACAGCGCTGAGTGTGACGCCTCGCACTTCGAAGCTGTTTACAATAAACCTACACAGTTTGTATGTCACATTTTACACGGTGGTGACAGCTGTGGCGTCTTCACACAATGATGTGTGCAGCTTTTCACTTTTTGTTACTATTTCAACACCCACCGTGGCTGGACGGACAAAATAAGGAGAAGAAAGAGGATACTGCAGCAATCGACACGCATGCAATCTGTGAAGTGTGATGTTTTGTACTTGCAACATCTATTGCATGTCTGTCTGTCCTGGGAGAGGGATCCCTTCCCTGTGGCTCTTTCTGGACTTCTTCAAATGTGTCCACCCTGACTGTATGAAATACTTTATACAGGTCTACACAGAAAGGTCACACAAAGTCCGCAGGCATTTCACAGCCATGTTGTGGTGTCCGTTCGCTGTCTGACCGGAGCGAGAGGACGCTCCTCCCGACTAACTTGGGAAGGCCGTGTGCCGGCGACGGCACCCCAGGGAGCAGAGACCAGGACCAGCCAGACGCACTGTTATCTGCCAGTCTCCGCTCCAAGGATGAGGCTGTCCTCGACCAAACAGGAAATCTGTTAACACTCCGAGAGTAGGAGAGAGCTGGGAGCGGGGGAAAGGGCAGAAGATAAAACAGTAATAAAACGGTCAGAGGAGCTAAGATGAGAATACATCCGTTGGTTTGACTGACACGTTTGGAAATTCGGGGGGGTATTTTTTTTTAGGCATGTATGATAACAGTGTGTGGCTGCTGTGCCTTTGGTTTGCACATCTGTCACAGAGAGCTACGGAAAGACACGCATGGAGGACTGACAGGCCAGCTCTCACCTCCTCCTCCTCCTCCTCCTCCGTCCTCAGCACATCACCGCTGTGGAGCCAAACCCTTAAAACCACGGCCTCATTAAAAGTTATGTAACAGCTCAACAGATGCTCACTGTGACGGTCCTTTTACCGAGGAGCTCTGCCGCTCCTCCAGTGGACACTGATGGATGTCCCTGGAACGGCTCCATCAAATGATCCCGCCATGATCAAACACACAAGGGAAATTCACCTAAAACCTGTTGCGACGCTTACTCTCAGCCTTTTGCAAACACATTTGGACACGGCAATTAGGGATTACAATATCTGCAGTATGATCACCTGACCGCGTGTGAAATACGTTTGCACACCTGCAGATGTAGCCCAGCAATAGTTGATGTGGCTTTATACCGTCAGCCAGCTTCTCTGGCTCTGACATCATAAGAGAGAAGAGAGATTTAAAGAAGCCTTCAGAATCCCATGATGCCATGCCCACTTTCTCCACAGCCGCGTTGTGTCGCTTGGAATGACAGTAAGTCAGCACACCATGTCAACCCAAGTCGAAGTACTTTAGCCAAGTACTTTAGATTGGGGCTGCCATGGTGGTGAAATCTTTTCACTGGCTAATACACTTGTGACAACACCGGCAACACTAGGCACACTGTTTTTTTGGGGTTTTTTTACCGGTAAATAAAAATAACAAGAAGAGATGCTCACTATCTTTAACTTACTGCTTTAGAAAATTGAACATTTCCTACTTTCGCAGCAGCACGTTTAAAGCATTTAACTGGTGAAACTGGTGAAGTAGGCTAGTCACAGGAAGTGAAATGTGCTCAGTGAGCTTGAGACGGCTACTGTTCATCAAAAACTGCAGCTACAGAGCAAAAGTCATTTCTCTGCATTGGAGTTGTTAGACAGGCTGCACACCTCCAGCTTCTCAGTGAGGTCAAGTAAACGTTCCCTCTTTAGCATTATCAAGCTTTGTACTATTGGAGTTCAATACATTTTCTCAAATAGGCGCTTTTGCTTTTCACTTTGACAACGAATCCTCTACCATCGTCTCATCAGTCAGCTCTCCTTACTCTCGTTCCGTCACAATGTGAAATGTGACTCCTGCGACTCTGCTGCTGGCCCCGCTCCCGTCCATCTTTAGGCTAAGTATTTATATTTCAAAAAGCAAATAACGTCAAGACTTTAGTAGGGTCTTCTGATTGGTTTGCTTGCTCCATGAAAGTGTCTTTCGTCAGACGGACCCTGTATGTCCCTGTAAATGTCACTGCAGAGCGACCGGGGGCGTGAGGTGAGATTTGCGGTGCGGATTTCCCTAAATATTGATCCCAGCGCCCAGTCTCCTGTGGCCAGAAATGTTCCTGAACGTTTCAGGGATAAGCTGCACGTATGAGAGGGGCTTATCAGTCGCCCACTGTCTCGGTGTGAGTGCCTATACGACCACAGCATGTGACCATGTGTGTCCGAGCGAGCATGCATGTGCACTTCATGCAATTCCATGCGCCAAGCACAGGTGGATAATGTTCATTCTTGGAAGGATGTAACTCAGTTTGCCAGAGCAGGAAAAGCAGATTTGACCACAAGGTCACCAGACGGGCCTTTTTTTCTCTGAGTAGACCAAGTTCAGCTTGAAAAAAGAAATATGCAGAGCCCCCCCCCCCCCCTGTTTCTGTAGCCCTGGAGCATATCTGGTGGTAAAGGGGGTGGTGACGGGGTATGTGAGGGAGTATCGGACCATAGCTGCTTGAGTGGTCCAGACAGAGAGGGGCATTGTATGAGTGGACTCGCTCAAACCCGCACCACCCGACACCCTCCTGCTCCCCCTCGTACTGTACCTCGACGTCTGGCTTCTCTTCATTACACAAGATAACATTAATTCAATATTAAATAAACCTGGAAATGAGGCCTCGTTTGAAGCGCTTCGCCGTCTTCCTTCTCCGTTTCCCTTCGTATTCCAGTCTGTCTCCTCGACAAAGCCCTCTGCATCCTGTCTTTAACTTCACCCTTCATGTTCCCCTTCACTGTGAGTCAATCTCTCTTGTCTAACTCTCCCCTCTCCTCCATTTTAAGTAAACAGCTGCTTCCCCAGACCACCGACCTGCCTAAGTGACACTGTAACCGATCACTTTAATTGGTTTTGGAAAGATTTCCTTTCCTGTTTTGGAAAACCTGAAAGAGCGAGACAGACTCCTGGGCAAGTGGAAGAAAACCGAGCACCTTACCTATTTGTTCATTTCCATCAGGGAGCCCGGGCTGAATTTTGACAGTTAAACTTGTCCTCTTGGAAATCCAATATTTAGAATTTACGCAGCACTTTACAAATCTTGGGTTTAGACAGAGAGCCACAGAAGCTCCGAAGCCAGACGATGCAAGACGGTGACTGCGAGCCAGTGACAAAACCGTCTGGCTGATCCCGGCAGGATTACATCACGTCACCTGGCAATCTGTGGGTTAGCTCGTGATGCTCGGGGAATCAAAGAGGGAGCATTTAAAATCCCATTGCAAAGCTGTGAGCCACGAGTTTGGCCTTCGTGATATTAGTCGTTTTCATTCGAGCGATATTGAAATTGTCACATGAACTCGGCCACCGCTGTCTGTTTTCCTCAGCAGCTGTGAGTTGACTTGCATCTGGAGGTCTGGGAATAAAAGCGAGAAAACAAGAATTCGATAGCTTCAACAGAAACCATACGCATATGTGCAGAGTTATAAGACTTTTTTTTTTTTTCCCTCTCACTCCGACACAAATGAAACATTTTCCAACCTGCCGTCCATGGCGAGCTCCTGGCAAAAATGACTGAGAGCCGAGGTGCCAAATGGATGAATGTGAGTGACCCTTTTAGAGGCCTCTCTCTACTAATCAGTTTACTTTCCCCCCCTCTCACACATGGTAGTACACACATTGCTCTGTTTTGTCACAGTGTGCCAAAAAGAGCTTTTTGTTTAAGAAATAAAGCAAAAATGATCAAAACCACGTTAGATCTGGAAGGCAGGAGTCTTGGAGACAGATGAGGCTCACTCTGGTGTCCGCTGGACCGTCTGACTTTCACTGTCTTTCGATCTTTGCGCAGTAATTACCGCAGCGAGGTTGCAACATCGACGTCAAGTGAGAAATTCCTGCAAGAGTCCAAAAGCGGTTGGAGTCCAACATCTGAAACCACTGTTTGAATAGAAAAAAGTGTGAAAGTTTGATAGATTTAACAATCAACCAAAATATACTCATCTGACATCTAACTGAGCTCATGTCATAGCCATGAATGCGCTGACTATACATAGAGCTACAGATCTATATCAGTCCTTTTTGGGTGTTTCAGTCGACTGTAAACACTGCAGCCTGACCACAGTGACTCAGCCCGGACAGTCGCCGCTCACATTTGCTCGCGAAAAAGAAACGACTGTGAACATCTTCTGTGGATGGCGTGAAAATATGTCAGACTTTCCACAATATTCTCTTTCTCAGTTTCCTCTGCTGTGCCTGTGGCTGAAACAAGCTGTGGGATTCTGTGAGGAGGAATGCTCGGGCCTTCCCAGCAGTCTCTCTTGGTGCTTTTTTTCCATTTACATAAAGCAATATTTGGATAACAAATATCAAATGAAGTATGTGAATAATGCATGCTAATTCAGCGTAAATGTTTTTTTTTGTTCTTATAACGACGCTATTAATTTAGAGCCAAACTCTTCATGATCGACTCTGTTTAGCGGAAGCGTTATGTAAGGTGCGGTCACACGAGGTGGCAAAGAAAAACAGCTGCAGGTGTGAGCAATTTTTGAACGATACGTGCAAAATAAAACTTTACCGCGAAAAAAACAACAAATAACCATGAATGCTGCTTTTAGTGCAAACGGTGCAAAAATAAATCTTTGCCCTAACGGAACAGGGAAACCTACTCTTAAAATAAAACTTTATTTTGCAGTGGTGGTTTACAGCTCCGGATGAATAAGGATGATTTTCTTTTTCTGAGTGGGTCGCTGCACTGGCTGATGACACAAAACGCAGAATATCTTATAAAATGCATGTGCGATTTTCATAGTTTTCACCACTCCTGTCTGGATAGAGATAACAACAATTGCATCAGCGTGTTATATCCTCATTGTGATCATGCAAGCATATTAATGTTAGTATTCACCTAAAACCAAAAGCATGACTGTAACATTGGATCCTCATTTTCAAGATTTCGCTGATCACAAACTATCAGAGGTTCAACCTGCATCGATAAAGGTTGCACGACCAGCTGATCAAAGAGTCACCAAAAACTCATGGGTGACTGCACCGACACCTCACTGTGTTTCAATGCACATATAAGGTATATTCACAACGAAACACCACGTGATTTTATTTTTTATTTTTTAAACTGACAATATAAATGAGCATTTTTGCTTGTGTGCTGATGACTTCAGAGTTGTTTAATTTCCTTTAATTGTCTATTTTATCTAACATATCTTTAGCATTATCGGTGTATCCAGCAATGTAGCTACACTGATACTGGCATCTGCGATTAGATAATACTAGACCGATCAACAATATTAAGTGACGATTTAAACATGCAAATAGTAAAAACATTTAAAAATGTTCTTAAACCTGCCTCGTCTACAACAACAAATAAACAACATTTCATTACATGCTTTTTCAACTGTATGAATGGACGCAGTTACTTGGGAGTTAACTAAACAAGACCACTGAACGAGAATGTTTACACAAGAAAAAACCCTTCAAAAGCATCATGTCCGTGTGATCATCCTGGAGTTTTAAGGGACTCTTTGATCAGCCGGTTGTGCAAGTTTTGCCGACGCAGGTTGAATCTCTGATGTAAGGTAACCAGCAGAAGCCGGCTAATAAGGCAGGCTCTGAGTTGATTCAGGCGCAGACAGAGAAGATTAGACCTGCAGACAGTGAGCGACGAGGGGAGATGTCCTCTCACAAGGCCTCCTCAGTGGCACGGGGGCCAGGGGCTCCTCCATGGGGCTCCATGGGAGGATCAGTCAATGTTTGGCTCAGAGGGTAACATGCTACTTTTAGACAGAGCGAGTCAAATGTTGCCTTTGTGTGTTTTAGTATAGAATATCATGCTATACAAAGCGGAAACTCCATTAAAAAAAAAAAAAAAAAAAAAAAAACAGGCTTAAAGTGTTTAAACTATTTTCCATAAAAAAAACAACACAAATAAATACTATTAAAACATGTGTAATAGTGACTTCTCGTTAACTGAGCTGTTTCCATCCATTCCACTTCCAACTAAAATTTGTAAGAAAATGGAATGAATAAGTTAGGCTACGCACAATGTAGTTGTGTCAGACAAAGGTCGGCACGGGCTCCGTTGTGCAGGAAGTCACGCCGAAGTCACGCCCCCTTCTGGTGGACTTCGTGGGACTTCAATTCAGAAAAACTTTGTATGGTAGTGAATGACGAGAGACAAATCCTTTTCTGATGCCGCTAGAGTTGTGCCATGAACTACACATATGTTGGACAATTTAAAAGACAGTTTGCCAAGTCAAGGAAGTCCACCTGTAGATGTGCATGCAAATACATTATTGGAAACACGTGTAATATCTATTCAACATCAAGATTATATATGTATATTATATATATATATATATATATATATATATATATATATATATATATATATATATATATATATATATATATAGTATATTATATATATATATACACACACGCTTGTTTTTTCTGCATCTTGAACTTTATCATGTAAATATGAACGGACAAAATCCTCCCATGTTTGTAGTTGCCAGACAATGTTATATTATAATGTGATTGAATGATCATTTTGTCTCTCTTCATTAATTCAACCTGCTCATGTCAGCTGATTTTGTTGTCTTGTTAAACACAAACCATAGCCTGTGACACATCCATCCCACTGATATCTATTTCAGTCGAGACGAAAGCTGTACTGGTGACTGTTTGGAGCACTTGATGCTGATGATTCAGGGCTCTAGAACCAGGATACTTTCCAGTTTGTGTGGGGAACAAGGCCTTACTCTTCAGCTACCAGGTGGCTCCATCCGCCACCTTCGCATCTCCGCCATCACATGGCCTCCGAACCGTCACCGTCGTCACTTACATCATGTATAATCACCAAAAGGGTCGACCTTTCATCGGCTTCTGGTCATGAGTTGATAACGTGTACAGTATGTGCCACATTCCTCTGGGCCTTACCTGGGTAATGTGATCCTCTGACTCCAAAGATCCTGGCTCCATGAATGTCACTGATTAAGTCACGTGTGTTTTCAACCCAAAGACCCATGGGGGCAAGAGTAACATGAGATCTGCTGTGTTGATTAGAGCCACGATAGCTCACTATGAGCCCATTCTCCAGTATTTTAAGAGCTTATCAGAGGAACACCGTCGTCCTCAGTGCCGATACTGCGCAGTTCGCTTGATATCCGCGATTTACAGCGTTTTCTTTTTTCTTTCGCATGTGCTTTGCAAGCCTGTAGCATCTGGCTGAGGCAACAATAAGGAGCTGTCAGTGTGCACAATCATCCTGTCAGCCAATCTTTCCCAGTTAAGGAACAAAATTATAATTATCGTAATTAAAGGATTGACTTACAAGGACAGATAATTGCACGGGGAGGAATTTGGAAGGCCGTAAACAAGTTCTTGAACTTAACTGACGGCTAAACATTTTTTTAAAATATCCCAATTCAGGTGTAACATTTTCGCATTACACATTGATTTATTATTTCAAAGGAGACTGAGCAGGAACTACAGCCTGTCAACAAGCCAACATCTGGGTGTCCATTCTTCTCATGCTTGGGATCGCTCTGTAATTCCCAGCATTAATGGGCAGAATCTATCGGGGCGACAGGGGGGGTCCAGAGGGCAGGAATTTGCTGGTGTTTAAGTCTCATGACCTGAGACACTCTTGCAATAATAACAGAGCGAAAGGCTTAGTGACTAATCAGAGCCAGCAGGAATGTAGTGCAGCTACAGTTTGAGGAGATATGGAAAGATGCGAATATGTTAAATTTGAAGGCTGACGCGGCGCTGATGCACGGGGGTGTCTCGTTAAACTCATCATCAGAATCAGAGCCCTGTGTTTAAAACTGTTTTGTCACTTTATAAAAGTCAATTTAGAGGAAATCTTCTGTGTCCCTACAAGATTTGCATCACCGTCTTAATATTTTCATCAGGGGTGTTGTTTAGAAACATCTGGACGGGAGCGCGGTCGCGTAGTCACTAACCAGCCGGGATGCAAATACACATGCTGACAAACCCTACACATAGGTGGTCTGTTTGCCTCCTCGCGTTTCCGTGCTGAGAGATTAACTCGTGCAACAGTTCAAAGAGTCGCATGTTTGTTATTCTATACTGGGTCACCTACAGTGTGAAAAAATGTCCCAGTCAGTGAAACATGACAGAGTCTTTAGCCACTGGAGGTTTTTCCTTCGGGTAATTAACTCTGTGTAGCAGTAAGGGGTTTTTTTTTAGCTGACTTGTTCCCATCACCTATGACCTGAATTTCCAGTGGGTGAAGTCCCTGTCGCATATTGTGCAAATTCAATGCCAGTGCCACTGTTCACAATTTCCACTGAGATAACCTCAGAGACATTTTTGTGACATGTGCCCAATGAGCCTTTCTCACGTGAATGAATGGAGCACCATCTTCAAAACGCTGTAGTCAGGCCAGGTCATTTCAATCCAGGAGGAACTTGGCATTCTGCTTGTAGAGGATCAGGGTCAACAGGAGCAGCCAGGTGCTTTCAGTACCTCAGTCTGATTTTCTCTACGGCTGACCTCTCCACCCCGTGAGACGGGAGCTCGGCATGCTGCGGAGAACGTGATCAGAGCGTGTTTTTTTTTTTTTCTTCTCCACATGGCGTGTGTTGACGTGCCGTGTGTTATTCCAGCCACAGGCGATTTCTCACATCTGCTCAGCATGTTGCCGTGTCTTCGGAGCCAGCAGGAGGCTGGGCTGACCAGTAGCCGGTGGTGACAGCGCTCGGAGGAGACCCAGCGAAATGTGCTGGAGAATTGGTCAAATGGAGAAGACAGGATCTCGGCCCACACGTGTTCAAATACATACATCCCCACACTCAACACGCCATTCAGCCCAAGTACATCTGCGGCCTGTTCCTCATATTTCTGCGTGGCTCATTGACAGAGCTGTTTAGCTCTGCATGGGAAGTTGAAGCGTGCTTGGATATGTGTATATGCCTCCTCTCCCCCTCAGCTGTTTAGTCACTTTATCTCTGCCTCTTGGTTCAAATCCCACTCAGATATTTTGTTGTTACTGTAAGTGATCCGCGATTCATGCTCTACCCAGGTGTGTCCAATTACTCCTCATTGAGAATTGAAGGGTGAATGAGAGCGCAGTGGAAATCTTGTTATAGTCCAGCTGTGTCTGGGCGGTACAGTGCTACAACAGGAGGAGGAAGATGCGGGATGCTGGAATGTTTGTGAGTCGTCATCTGTCAGACCAGTTTGGAGCCTCCAATGATAAACAGATAATATGCAGCATGACTTGTGTCAAAGTCTTGCTGACAGGTGTTGGAAAATTTAAATGCACTTTTCCTCTAAAAACTTTATTTTCTCACCTGGAATGCTTTCTTTTCATGAACATGTTTTCCTGAAGCTGAAATAATTAGTTAATCTAATTGGTCAAGAAGGGTAATTGGAAGAAAATGAGTGATTAAAAGTAATTTATCCTTGAAAAAATGGCAAGCATCTGATGTTATGTGCTCGAAATGTGAGGATTTTCAACTTTTATAATCATTCAAAGAGAAAGTCAGACAAAACAAGCAATTTAAAGCCGTGACATTGGATTCTGATCATGCACCTTTATGTATTCTTTTTGGACAATTTAGTCGGAAGGTGTGGGTTGGAAAGTTATTCCAATGGCATTTCTGTTATATAAACATTTCCTAACATCTCAACAGAAATTAACGAATGAAATGTTCTGACAAATGAAAGGTGAAATAAATCCTGCAATTGTGGCTTTTGCAGGTCTCAATTGAGCCCGTCTAGTTTTCATTTGGACCATAGCAGCTAATGTTAGCATAAAGCACACACTAACACAGCACATCTGTTGCGCTCGGTAGCATTTTCAGACTGAGGTACGTTTATGACAGCTTTTTTGCTTGTGTTTACTGGATTTGGCATTTCGATATCAAACAGAGTTGTTTGTTCATGTATTTATTTGTCTAAAAAAGCTAAAATAGCACGCTGAATGTAGCAAACTAGCTGCTAACGCATATCCCTGCTAGCCGGGGTGAGCTAACGTTATGGGGCAGTTGGTGTAGTCAGTGTGGGTATGAAGGAAGGATTGGGGGTCAGATACTATAAAAATGTAGCTTGCTCTTGCTGGTTTCTACATTTTTTACCAACTGCAGCTTTAATAAATAATTGATTATGTTACGGGTCCCAGGATTGGTACCGAAGTAACAAAAGAGATGTCTGTAAAATACAGATAAAGATCAGCAGCAATGAAGACACATGTTAATCGTTCGTCATCCAGGTTGCATCTGAGGTACGTGCGGGAGGTCCCCCCCGAAACAACCTGGGGCACAATAGTTCCTGTCTCACATGTTCCACCTGTTTGCTGCTAACATTTCCCACACATATTTGTCACACATGAAAAATGAAATAATTAGAGGGTTCACCATATTATTTGGCAGAATATTACACCCAAGAAATTAAAGGATATTACTTTTCATCTTACCATCATCTTTCAACTTAGAGAAACACCACAAGTGGTCACTATATTTTTGGGGTGTACCACACACTCCCCCACTAACAAAAGTGGCTCCCGACACTTAGTAATTCAACTGAAAACTCCCACTTAGCAATACAAAGTCTCAATAATATCATACAAATTTCTGTGGGGCACCCAAAATTCTAAAGCATGTTACTCGCTAACCATGCATGTGCACAATGTGTTGTAAGCAGTCAGTAGCAATGCAAGGGAAAAGCTACGGGCTGGTATGTGGGATGGATAATGGGCATGGGCTGGAATGAGTGAAAGAAGGACGGGGGATACTGGTGAGAGTAAACAGGGGGCTGAGTTCCTATGGCACCCACCATGAGACGTGGCTGGTAGGTCGGTTGACCAAGTGAGGGGTAAGTGAACATCTGGCCAGGGTGTCTGTCTCTGGTAGATCTCCTTAATGTGGGTTGGGTGTCAAGCTTAGTCTCTTGGATGTCTTTGCGTGAGTCATTAGCCTGAGACAGCTCCTGTTCATCATAAAGCTGGGGTTCACCAGGGCCTGGTGTGCTTTCACTTTGTCTCTCTAGTTCCTCCATATTAACACCTTCTCTCTCAGATGCAGGTTCAACGGGGGCTGTTTCTCCAAAGCAGGCTCCTGTCCACTCAGGATGATTTTGTGTCTCACAGGTAACTCTTTGGTATGGTACCGGATTATCAACTCTTGGGGTTTCCCTTGGTATCCGCAGCCAATATCGTGGTTGACTCTCCTCTTCATCTGAGTCACTTGAGTCATCGTTCTGTGTCTGTTCAGTTGTTCTGATCGGTTTTGTTGACCTCAAATCTCTCTTTTGTAACTTTTCAGGCGCATTTGGTTCTGGTGGCTCAGTGGGTAAATCATTTACTTGGAGCAACAAGTTTCGATGGAGAGTGCGGGTGGGACGACTGCCAGTCTCAGGGCTCACCTTGTAGACCGGGTTATCTCCAAGCTGCTCTCTGACAATATAGATGACCTTTTCCCAATAGGGCTTGAGTTTACAAGGACCTCCTCTTTCAGCAACGTTACGGACAAGGACTCTGTCCCCTGGCTGAAGAGTCACACCTTTGTTTCTTTTGTCATAATAATGTTTGCCTTTGGCACTCGACTGTTGGCTGTTAGTGCTTGCTATTCTGTATGCCTCTGTCATTTTCTCAGCCCATTTTTCTGCGTATCCTCTTGCGGTGGTTGTTTCTTCTTTGGCAACCAACCCGAAGAGGAGGTCGACAGGGAGTCGTGGATGGTGACCATAAAGCAGGTAATATGGCGAGTAACCTGTTGACTCATGCTTGGTACAATTGTAAGCATGAATGACATGAGACAGGTGATCTTTCCAATTTTCTCTCTCTTTCTCTCCTAGTGTTCTCAGCATTTGCAGCAGGGTCCGGTTGAACCTTTCCACCGGATTGCCTTGGGGATGGTAAGGGGATGTCCTGGAATGGTTCACACCAGAGTACTGCCTGAGAGCTCTGAACAACTCATTTTCGAACTCACGGCCCTGATCGTGATGGAGCTTGGCCGGGTATCCAAAGCGGGGAACAAAGTCATTCAAAATCTTGTCAGCAGCAGTTTTTCCTGCCTTGTTTCTGGTGGGGTAAGCTTGAGCAAACCTCGTGAAGTGATCAACTACCACCAGAATATACTCATACCCACCGCGGCTGGTCTCAAGATGAAGAAAATCAATGCAGACAAGCTCAAGTGGTGAACTTGATGTGAGACTCCCCATCGGTGCTCTGTCATGCGAAGCTGGCTTTTTCTGCTTTATACAATGGCACTTTCTAGTGATGTATTCTTCAATGTCCCTTTTCATGAAAGGCCAGTAAAATCGTTCTCTTGCCAGGTTCAGAACTCTTTCTACACCCACATGTCCCATTTTGTTGTGTAAGTAGGTGAGAGCTGTCTGTTTATAGGTGGCAGGCAAGACTAGCTGCTTGCGACCAAGGGCTTGTCTATACAGAAGTCCATCCTCGATGTACAGCCTGCTCCACTCTCTTGACAGTTTCCTGGTGTATTTGTCCATTGTCTTACGTTTCTCCTCAGTCATTTCTGTGACATTTTCCTTTAACTCCAAGATTTTTCCAATGACAGGATCTTTCCTTTGCTCACTTACAAGCTCATTGTGGTCAATTGCAGGAAAAGGTTCTGTGTGGGTTTGCTGGTGGGTTGCAATGTTCAGGGCTGCCACCCATGCTACTTCACCCTGCTGGGCAGTTCTGCTTCCTTCCCAGGTGGCACACACTGCCTCCTCTGACCATCTTTCTGAGCACTCACTCATGTAGGTGTTTATGTCAAGGGGGCAACGAGAAAGGGTGTCTGCGTCGACATTCAGTTTGCCTGGTTTGTACCTTAGCTCAAAGTGGAAGTCAGCCAGCTGCCCCACCCAGCGATGGCCTACTGCATTCAGCTTGGCTGTGCTCATTACATATGTCAGTGGATTGTTGTCAGTGTAAACAACAAAATGAGGGGCGTAAAACAGGTAGTCCCTGAATTTGTCACATACTGCCCACTTTAAGGCCAGGAACTCCAGCTTTCCACTATGAAGATGGTAACTCTGTTCTGCCGGTGTTAACGTGCGGGAACCATAGCCGATCACCCTCATCTTTCCATCCTGATTTTGATATAGGACTGCTCCGAGGCCCTGTTGAGAGGCATCGGTGTGGAGTATGAAGGGACGTTCAAAGTCTGGATATGCCAACACTGGTGGGTTAGTTAGAATGTTTATGAGGCGCTCGAGAATCTGTTGATGTTCACTGTTCCACTCTACTGGGGTGCGTGAAGGCAGTTGGGGCCCCTTTGCTGGTCTGTTGGCAGGTTTTGGCTGTGGCGGGCTGGGTCCCACCTCAAGCAGCTTGTACAGCGGTCGTGCTATTCGTGAGAAATCTTGCACATATGCTCGGTAATAGCTGAGAAAACCCAGCAGTCTCCTAACATCTCCGACTGTCTGTGGAGTTTTCTCTTTCAAAGCCTGCACTGCCTCGACATCCTTCGGGTCCACCCTCACTCCATCTGCAGACACAAGCCGACCAACATATCTCACTTCTTTGCGAAAAAACTCGCACTTCTCCGGTCTCAACCTCACCCCGTGGTGCTGTAAGGCTTGAAGGACGCGACGCAGGACTTCAACATGCTCTTCAAAAGATCTGGAGTAACAGAGAACATCATCTAAATAAGGAATACAACACTCATCCCTCAGTGTGTCAAGCATTTCCTCCATGCTTCTTTGGAAGGCCGCTGGTGCATTTGACAACCCAAAGGGTATTCTAACCCATTCATATAGACCCCAAGGGGTTGTGAAGGCTGTCACATGCCTGGAACCTTCGGCAATGAAGCCTTGGTGGTACGCTTTACCCTGGTCAAGGATGGAAAACCAGCTGTAGCCTCCAAGCGAGTCAAGCAAGTCCTGTATGCGGGGGAGGGGATGTTTGTCTGGCACAGTCTTTTTGTTGAGTAATCTGTAGTCGATACAAAGACGTAATGAACCATCTTTCTTCCTTACACAAACAATAGGTGCAGCATATGGTGACTGTGACTTCACAATCCATCCTTTCAGTAACAACTCCTGAATGTACTCTTTTACTTCCTTGTACAGCGGCTTTGGAATGGAAGCATAAGCCTTTTGAACGGAGATATCATCTCGGAGTCTGATTGGCATTTGGAGAGAGGGAATACAGCCAATGTCACTACCATCACGGGCAAAT
This sequence comes from Sparus aurata, assembly GCF_900880675.1. Taxonomy (NCBI): domain Eukaryota; kingdom Metazoa; phylum Chordata; class Actinopteri; order Spariformes; family Sparidae; genus Sparus; species Sparus aurata. The sequence goes on along the minus strand of NC_044208.1, from coordinate 13,313,179 downwards.
GCTGCAGACTCCTCAGACAGCATTTTCTCAACTATCTCTTGTTGTTCTTGAGTGAGATGACTAAGGTCAACCGGTGGTTTCCAGGACTCGGTTGGGGGTGTTTTAGGGGTGATAACATTGTTGACGTCAGCTCTAAGTGTCGTCAGTGGTGTCTCAGCATGTTGTGTTTCTGTCTTTTTCATCTCAATGAATTTGGCTATATGCTGGATGGAGCCCAATGAGGTCCTCTTGGGGAGGATGATTTCATGCTTAGTGTGGTTGGAAATGGGCACGTGGATACGTGGCCACCTGCTCTTACTGAGCTCCAAGAGTCCTTCCCCAACACTGAGCTGTTCTAAGGTTGTGCTGTTTTCTGAGGGTTCATATAGGACAACAGGGTCTGAAGTGTCAAAGCTGGGTGGTACTCTACACTGCACATGTATTGTCTTTCCAGCAGGGATAGTTACATTCTCTTTTCCCACTCTGATCGTTGCCATGCTGTGTGCTGATGTTTTTTGGGCTTGAATGAAGTGGACCATTGCTTCCGCTTGTTCTACTTTTACACCGAGTGCCTTTTGGAGGAGATTGACAAGCATGAGCGGTGCAGATTCAGAGGATGCTTGCCCTTTCATCATCTCTCGGAGAATATTAGAACCCAGTAGCGGCTGTGTGAACGGGACCTGACTGACAAGGAAGGGGACCTGTATTTCAAGGTTTGGGTTATCATTTCCTGTGAGATTGACCATTAGCTCCACCCATCCATCATATGGGAGTGGTTCCCCATTGGCCGCATAGAGGTCAAGGCTCTCCCCCGGATCAAGGAGCTCTCCCAATGATCGTACCTGGAGATTGGGGACAAATGTCTCTTTCCAGGACCTGTCAATGATGCTTACTTGTGAGCCGGTGTCAAATAATGCTGTGGCTGCATAACCACTAATGAAGCATTTGAGCAGACTTTTTTTTCCAATCAATTGTGCTGTGCGTGTTATATTTTCAGGGGTTGTCAATTTCTTTTGAGAGCATAGGTCAGACTCTCTTTTGTGATACTTCTGTTGTTTTGAGGGTCGCTGCTTTTGTGTGGTTCTTACTGGGTGGGACTGGAGCTGTTGAACGGCCTCTGGTTGCCCCTCAGCAGAGACCGACTCCCGTTTCCCTGCAATCTAGCTCTTTTTAAACAGCCAATGGCCCGATGACCTGGATCTCCACACACAAAACAGTGGTTACAGTTCTCCAAGCCTTGTTGTGAACAGTTAGTACAGGCGGGTGGTTTACCTTTCCTCGTGAGAAGTGGGCCTGCTGTGGGAGGAGTTACTTGGCTTGGAATAGATGTGGGAGGGGGTTGAGCTTGAGACAGGGTCTTTGGGTGGACTGCGTGTGTGGCTGCTTGGTGCTGGTCCATCAAGGCAGCAACCATGCTCGTTAACGTTTCCACTTGAGCTCTGAGTTGTTGAGTGTCTGATTTTCTTTCTTATTTACAACTTGTTCTCCGCCTTCCGCTTGGACACTATGTGTGTGCATTGCTTTCTGTCGTGGGAGATAGCCTAGTCTCCTCTGGTGTTCATTTTCATCACTGATTATCTTCATGACCTTGCTGACTACTTCCTCATCAGTGACCTTGCTGTTAGAGAGAAGAGGCCTCAACTGCTGTCTGATGTCTGTGTGTTTGGATCCCAGACCCTGGTAGATGGTGTGGAGGAAAATCTCCTGGACGGTTTTGGGGTCATAGCGAATGTCTGAGATGACTTGTTTCGACTGGAAGAGGATCTTCTGTTTGAGTCCAATCATGCGATAGAGGAACTGCTGAGGGGGTTCCTGGTCGTTTTGCTTCGCACACATTCATTCTTGGAACAGTTCTGTACTGGCTTTCTCACCAAGATGGGACCTCAGGAAGCCCTTGAGTTCACAGATTGTTATTTCATCTTTATGAGAGAGCATGTCCTTAAAGGCACCTGGCTTAACAATCCTCAGCACACCTCGAATGATCTCTGTCTCTGTGAAGCCCTCCCTGACTCCTTCTTCCATCTGTTTGTAAATAGTGTTGTACGTGATATCAGAGTTTTGGTCCCCAATCTGCCCCCCATGTACTTTAAATTCCCTCCGTTGGAGATATGAGAGGTCCTTTAAGGTAACCATCTTCTCTGGATCACCAATAGATCGCGTTTGACATGGAAGTTGAGCTGGTGTAGACTCAGCAGGGCCGTGGTGTCTACTGTCTGAATGATTTGTCCTCTCTTTGTAATATTGTAGCTTCTTGCCCAGCTCTTCATGCACTACTTGGAGATGGTCTACACTTGTCATGTCTGTGTTTGTGTACTGTTGTGTAACATCAATTACAGCAGCAGCAGCTGGAATAGAAATACCATCTCCAGTATTCAATGTGTCATCGTTATCATGTGCTAGCGTGGTGTGATTCGCTACACTTGTAGGCAGGGTTGTGAGTGTGTTGTGTTCCTGTGCTACTCCATTTGTGATGACAACTGTATCAGGACCATTAATGAGACTGCATACAAGGTCATTCAATGATAACAACTGACTCATTCCTTCATCTTCAGAGCTAAGTAACTTATCAGATTGCATATAGTTAAGGATATAGTCCACGCAACCTTCTTCATCTGTAGACTGCAGGTTGGCTGCACCTTCACTATCAGTAGCAATCTCCTTTGCCAGCTGGTATGCTTCAATGCCAGTAAGCTTGAACAAGTTCTTTTTGATGCCCCATACGAGCTCTTTGCGTGCTGTGGACATGGTGTGCGTTGATCTGATGCAGCAGCAGTGCGGTTCCCTTGGGAGAATGAAGACCGTCCTCAGGCTCTGATCTCCCCTCGTGGACACCCACCAGCTGTTGTCAGGACTGTAGCCACACCCTCTCACCTTGGCTCTGTGGTTCTGTTATCACTGGATCTGCTCCCCTTGATGTGTTGGATGGAGAGAGATCCCGGACGAGCCCCCACAATTTGTTACGGGTCCCAGGATTGGTACCGAAGTAACAAAAGAGATGTCTGTAAAATACAGATAAAGATCAGCAGCAATGAAGACACATGTTAATCGTTCGTCATCCAGGTTGCATCTGAGGTACGTGCGGGAGGTCCCCCCCGAAACAACCTGGGGCACAATAGTTCCTGTCTTACATGTTCCACCTGTTTGCTGCTAACATTTCCCACACATATTTGTCACACATGAAAAATGAAATAATTAGAGGGTTCACCATATTATTTGGCAGAATATTACACCCAAGAAATTCTTACCATCATCTTTCAACTTAGAGAAACACCACAAGTGGTCACTATATTTTTGGGGTGTACCACAATTAATTACTAATCAATAGTAAATCAATAGTAATTTCACCCCTCCTAAAAGAAACCTATCAGGGCTTTAACTGTTAGCTGTCCAACTTTCGCCACTAGCATGTCACTAACCACTTCCTAGGTAGCATTAGGCTAGCACTTGATTACATTTAGTTAGTTTCACTTCCAGGTTTAAATGAATATACCTAAGATGTGATTGATATGTGAAGCTGTTTTACTCTAAATTATAGCTCAATGTCCCTACAGATTTTTACTGTCCATTACACAGTCATTCGGTTAATGTATCATTGTTAAATTGAGATTCAGAGGTTATTTTCTTTTAGTCAACGCTAACTTAATTTTTAAGGCTAGGGTCAAGTTAGCCACGTTTTTTGTCTAAAATTACAACATGTGTCATTACCAGCGATGTTTCACTAAATTTCAGGGATTTCAAGGATGACGGACTTTAACTGACTGACTTGCCTCGAATAAATAAGCAATAAAGCTACGGTTAATGTTTTTAAGAGGAGACTGTGTTTTATTACAAAGCTTAAATTGAGATGTTACACAAGAACATTGTGCAACATCACATCTTGAAGGTATAAAACAGTTCTGAGGTAATTTTTCCAGACCCCCGAACAGCATCTTCCTCCTTAAGCTGATTAGAAACGTTACAATAGAACATGATATACATATGTGTTTTTTCTTCTGTCGTGAAGTGATTTTCCATCAGGTTGAGGAGTTGACAGACTGGTAGGACAGTTTTGTATATCAGCCTTACTTGGATGTGAGACAAAACTCAGCCAAAGAGATTAGCATCTGCGGGTGGTAGCTCCCTCCAGAGACCCCATGGAGCTGTCAGGCAAGACACGAAGGTAGCCAAATGAGATTGTTCCCCTCCCGGCTTGCAAAGTTTTGTGAGTGAAACACACACACACACACACACACACTCACTTGGACCACATGGAAGAGGGTGTAGTGTTTCATAGAGGTGAGACCTCTGCAATGTAGTAGGTTCTGCTTAGACGTCTCAAGCCATTCAAACATGAATCTTTGTCGCTTTTACATACCTCCACTCACAGCAAATTATCCAGCCAAACATAGCTATCGTCCACAGCATATGCAAACTCATACAGTGTGTTGTTGACATGGTAAGACTCAAACACACATACTTTCTGTCAGGTTTTAAAAATGATTTGATTTAAACAGTTGAGTGATTATTTTTGCGACGTATCCCGAGATTATATCTGCTTAATTAATTGATTCATTGTTTAAACTAAACGGAAACTAACCCTTAAATGTCTATTCTGTCCAGACAAACAACCAAACTTAAATATATCCAAATTATTGCCCAGCGCTGCAATGATTTTGACAGGCACTGGCAATCAACCTACTCATTCATTTAGGTATGAGGATATGTTATTAGTATAATATGAATATAATATTCATAACCTGTCTGGAGAATCAGAATGACACAGTTAGATAACAACTGAGAGCAATTTGACCGCATGATCCTGCACCTTCCTCCTGTGTACAGGACCTCCATGGCATTGAGTAAGGCAGATTTGGGGACATTGCGTGCGCTCATTGCAATGGTTTGTCCGACCTAAAGGTTTTTTGTTGAAAGGTAAGGTTTTTTCCTTCTTCTATCCACAACTCCCTGTTGTGTGTTTGTGTATATGCATCACGATCATCCAAAGCCACATGTGAAAAGGAAAATCCCGACTGGCGAACCAACAAAAACCACCAGTGTCACACAGTCCGACGCCCTCTTCCTGTCCTAAATTTTAAGTACAGACTGTGCGGTGTAGTCAGTGGTCACTTCAGGGGAATCTAGTAATGTTTATTCATCCACACATGCAGTCAGCTGTATATAACTGTGGAATACTGACTTCATCTCTGTCTGCTGGGAATAGAATAACTAACCTCCTGTATGGGGCCACTCTTGCATGTCTCCTATGGCCTGTAGGTTGGGGTGTTGGGATCCTGGGGTTCCCAGAACAGACGGCATGACAGGGAGCCATTCGCAAAGGGGTTAATGATTGCACTGCTCTTGTCAGTTTCTGTAGAGCCTAAGGCGCAACTTTCACTGCTGCCAAGTTCAGAAGTGTGAAGCAAGTGTGTGTCAAGTGACAGGTCAATACCGAGGTCAAGGACAGAATGGCCCCAGTGAATTAAAAGGTAATGTGTTGGCGCCATCAGCCAGAAGATCACATTTGTTGAATCTGTTCATCAGCACATTCCTTTTTATTTCATTTTATATTATTTTTTTTTTTTTTATTGATTTAATTCATTTTATGAGGAATACATGTTGAAAAGTGAAATTTAGCTGCATCATCATATCTTTTGACATAGAAAGTGTAGCATGCCATCCTCAACATCTGTCCGTGACTTCTGGATATATTTCAGATGGTCCTCCCAAGAAAACAGCTATTTCACAGAGTGCCCCAAAAGAACTTAACGTTCTTTTTTCCATATCAACTCAGAATATTTCAAAACCGTTTTAAATGCTCTTCGCTTCACTATTGATACGTAGGTACCAGCATCGTTTTCTAGCTTTCCTCTCCAAAGTGAGTTGACACACAGACATTCAGGTTTCCACCAGTGTGCTGCAAGATTGGCTGCCTGTCAAGCCTAAGCAGGTGGGGTTTTTTTTTAGATAGTGTTACCCAGTGGTGTTGAATATCAATATTTTTCAAGTAATTCTATCGAGCGAACACTGGCAGAAAGCTACAAAAAACAGGATTTAATGCACCCGTTACGTAACCCTAACGTCCGCACTGCACAGGAAACCTGAGAGAACCATGTCGGTGCTTGTTCAGTAAACTGGAATGGACAGTAATAGTTTAATTAACCTGGGTTTTTTGGGTTTTTTTAGAACCTGTTTGATCGACTGGCCACACGTGTTCACTTTAGCGATTTTGCTGCAATCCAAGATTGGAGCAATTATTTCTTGAGTGCAATGTTGTTGTTGCCATTAGAACTAATCACCAAGGGTATGAAAACACAAGCCGTGCGGTACATTTGATAAAGTGCATATACTGTATGTCCTGCTACATATAACACAACCCGGGGCATTGCTCTAAACAAGATGTCCAAGCTGGAGGGTCATCCTGCAGTACAAATAGAGCTGCCCTATCCAGACATTCCTGCCTGAGAGGTGCAGCGCATAGATGCATGCATTTCCCGTCAATTTCATGCTCTGTGCTGTGAACGACCAGAGCACAGAAGATTTCCAGAGACTGCAAGCCAAGACATACATTCAACAAATTCAATCTATAAATCTCTGGCTGAAAAAAACAAAAAAAATACAAATATAAGGAGAGCCTCACTGCAGCCATGTGTTCCATTCATGCTAAGAAATGTGGTTTGCAGTCTTCAGCGTGAGAGCACTTTATCATCATTTGGTCCGCACACATGCTGCAAAGTTACACAAGTGTATTTATACTGGCCGGGCCTGAGTTTTAACATCCTGAATTTAAATGGTTATTGTGACTAATGTAGGCGTTTGATGATGTTGTAGGCCTACACCCCAGTAGCGCTCGGGCAAGGGGGCTCTTAAAAATATGAAATTACTACTGAGAGTAAAAGAGGCTTGAGTCAGGGTCAGAGGTCAAGAGTGAAGGGGGCAGCTGAGATTTCAGGTTGCTATGTGAGAGTCAGCGGGCCTGTGATGGTGTGACGGAGGTTGGGCTCTGAGTTATCGCTTGTCAGGAGATGCTCGCGTGTGTTTCGTGTGATTTGTTTTGTTGTGGCGTAATTGAATTACTGAAACCTTTGCCCTGGTTGTAAACGATAATGGAAAACATCCATATCCTGTGGCACATTTCACGGATGCCACGATGGTTTCTTAGTCCTCCTGATTCTGAGAAGTGCAAAGTGTAGCCAACACTGGCAACGCATGCAGTTCATCAGCAGAATGTATTCAAACCTGCATTCATTATTTGTGGTCACTTAGGGGGGAATTTATTAAGGCTTGTACACAAAATAAATACATGGTCATTAATCAAGTTGATGTGATGGACTTGTTAGCAAACCGTTGTGTATATTTATAGCTACACCTATTACATGTAGTCATTTGATCTATTGTCAACAGAGATCGCAAAAAGTACACGTTCTCTACAGATATGTGTGTGTGAGTAGAAGTACTGTTAAACTCCTTTACTCAAGTAATAGTGAGAAGGTACACACTCTAAAACGTACTCAAAGTATTAAAGTTATTTCTAAAGGCCTGAACTGAACATCATATCATATACATATAATTCAAAGACTATTAAACTTAAAGGTAGAATCAGTAGGATTTGACCGAGCTGTTCGTAAACGCACCAGAAGGTTTGAGTGTATTGTCGAGTCTGACCCCCAAGGACCCAAAGACATTTTGGGCTGGCGAAGCGTTCCGAGCACAGCAAAAACTTGAGGAAATGAGAAAATCCAGGCTGAGGGCTGCAGGGTCCCTGCAGAGACGAGACAGTAACGCGCTTTTCTCCCTGTTCGAGTCTCCCTCTCTGTCTGTTTCTGTCTTGTTACATCGTTTTCGTCTCGCTACATCTGCCACGCATGATATGCACTGATGCTTGGAAGGCGGCGTGCAGAGACACAAAATAAAAATAATGGATAATCCCCCTCAAGTGCATTGAAACTAAAGTAACAAGCCTGTTTTGAAAATGTAGGCAGTGAAAGATTCAGATGTTTGTGTTCAGAAGTTGTCAAAAAAATGAATACTCAAGTAAAGTACAAATACCTGGAAGATCTACTTAAGTATAGTACTTGTTGTTTCATACCTGCACCCATATGTGCCACCCGCACTTCTAAACAGGTTTCCCTGTCCTTATCCATTCTTAATAGTACAGGCTGTTTGCATATCATTGCATAACTTCCCCAGACGTCAACCTGAAACCAAACTCAAATAGAGAACGGAGCAGGCAGGGCCTCTAAAAATGCTTGATTTGCAATTAGTCAACTCACCTACAGTAAACATAGTAATCACACTGTACCATGTCTATGTGTGCTTCCCAACTGTGTAGTTCAAAAGTCTTGAAGCTGGTGGTGATACATTTCCCACTTTAAACCATCTGACCATCAAAGTTTGTCCTAGGCGGCACGTTGGATGCCTTAAGATGTGTTTAAACCTCATGAAGAATCTTAAGGGCCCGTGAGAGAACAAACCACACCACCGCCTCTTCCCTGCCATGTCTGTGTGCAGCTTCTTCCTTCACTCTGCACACTGTGTGACCGTCTTTGCATAATCTTTGTGGGCTTCTTGCAGGGAAAGACTTTGGCAGCCCCGCGACTGTATAAAACTCTTTGTGAGACTATCCGAGGTGGACTAAACTTCTAGATCCCACAGCCGCTGGCAGCAAAGCCCTCTGTCTAGACACCCAGCCAGATGTCCAGAAGCTGCAGACTCACACTGCCATCTGGTGTCGGAACGCCACACTTTGAGAGCGCATGGCCTTCAGCATCTGTTTGCTGTAAAAGGCCACCTACATGGAGATCTGTAGGACTCGACTGAAAGGGATCTCCCACTCATCTCAAACGTGCCTCCCCGGCCGACTGGAGGCTCAAATAAATCAGCGCTTCGGCTTGAAACTGCAAACAAACTTGGCAGAAAACAGATCCACGCGGGCCGGATGACGAGCCACTCATACAGCTCGGAATAAACATGCCACCTGTGCCGTCCTGTGTTCAGTTTCTTTGTGAAGGACTGTGGTTGGCGGAAGGCTTCAGTTCACCAGTAAACGAAGAAATCGATCTCTCAGATAAAAACGCTGTAAACGAAACAAACCAAGCGCAGATTTGAGAAGAAACCTTCCTCCTCTTCTTCTTCGCCCCGAGGAAACAAAAACTGTGCACAAAAAAAAATGGAGTAATGCTTTAGTGCTGCTGCTTGAGACGAGCAGAGAGATAACATCTGAATCCAAACAGCCTCAATCAAGTGATTCCCCGTAGTCCTTTATTACTTGACAAAGTATGGGAACATTCCTGCAGTCAGCCATACAGCTGATGTGTGTTTGACATCATTAGTACAGTAAAATTACATCAGCATGTCTCCTGCTGGTCCTGCCCCGTGAGAAGAGGACGATAATGATCACAGGATCTGAAGTGGCTGATGTAGACTTGTAGAGACGCTCAGCTGCGATGCAGTTCTATGGGTTGCATGGGTCATTACGTGAATCCCCAGGGAACTTCACCCAAGGCCCGATGAGTCAAAAAAAAGCCCGGTTTGAGAAATCCTGGGCACCGTACGACAGGAAGGCTCAAATTGTTGCCACCTCTCCCTTCCTGACATCTTCGCCGTACCTTTGATTGTATTTGGTTTGCGGTCTGCCGGCGAGGACCCCGCGTAATTCATCGAACAGAGGCGCTGTGTGTGAAGCGGCTCTCCAAACAGCCTTACGTAACATCAACACAATTACCCACATTAAGCTCTAGTGGCTACGAGTACATTCGAGGAAAAACAGGCTCCCTGATGTGAGAGTTTTTATGGAAGGGGAAGGGACACGGGGGGACAGGAAAAGACAGATTAGGGAGCCAGGTTGATTAGCTTTAGCAAGTTCAGTCCCCTCCGTCTCTTGATAAAAGAAAGTAGCAGATTAGTTTCCTTGTTTGTTTTCGGGCCCAAGGGAAAGAGCTCTGGGCTTCAACTTGTCAATGGCTTCAATTGTTTTGACACTGTGCATTGTAATAACTTCAGATATGACAGTACAGAGAGGACTTTATTTAATAATAGATGAATCACATAGCAGCACAAATTTGAGAATGTGTCATTTTGATAGTGTCCTTGGATTAATTGATAAGACAATTTTTTGCCCCAGAACAGAGCTACAAGTATTGGTGGTTGAAATCTCCGCCTATGAAATAACACATTCAGTGTCCTCATACACCATCAGTAGTCATCGACGGCATTAAGTAAACAGAAACAATGGGACATTTCTAATATGGCGTATTTAGCTGTGGTATTTTCTGTTCCAATCATCATTCACACTGTTTCATTACCTGGCCGCAAGCGGTGCTTTATAGAGCGATGCTAGCAAGTGCAGCAGCTTCACTGATGGACTTTAGTTCAATTTCAGGCGTCATATGCTGTCAAAGAGGGGGATTGCAACAGATAAACGTGCAAAAATGATGCAGTTCTAAGCAAATATCAATTTAACAGCAGCCTAACACTTCGCCCTTTATCCAAAAAGGAATTGGGACTTACTACTCGTGCATGAATGCACAAAACGGAGTAGTAGGGCTAAGTAGTAGGGGAGTAGAGGAGTGTATTGGGACTGGGCCTAAAAAGTGCTAGCAGCTCTGTCAGGTTGTACTTGAAGCAAAGCATTCCTTTTACTTAAATGCTAACATGCACACAATAACAATTTGGATGTATATCAGGATTTGTTATCATATAGTTATATACATTCGTACAATCAGTCTGTTATTACTAAAAAATAATCTGCTTTCCTTTCCTTTCCATCTGTACCAAATGTTGTGCCAGTCCAGCTTGCAGATGTTGAGATATTTCACCAGATATGTTAAAACTTTGACCTGCCAGCAGCGAGACAAGAGAGTACAGCTCACCAAAGTCTGGATAAAAAAACCTTCTGTCATGGCCTCAAGCTACAAGCTAACACATTTTATTGTTCTTTTGCGTGTCACTTACAATAAATCAGGATTGATTTATTCTCAAAGACAACTTTGGCATTTGACATAGAAGACCATCAGCAGACCTGAGGATGATGAAATGCTTCCACAGGCTAAGTGAGTGCAGGTTTTGATAAATTAAACTGCTGATGGAGATGACCTAGGTAAAATGTTTGATGCAGGCAGACAGGGACCAAATGTATCGAGTATAAACTACTTCTCATATTACCCAATAATCAAAAATGTGAGGAGAGATGAGTTTATTTAGTTGGTCACATCATTTTAATTATGTCATTTTAGCTCATTTCTGCTCTCGCTGGGGTTAACATATCATAAAATTCAATATCCACCACTTCTAATTACTGCCAAATGTTTCCATTTTCACACTTCTATGGGGATTCTACATGGTTATTAAGTGTGTTAATGCTAACGAGATAGCAAGAGGTCTTGATTTTTCATGCCCCATAGAACTGGACTGGTTACGTTTGTTCCATTAGCGTGTAAAAAGTGACTGGACAACACAGCTCCATTCACATTTCACTGCAAAGAATATGTCATTTTAAGTCATGCTGCTTGTGAGAAATAAGTGCACCCTAAAGAGACTCCAGCCAGCCCTTTATGATCCGCAGGAAACCTTGTCCTCTAAATCCTTCCTCGATAATGTAAATCCCCTCATACTCTTAGGGTCTTTGTAGGTGGCTGCTTTTGTTTCAAGAAAATCTGATTTAGCTGTCCATGTTTATCTCTAACTCATTTTAAGAAAGGAAATATGTTAACAAAAAGACCCAGGGGACTGGAATAAACTCAGTCTGTGACTTGTTGAATTCTCTCTGGGAGCTGATTCAGGCCTAAAGATAATCAGTTTGAACTCATCGGATACACTGCAGGCTGTAAAATGTGTGCGTGAACAGATTGTCCGGTTATCAAAAAGGAAATGCATAACTGGCAATCTGGGTGATCTCAACTTGGCCAGATGCATAAAAAATCAATGTCAAATGGACGATAAAGTATGACCAATGTTCTAATGTGCGTATTGGAATTTACCTGTAATCTTATCAATTTTATTGCCTTTTGCTTGTACATAATATTTGAATGTTCTCCACTCCAGAGAGGCTGCCCCTCCTAACATGCTGAGGGTTAAACTGAGAAAATTGCATAACTCAGTTATGATAATTAAATCTGTCTCAACTTCTAAGATGAAACATCTGTATGCTGATTTGTTTCAAGGCAAAATGATGCACTCTGTAATGGCTAGCATGTGCTCAGGAGACTGCCCTGCTGCTATATGTTACAGAACCACCACTGTGAAGTACACAAGGGGTGGACACAATATCATGAACACTTGGATGGATTCCATTATGTGTGTTTTCTAAAGATGGTTTATGACTTTATGAGAGTTTACATTGTGTGATTGCAGTGTTGGTGTGGTGAGAGTTACAAACACTGTGCATTGACAATAACGCGCTATATCCATAAAATTTGGGTTTAAAGTGCACTATGAAATTTTAATCAGAAAAGAAAGATCTTCATTAACTTTTTATAGCTAAACGAATGAATAGAGAAACTCGATTTGATTTCATGACTGAATAAACAAACTGACCTTAAAGGAAAACGCAAAGACAGTTTCACTTTGTTTATATGTGGCGGACCCTGCCACCTTTCTACCTTCAAACACCTTATTTTCCTCTGAGAACAGCTTGTTTATTCAGTTATGGAAAAAATAAGTACCTTTAAGTTTGTATTATTACCCCATTGATGATGTAAATATTAAAAAATCTGAGTTTGAAAACTACATAGCACCCCTTTAAATACCTTGAATGACAGACTGTGGCTGATATGAGAAAAACCACAGACCAGCTATGTGCACATTTGTACTTACATACTGTATTGACATTTCTACTAAAGGTGTCACATCATGTTCACATCACACCGTTTATGACCTGACTTTCATCCCATGAGGTGAAGTGGATGGTGGTGGGGATGGAGGCGGGTGACCGAAGTGTGAGACTACATTTGAACATTTGTAAGTGTGGCATAACTGGATAATCTTAAAGACACCTCAGGATAATTTTACATGTTTTTGTGACAAAACGAATCAGGCAGGATATCTCCCGTCGTGTTTCAGGTGACATAATAGCACATCTGCAGGTTACCAAGAAGGTTTTCTACATTTTTTGTCATTATTGCATGGCTCTAGAGATGGAATGGAATGGAATTTTGGAGCTGACTAAAATATCAGCCACTGGATGGATCATCACAAAATTAGCAAAGGAATCCATGTTTTCCTCAGTATGCATTGTGATAACTTGGTGATCCTCTAACTTATCTTCTAGCAGCATGATCAGGTCAAAAATGTATTAGACCATAGATAAATCAATAAATATCTGCAAAATCACATTCCCATCAGCCTCAGTTTTAACCAACCTATGCCGGTGCTAATTAGCAAATGGTAGCATGGTAACAATAAACTCAGACTGTGACCGAGATCAGCATCAAATTTGCACGTTATCATTGTCATTGTGAGCATGTTTGGATTCTGATATTAACATTTAGCTCAAAGCACCACTATTCCCAAGTGCAGCCTCACAGAGCTGCTTGCACGCTCTGAATCCTGCTGATCTGTATTTGACCTGTACTGCTGCACCATTAACTGTCTGAATATTTAGCAACATGCCTATAAAAACACTGCCGTCCCAGATTGGATGGTGGGTAGAATGTAATTAAAGTTTTTAAGCCTGCCACTGAACAACAGTATTTACCACAGAGTTACCAAAATCAACTTATCCTTCCATTAAACCACTGAAACATTTCTTTTCTGGGGGGGATGTTTCATTTTCATTTATTTTCATTTGTTTCCCCACGTGTATCTGCACGAGTTGGTATGTTTAGGTTGGTACTTGCAGCTGCACTCAGCTTCTTGGACATGACAAATAGAAACAGCCGCCAGGCATTTTAATTTTTGTGGCTGTCTGGGGAGACAGCCATGATTTGACTAAAGGTAATTGCAGGTAAATGCCAAAATAAAGGAACATAAAATCTTTTAATATGGTGTTGGACCACTATAAAGTCCTTCTCTGTGCTTTGGCGTAGACTCTACAATTTGAAAAAAATGCATTAACACCTTAGAAAATCCTATTTTTCAGTGGTTTGCTTGTAATTGCGAAGCATGCTGTTTCCATTGCCTTCCCAAAATTCTGAATTAAGTTTAGAGGTGGTGACAGCGCCAACCGCAGTGAGTGATTCACATTGTTTTCATTTTCATCCATCCTTTCAATGACCACTCAAGACAATCTCATCTCATGGAGTTTCAGCTTCCATCAGGATAGCGATGAAGCTCACAGTTGCTTTGTATTTTTTGGCATTTATGTTGCCCGCACAGTTTCAGATGGGCCAGGAAAATTTTCCCATCTTTGTAACTCAACAGAGCTGCCAAAACCACTCACCCACCCTTCTGAAATAAAAGATATTGTGAAAGAGATGCTCAAGTGCGTGATCATGGGTGTGTAGCTGACGTCTGTGGTGATAGACAACATTCTGTCCTTAGAGAACTTCAGTTCATCCGAGGCGAGGTCTGTTTTAAGCCTCTTTAAAGAGGTCATATTTTGCGCTTTTGGGTTTTGCCTTTTCTTTATTGTGTTATGAAGCATTGCTGTGCCTGTAAAAGGTCCGGAAAGTGAAAAACCAAAATCCACACCAAAGAGAGTTACTCTCTCCCACAGAAAACACTCCTGCACGGCCTGAAACGCCTGATTTGGAGTCAACACTTCCATAACTTATGTGAGTCACTATGTAACAGGCGTTACATGTTTATATATATATTATAAAACACATATGGCTGTACTGCAGCTGTGTAGTGGAGTTATTTTAGATCACACTACCCTGCTCTGTATGACCTGCCTTACTCTGCCTCTGATTGGCTACCCCCTGCCCGTTAAGTAATGTACATGTGCAACTCTCATCAAAGGTTGAACAGATATGAGAAAAATAATGACAAATGTTTTTGTCATTTGTTTTGTCATGTGCGCTGCTGCCAGTATTGTTTATTACTGAGAATCAGATAAATTAAAGAAAAATGTCATACACTTGTATTCATGTGCGTATGCTCATGTATGCTCTGCATACGGCACGTGGAGGACTTGCATGAGCAAAAGTCTTCACATAATCCATTTTGCGACGGTGCGTGGCCGAGCAGGTGTGTTCTATCAGGGGCCAGAAAGCTGTGAATGAGACCTGACTGAATATTTCCAAAACAAAATACAGCTACAGCAGACTGAACTCAAACTAAACAAAATAAATCAAATTCACCTTCGGATAGCCAGTTTTGTCCAGCTTCGCAAAAATGAATGTTATCCATTCGATTATTTTGTGCCACATGTACAAATGAGAAGAAACAGAAGGTTTTTGTTACGCACTCACTCTCATAAACAGTTTAGATATTGTTTGAACAATTCATTGAATGGTTGGGTGGTGAGAAAAAGAAGAGAAGAGTACTGTATCATAGCGGGTTGAAGCTAATGTCTAATACTGTGAGACATACACTACTTGTACAAGAACGCTCTCTAATGAACTCTGAAGTGGAATACGCAACAGATCTGTGGTCATTTTTCCATGTAAACAGATAAACTCATGTCATCCCGCATTTTTATTCTTTATCTTTTCGTTGTTTCAGGGAAAGCAAGACAGAGCGGAGCACATCGGAGGTGATTAAAATATGTCGTTATCTCGGCTCCGTCTCTTCTGTAACCCGTGATTCTGTTTCCTTTTCGTGACGGAACACTGCTCAGGGTTATGTATCGTGACCAAAGGACTGAATGATTCAATTGTGAGGCACGAAAAGAATGAACGATTTGAATGGAAAAACTTATGTCAACAGCAGAGATTCAATTTTGCGTGTGTGACAATAAGCAGGTGGGGTTGTAAAGGCAGGTACACCCGAGGTCAATTTAAATCCTAACGTCGTCGTAAGATTATCATTCAAGGTTTACAGCCCTGGCCCTACTCCTGCACTTTTCTTTTCTGCTGCCACTCTTCTTCCAAAAATGTTAAGTTATGCAACACTGTCTCAATGTTGATTTATTTCATTCATTTTATATGTTTTGCTCTAACCGGTCTTCTACAGGAGGTCAGGAAGCTATTATACACAAGACTAAAGATGTAGAGTGGTTATTCACTATAATGACAGCGACTGCTTTCTTCTGAGGAGTGTTTTGAGGACAAAGAGGAAGGTATAAGTCAAGATGGTGGCTGGTTACATTAACTTGGATCATTCTGAAATTCGACTCCTCGCTGCAGCACAATATCTTTATGAAAAAGGGTAGTTTTTTTAATATTTTATTCTATTTCAGATAAATCATAATAAAAACCATGGCATTGAATCATAAAATGCAGCTGGCTTATTCCAGATTTAAAAGCATTCAGGGGAACGAAGGGGAATGTAGCTTCATTTCTTCATGAAATGGCCTTGAGATCTTCTGCCGTACATACATTTACACATTTGACTGGTTGGTTGATGAGGATAAGTTTAAATTTGCCAACTTTGCCTCTAAAGCCTGAAAAACAACAGGATGTTCTTTCAAAGAGCCTTTGTATGATTTTTCATATCAGATTTAAATGATATCAGTGTTAGGTCTATTGTTTTTTAATCAATTATCTGTGTCTTATAAGTCCAGAATGGCTGGAAATAGTTGTATGCATAACTCATATGCAATATGACTATTAATTTATCTATCTCATTCAACAGGTCAAACACGAGATCACACGATCATAGAAATTGATACATTTAAATATATATTACATTCTCAAAAAAAATATTTTAGGAATTTTGAGGGGTTTGTTTGAGAAAACTTTCTATCACTTTCTACTGCGACTCTACTTTACTACTTCACCATATTTCAGAGGCAAATGTTGTACTTTTTTACTCCACTGCATTAGTATGACAAATAGAATGATAATAGAAAATATAATGAACACATAAATTGTGTTATCATTAGCTCGATAAGACTTTTTTTGATCAGTAGGGAAAAAATTCTCAAGCTTCCAAAAGGCAGTAGTAATCTAAACAATCTGTAAAAACATCTTCTCCTTCTTCTTTTCCCTTTTAGTGTTCCTTTTCTTCTCTCTTTTCTTCTCTCTTTTCTTCTTCTTCCTCTTCTTCATCCTATTCCTCATCTTCTTCTTCCTCTTCTTCATCCTCTTCCTTTTCTTCTTCTTCTTCCTTTTCTTCTTCTTACTTCTCCTCTTCTTCTTCTTCTTCCTCTTCTTCTTCTTCTTCTTACTTCTCTTCTTCTTCCTTCTCTTCTTCTTCTTCTTACTCCTCCTCTTCTTCTTCCTTTTCTTTATCTTCTTCTTCCTCTTATTCTTCTTTTCCCTTTTAGTATGCCTCTTCTTCTCTCTTTTCTTCTTCTTCCTCTTCTTTGTCCTCTTCCTTTCTTCTTCTTCCTCTTCTTCATCATCTTCCTGTTCTTCTTCTTCTTCTTCCTCCTCATCTTCTTCTTCCTCTTCTTCTCCTTATTACTCCTCCTCTTCTTCTTCTTCTTCTTCCTTTTCTTCTTCCTCTTCCTTTTCTTCCTCTTCTTCTTACTCCTCCTCCTCCTTCCTCCTGCAGTAAAGACTACATGGCACTGGGCGGCGCCATAGCAACATTAGGGTTTAACTTTGCTCCTTAATGTCCAGCAGGCGTCGCTAAGTCTTCAGCATTTCTTTTCCAAAATCAATCCCACAATCCCCACACACCGGCGGTGTATTCATTTGAATGGTAAAACTGTTAAACGCTAGCGAACCTACACTACAGAGGAGCAGCTGTGAAGTTTAACCAGTTTTTCACGTTTTGGATTTGCATACCTGGCGAGACTTCGTGACACCCCACAGAATGACCCGGTTGGTTTTCAACTTTAATGTTTCGGTGGTGAAAGTAATCTACGAACTGTCATCTTTGAAGCCATATGTTGTCTGAGTTTGGGAAGGCTAGCTAGCTAACGTTAGCGTTAGCTCGCTACTAGCGGCCCAGATACTCACTTTCAACGTCTCCGTGTATCCTTGATAGTTGAGCTGTGAGCTAGCGTCAGAGCTAACGGTAGCTCTGCGCTAGCTTGGAACATAAGCTAACTTTTAGCCCAGGTGCGTAATGAAACGCGGCATTGCTCTCCTACAAACATCTGTTGTCTTGTTTTTAAGAAAGCACGCTGCCTTAACTTGTGTCTAATGTAGAGCAACATTTGTGACTTGTTGCAGCTCACCTAGCTAACGTCAGTGCTTTTACAGCGGGGGCCAACGCCTTTATAAGTCAAACTTAGCCTTTTTTGTGTTGTTTATCTCATTTGAATGCTTCGCTTTTGGTCGTTTTAGACACACTGCTGCAATTTTAGACCGCATGTTGGGTGTCCAGCTAGCCAACCCGTAAGTTGTTAGGCCATGACAATTGACTGTGACTCTTGCAACTGAGACAGATTCACCAATAACTGTTCCACAATTGTTTGTCCAACAGTTTCCCGTGTTGTGGCAGCTGGTAAGCATGGCCTGTCTAGCATGTCCGGTAACGGGAAGTCTTTAACATCAACCGGGATAAATCCAATGGCATTCTGCGAACCTGCCTGCACCTTTCTGCTGAAAAGAACATGAAGCAGGTATGGTGATATGAAAGCAAACACGACGGCTTATTGTGTAAATAGTGGTCCACTTGTCTGTTATATCCTGGTGACTGTGAAGTACAGTTCAGTGGTATTGTAGTTGTAGTGGCCTCATCCCTTATCCTTTTGTTTTAGGTGGATATTAGAAATAAGGAAGAATTAGATAAAGAAAGGTGAGTCTCTGATCCACACCTGTGGGATTCATCTTATTATGATCACTCTCATTATCGGTGTTCCACAGATCATCCCACTCAGTCACTGGAGCATTAAGGCACCTTTCCATAAGCATTCTCACCATCTCTGTGGCTTTTTATTTGAATGGTTTTCCAAACAAATACGGCTTCGAATCTGATCGTGTTGACTTTCCACTCGGCAGATTTCAAGTCCACTACGGAGCACAAAACCCAGGCAAAGCGAAGCGACTGACATCTGCGAAGAGGAAGGGTTGTCCAGTGGCGGAGGTGGGCTCGAAGCTGCACCGCAAAACATCAGATGTAGGCCGTGCCAGTGACCGCGGCATGGCCAACAAAGAAAATGAGCTGACGTGCTCCGATGATGTGCGGGGCATGTACTACAATGACAACTGTGGGCTCCCTGTGAACTCTGCAGAGGCCTCCAAGATGGCAGGGGCCAGCTCCAAGTACAGCGACTTTACAGAGGTGAGTGTCACAGTTAAAACTAGTGCTCTTTTATGCTGCAAATTCAATAATCTTAATTTGAATTCCCTTTGTGCATTGTCTGTCTGTTCACACAGCTATCAAAGGACCATGAAGCTATGACTCATGTCCTTTTCGGAAGGAATCTACGACTAAAAGTAGCCCAAACATTATGGCGAAGAAACGCCAGTGAATTAGTGGCCTACTTAATAAGGTAAAACTCCTGCAGCTAAAACTGCATTTTGGTGGTTTGTCTTCATTCCTCGATTACATAACATTCTTCATCTTCAATCATTTTATGCTTTCCCAGAATTCAAGACACAGGGGTGCTGCTTGACTGCTTACCTGTCTTAACAAACGAGTGAGTGTCAACTGGGTGTTTTTTTGCATTTTCGCTTCTTTGATAATTCAGCTTCACTTATAATGACTGGACTGCACAATAGAGCCAACCTGTAGCATCACTGGGGCTGCAACTAATGGTTTTCGATCAAGCCATGTATCTGTTCTTCATTTGATCTGAACATGTGAAAAATATCATGAAGTAGTTTTTTTTTTTTTTTTTTTTTTTGAAAAGTGCCATATGGTTTTAAACAACAGTCCATGCACATTTGTTAGGTTAGTTATAATCTAGAAGATGTATCCTCAGTCCTGTTATTCTCTTGAGAACTCATGATTGATCATCTAGTGGCTGTTTTCTTTCCTCCCTCTGTTATTGCCAACAATTCTGATTATCAGTTCATTTTCTTTCCTTCTTTTTATGTTTTCTTGTTTCAGCCTTCAGACTGAAGCACCATGTTTGTCACTGGGCTGCTGCGTTGACCTCATGCCCCAAGTAAAAGTGATTCTTGCCAGCAAATATGAAGAGTAAGTGTAACTGTGAAATTGCATGTATGTTTAATTATCTGTCTCTTTGACATTAGATTTAGAGATGATATTTGTTTGTTTTTTTTTAGTTTTAAGATGATTCACTTCTCATCAAAAAAGCTTCAGCCAGTCTGATGAATAACTAATGAATCCTTTTGGACAACTGATGAAATGTCTTTGACTTAGCACTTGTATCTAATGACCTGGGTAACAGAATTTTCACCTTTTTGATTTAATTCTTTAAAAACTCATCTGCATAACTTTCTGTTTTTATTGCAGACAGTTAAATGTTGGTTTACACTGGGTTCAATCCGTCATCAAGAAGTGGTGGCCAGAACTTTCAAAGAATGAGAAAAGACTGCGGGACAGTCGTTCAGAAGACAGGTGGGCAGTGCATGCTTCAGTAAAACCTTAGTCCCTCAATGACAACTACTGGACAACCACTGTACAATATTTAATAATATTGCACTATTCCAAACAGAACAGACTCAATATTTTATTAAGTGTTTCGTTTTTCTGTCTTGTAGTTTGACCCCTGCCCAATTTGCTTATTAACAAATGAGATTTTTATAGTAGTTGATATGCAGTAAATAAAACATTTGTCAGGTTTTTCTAGTAGGAGCTGACAGTAGTGCAGATGAAGTTAGCATAACATTTATGGAGTTTCTAAGTCGGAGGTAATGTGTAAGTAATAGACACATACACCTCTGACTGAAGTTTTGAACTTCAGTGGGTCATGTTGGCATTATTGTGACAGATGGATACATTGTGATATTAGTCAGGGTGCTGGTGGGAATGGTTATTTTACATTTAATTTCAGTTGGGGAAAAAAATTAATAAATTATGATTTTTGCTAAGGTCTCTACCAAACAAGCATATTCCCTTATCTCTCGAGAACAGGATTTGTAGGCTAGGGCATCTCTTTAGGACCACAATGTTCTATTTATGATGCGTTTTATATTTATCAAATAATCACAGCTCCTGTCATTTGGATATTGCATTTGTTCCTATCACAATTTCGATGCAATTTTGATGAATTTTCAGCCCTAGCTCTCTGCAGTGCTATGTGAGAGGGTGTTTTTGGTTTCTCCTGTCACTGTCTGTGTTCCTGTGTGAACTCACTAAATATTAGTAATGTAATGTTTTACATTTATGGCAGGAATATTGAAGTCATGAAGCAGCGGCTGAAGGACTTGTGGAAGGATGGTGCCCGGTTATGTTTGGTTCCAGGATCCACGGGAGAATTGGCAAAGGTAAGATACCATTTTTATCATAGTACTTATCGAGGTTAGCTGTCTGGATGTGGAAAATCACAGAAAAAATTTTTAAAAAAAGAAATAAGTAGTCCATTTAGACATTGGAGTATTCAGCTGTTCAGTGGTTACTCAAAGTTTAGTGAAAGTGTTTTTAAAATTTTTCTTTTAACTAAAGCACACATTTTTTTCTTTCTGTTATGGACAAAGCTTAAATACTTAAAATAGAGTTGAATCAACTAAATTAACATTTTGTCACATAGATACATACAGGTTCCGCTTCCTTTTTTTCCCCGCACGCTATGTTGATTTTGGGTGGACACTTAACCACTACCATCCTAAAAAAAACTCTAGGTTCACTGTGATCATTTGTAACAATAGTTGAGTCTGTATTTGGGTTGTGGTTCATTTGTTTCCATCTACACACCCTATTACAAGGGGGGAAAGCATCAAACAATAAAAGAGGCCTTTCATCAGCTATTTTAAAAGGGAGTAAATTTACTGTCAACTGAAACATTCCTTCTCATAGTCGGTAATATTCCAGTATCTTGTGTGGGTTTGAACCCAGATTTATGAACCGTTGGTGTGTAACACAAAGTTATATTTAAAGTATGCACACTATTTCAGTGGCTGTAACAACAACTATTGTGTTATCTTTTCTTCATGTTACAGGCCATTGAGGCTTATCTGTCACAGCTGCCCTGACAGTTGTCAATGTAGCACTCTGAGGATGTGACCACTACTGCGGGATCATGGCTGTGTTTTGAACTGATAATCATGCCAGAGAAATGGACTGGTTCTTTTGGCCACTTAAACCTCTCACTGGGACTGAACTTGACAATTCAGACGTCTCCCTCGGTTAGAGCTGGAGACTCTTAGGGAGGGCTGAGGAGCCTTTCTACATGTAAAAAAAACACACAGCAAATGACTGCTTCACATTGAAGTGGACCGTCTTGTGAAGGGGCATATTAAGTGGACCTCCATGAGACTGGGCGTAATGTCGCTCTATGAAGTGCCAAGCTCTTTGTCTCTCACTACACCACTCTTTGCCATTGAATGCAAATGCACTTGTGGATGTATTGAATGCTCCTTTGTGTTGATGTTTTGCGCCTGGGTCCACCGGAATCAGGAACTTGAATCTGCAACAGTCTTAAATTATTAGACCTCCTTGTTTTTTTTTTTTTATTTTGCCTCTTCATATGACATTTGACTGTATAATGTAAAAACAGGTGATTCTTTTAATCTTCTTTTAAATAAATTTGATAAATCAAATGTCATCTCTTATGTTTTTGTATAAATGAAGAAGAATGGTGTAAGAATGGACTTTTACATTTCAGGAGAAATGAGCTTAAAGGAAGATTTCGTACAAATGTCATTATCTACTCAACCCCGTGCTTTGAGTAGGTCGCATAACATTTCTGGAGTTTTCCAGCAAAGAAATGTCTCGGCATTCACCTGAACAACTGAGGTGGATGGTCGCTGGTTTTAAAATGTAAAAAAAAAAAAAAACTGTGTGAAACTAGCCCCACTCACACTGCCCTTTGAGTGCAGGGATCCAGCACCAACTGTCCGCATCTGTGTGAACGTCCGAACCAGAGCACCCGGCAAAGACCCAGAGCTTTAAAACAGTTTAATCCATGATCCCATTTTGCGCTCCTTATGGACCACTCATGCTTCCTCTCCATCAGTGTTTGCTGGAGTTTTTCACAGCTGTTAGGTGGCTCTGCAGCTGCTCTTTGGCTTTCTTCTGGACTGTGTTGGACCACGTCTCCTGCCTCTCCTTTTGTGTTTGCATTTTCCCCTTAAAAAATGGGACAAATTGTGGGAGAGATTTATATTTTCACAGACAGCTGATTTATAAAAAATAAATAAATGAATAGCACAATTCTGGGAAAAACTGGACAGGTGGCAACCCTAGCTGTAGCTGATGTTAGAGGTACATACTTTGACTCACTGGATGTAGACTCTGCATGAAGCATGTCATTTGAGTTGAGTTGCTGAGTGAAACGATGACAGCCTCCGAGCTAGCAGCCTACATGCTGAATCTTGCTAGTTGGCTAATGGCACAAACATAAAAGCTAGCCACTGTTACCTTTTCTATTGCATGGATTCAGCCATCTTAATGCCAGGGTTCACCTTACCATGTGCAAACCAAGCCTCCTCTAACACTTCTTTTCAGGGGCTTCATAGGTGCATCCTGGGTTAAGCGCCTAAAACGAATGTGATTAATTTAAAGACATGCAAAGAAGCCAGGCCAAATTTTTTTCCCCCTCCCTATACAAGAATGAGATTTTCGCCAGCAAAACATTTTTTTTTTACTATGGAACGGCCAACTGGCGACGCTTCTCTCTTGTGCTGCGTGTCACACTATTCTAGTGGTCTTTTTAAGGTGAACTATGTTTGCGCCAGGTCGTTTTGTCAAAACAGGGTTTGCCTGTTGGAACGAGTCCCTGTGATAGGGGCATTAGCCGCGCAGCTAGCCACACTACTTCAAGAGTGTTAGTGTTTATACCACTAGCACAGGAGGTTTTGACCACTGGGAGAAAGGTTTTCAGGCCTGGGGCTAGCTGGTTAGCATGCTAATTTCCACAGATATCTCTGCAACACAATACATAATGGTTTAACATAAAATTAACGATACAATATGACACATTCTGGGACCTGGTTAGTTATCACAGTGTGAACATCAGGAGTGTCAGTCTGATGATGTTCACACTGTGATAACTAAACAGATCCTTCACTCAAAAAGATTAAGAGTAATGACCCACAAAGCAATGTTACATGACCAAACAACAGTAATGTAGTAACCGGTAGTGTCTTAGGCAACATATATGAAAAATACCGCAGTAATAGGTGGAGAAGTGTCTATCATCCTGTCTGTCCTACCAGCTCTTCATCACATTTCTCCCCAAAAACCAGCCTCTGTCCCCAGCAAAAAGACTCATACTCAGCAAGTGTTTGTCTCTTCCCACAATTGTGTGGTTGTAATTAATGTCTTGAAAATAATCACTGTGATGGTCAGCCCTCCCAACTGAGAATTCAGTGAACTTTCCCACAGAAGAAAACAGCCTCCCTCCCAAACCAGTGACAGCGTCAAGTTTACTGATGGTGATTATGTAATAATGTAATTTATGCAAAAAATTTTACTTTGTCACTTTCCAGGATTTTTGGTGGGCAAGCACAACACATTATAACTGCATCTATAAGATTATAAACAGTCAGTGGCTATATGTTTAGATTGAAAGGGGGAACCCTGGGGAAACACACTAAAAACACACTCACAGACGTCATGAATACTGCCACACCTCTTTTGGATCCGCAGAGCTGGCTTGCTGTGTGAATTATGCACTGGAGCTGCATGTGTCTGTGTGAACAAACAACGGCAGAGAACTGGCGAACCGCTGCTGCGGCCATAATGTGGCCACTCTGTGTGAAAAGGGCTTGTGTTGTCAGTTTGTTTATTCAGTACTGGAAAACCAAGACATTTTGTCTATTTAGTGTTTTTGGGCATAAACAAATTAGTTCAATGACGATGAAAATGTCTTCTCCAAAACTACATAATGCACCTCTAATATAGCAGACAAACAAGCACAGAGCCAGGGAGAGTTCTGAAATAAAAAGATTAGTTTTTGCAGCCTCCTTTTTTCCAAAGAAAAAAACAGTTTATATCGTGTTAAGTCTATGGTGTTATAGTGTTTCAAAACACGATGAATAAAAGTTTAGAGTTGCTAAATCTGGCTTTATGGATATGATAAGTGGTAAAAAATGATCAACAAAATAATTTCATGTAACTGTTAAGTGTTACAGTACATTTTTTACCAATAAATATATTTTAATATGTATATATGTCATATACATATATACACATACAAATATACATATATCAGAGTCATCAAAAATAAACCGGGATAGACTCTTTTAAAGGTGTCATTTGAGAAAGTTTATCAAATATGTAAGTACTGTACATCAACATCAGACACATAGACATAATGCACGTAGATGCCTCATAGGCTGACGCTGCCTATTGGAGCTGACATATCAGCGCAACCGCCATACTGTAGCAGCTTAGTACATCTTTTTAACGGCCTGGAAAAGTAAACGTTACAATTCCAGGTCATTCCAGCGTTTTACACTACCCTGTCAGACTTGCAACTGGGGCTGGGGAGCTAAAACCCTTTAAAAACTGTTTTGCACAGGTACTTGTGTATGCTGGCACTCTGTAACTCCAGGGTAGTTAATTTGGCGATGTGGTGCAGCCTTACTTTGTGAAATTCAGACACCACAAATGAAATAAGCAAGAAATGATGGTTCTCAATTCCAAATTGGGTTTCTGCAATGTGCTCCCCAAGTAAGGACACAACTCCTCATTTATATTTATAAGGTTCTTCTCCTTCAGATCTTCCAGAAGACTCTGTACGGTTTTCTTTGCTCTCCGTTCTCGGGCCTTTGCATTTTGCATCTCCCGCTCTAGACTCTCCACTCTAGCCAAAGCTTCACCGAGTCTGGCCTTAAGACGAGTAGGAGAATTGGGCAATGCATAGGAGTGGTCCTAGTAGAAAGAAGGATGAAAATATTTTCAGTGATGTTTATATCATACCACTCACAGTTGTTTGGTGCATAGCACTGCACATGTGCAGGCACACATTCTTAATTTCTTACCCGTAATATCACTGCCAGCACCATGAGTATGGGAAAGAGAGAAAGGATGCGTAATGTGAGAGAGCGTGTCAGTGAATGAGGGTGTGTATGTGTTCACGTGTGTATTTATCTAGTTATAACATATAAAAAGTGTATATGTGAGTATGTCTGAAAAGAGTTGCAGAAAGCAAGGGAGAGATTTTGATATGACCAGAGCCATGATGCTCACAGCTGTATGGGACATGTCAAATAGCCTACAAATACTCACATCATTGGGCTGAGGTTCACTTTCAGGGAAATGCTGAGAAAGGTCCACTGGTAGGCTCTCTTCAGCTTTCCTTGAAGTTTTTGTGTTCCTTGTCACTACAGGCTAAAATACAAAAAACATAATACTTAAAAACAACTTCATTAAAAACACTTGAAAAGGTTTTAGTATCCCACAGTGTATTGTAATACACAATACATCACTAATTCCTAAACATGCAGAAAGAACTAACAGTAAAAAAAAAAAAAAACACTTGCTAAACATGTTTAGCAAAGTGTGATATTAACTTTTGTTTTACATATGAATCATAGACATCTCTGTTAGCATGTAGAGTAAAAATACACCTACTCTTTGGAGGTGACATGGTAAGTTGAAGACAGATGGGGTCGCACCATCTCTAAGCCTGACAATCTGACCCGTCCTGTCAAAATCATCAGGCTTGAAGTGCTCACTACAGAGCTTTGACGACTGCACCAAAAGCCTCCCGTCTTACAGCAACTTCCCATTGCCTCCTCAAGCTTGTATCACTGGGAAAACCTTCAAAATGTTAAGAAGAAAAAAAAACAGCAAGAGACAATGAGAGAGAGAGTACCAGTTCCTGCTGTAATAACGTTACACGTAAGTAACGTTAGTTACGATGACATAATAATATTATAAATGGTAAAATAACCAAAATTATTGTTCATTCTTACTTGTGAAAGGTAATCCCACGCGATCTGGTGACAATACTGCGCCGGTTGTTGCAACCGTAAGCTGCACAAAATACGGGCATAGTTGCTCGCTCTCCGTTTACTCGGATGGACTCTGGTGCGAGCCTAGAGTGAGGAGACCCAACCAAGATGGCGGCGACGTGTTTGTGATTGTCCGTTGGTACAATAAAGTTTTTTTTGTACGTGACGTCATTTTCCGCAGAGCCAGCTGATGTGCCGAGCCTTCCGCTCCTTCTCCGAACTGCTCCTGAATACATGTTGACGCACAGACAGTCAGACCTGGTTTTAATTCGATAAAGACAGACGACATGTTGCACAGGGACAGAGTACCGCTGTTATGGCTTTTTATTCAGGCTGTGCTCGTCGTGGCGTGGTGTTTCACCGACATGGAAACGGGGCCTGGCGCAGGTGTATCGACACAGCCGAACGGAGATAGGTTCAAAATCGAGGGCAGAGCGATAGTTCCGGGGGTTAAAACACAAGACTGGGTCTCCGCGGCCAGAATCTTAGTGGAAGGTGAAGAATACGTGGGATTTTTCAGGTAAGGAACAGCCCAAGTTAACGTTATACCCGCTAGCTAGCTAGCTAGCTAACCTGTTAGCGAAGCTAAGTAGCAGTAGCATAGTCAGCTAGCTTAAAGGGTAGCCTGACGTGCTACTTCTGGTAACCGCACGGCAGCTGCAGTTGGCAGATGGCAGCTTCTGACTGTCCTGGCTAATTTACAGCTTAATAATTATGTGTTTGTAACTCATGCCAGCCAGGGCAAGAGCATGGTTATTTCATTGTTACCTGTCCTTCACTGAACTGTGATGTTAACGTCATTATAAGCTCAACCAGGCCTTTATCTCGCAGCGGCTGTAACCAAAACAAGCCGTGGCCACAAGAGACGTGCCTGTTACTGCAATAACAACCACTGATGTGTAGGTGGTAGCACATTTAAATCAAAGGCTTCACACGCAACATCGCAACCATTCATGTGTTACAGTTGTTTACAGTCACCTATGTAAATGTGTGAATTTGGCTGAGATAAAAGCACATATTTGAATTGCCTTTATATAAGAAAGTTTTCCACCGAATTCAACCCTTTTCAACCATATTAGGCTTTTTAATCAATTCCATAGTCATGAAAATAAAAAATCCTTATCACAATTTTGTTGATTCCTTTAAATTGGTTATTTTGTCAAACCAAATAGTCCTCAACGCACGGATGTTTGATCTACTGTCATAAATGATGAAGAAAAGCAGCAAATTATTACTTTTGTACAAGTGGGAAAATTGCTTGAAAAATGACTGAAATGATTAATCGACTAGGATAGTAGCTGGCAATTCATTTTCTTTTGAGCAACTAATTCATTGATCATTGCTCCTCTACATCATATAGATGAAGATGTACTACTTCAGAGTTATTTAATTGCACATTTTTCTTCAGCAAATCCTCACAGTTGATCTGGATAAAGCCAATCAAACTTATTGTTTATTATATACTTCTATCTCAACAGAGTTAAATTGTCTTTCACTGACAGCTGTCTGCCCCCATTGATATGAATGGGGTGGACAAATAACACATTTCAGTGTGTATATATATATATATGGAATATTATATATATATATATATATATATATATATATATATATATATATATATATATATATATATATATAGATAGATAGATAGATAGATAGATGGATAGAGAGAGAGAGAGAATTTCCATAAAGCTGACTCAACACCCCCGTTTCACTTATCTGACTGTTTTGTCATTTTTACATTCTCTTCTTTCAGAACTGATGGCAGTTTTGCTGTGAATGACGTCCCCTCAGGATCCTATGTTGTGGAAGTTGTTAGCCCTAATTACAGATTTGAGCCAGTACGTGTCGATATCACATCAAAGGGCAAAATGAGGTAAGCTCTTACTATTGGTGAGAAGACAGAAAACAAGGCACACACACAAATGTTTCATTTCAATTGAGTCCGCCTTTATTAAAGTCAAGTAACCATGTGTCACTTCACAGGGCGCGTCTTGTGAACTACATCAAGACATCAGAAGTCATCCGTCAACAGTATCCTCTTCAAATCAGGGCGAATGGCCCTCACACCTACTTCATGAAGAGAGAAACCTGGGGCTGGACAGACTTCCTCATGAACCCAATGGTAAAGAAAGTAGATGAGGTTGCACTGAGCTTGACAAATATGTCTGACGCAGGGTTCAAGACTAATTTTTCACCCGATTGCAATGGTGCGCCTTGTATTTTCATTTCGTTGATACCAATAATGCATTTTGATTTGAATTTCTTAACAATTATTAACAGGAATAAAGGTGCAAATGCATGCTTTCCGTCATTTAAATCTCCGCACCACAAACAAGATATGTTGATAAACGTATTTGTTAAAAAAAAGATCTGCTAAATCTGTGACAAAAGGGAACGTTAAATCACATGTGACCAAAACATTTAAGAAGCTGGAACCAACAAACTTTTAACACTTTTCCTAAACAAATGTTTGAAACAATTAACTCACGTTTGCTTCTTGCTCGTTTGTTGAAATTCACTGTTTTTGTTGCTTGTGCAGGTTATGATGATGGTTCTGCCCCTGCTGATCATAGTTCTGCTGCCCAAGGTGGTCAACACAAATGACCCGGAGATGAGAAAGGTGAGGAATCCTTTATAGCCTAAAGGGTTATTTTATAAATATTGTATGCACATTGACGTCATTATGCAGTTTCTCATCTTTCTCTTGGATACACTCCGATCTGTTGAATACAAATGTATTTACCAGCAAGTTCCTGAAAGAATAGTTTATAATGTCAAAGGAACACCTTAAATGTATGGTAGCCTGTCCTTCCTTTGTCTTGCGAGAAGACATCATAACTCCGAGCAAATGATTTTGTGTTGGAATTGTTAAAATCACTCTCTAGCGTCGGTCCCCAGCCTTCAGTTCTGCTGTTTTCTCACTGTTTTCATTTCACTGCCATCCTCACAGGAAATTGAGCAGTCCATGCACATGCTGAGCCCCAACCCCGAGCTTCCAGACGTCTCCGAGCTCGTCACCAAATTCTTCTCCGGCTCCAAGGGCTCCAGCAAGGCAGGTGGCAGCAGCAAGGGCACGAGGCCGGCTGCCAAGAGGAGGTAGTACTATACACGTCTGCTCAGTCTGCCTAACGAAGCTTGAGTTACGCCATGGAAGCAAGATTTTTAAGTGTCATGTTTTTTCCCCCTCTGGGTCTATTGTACAGTTTTCTTTATTGATAGATGTTTTAAGCACATCTTGATTTCTAATATGCTATTGAAAACTGAGAAAAAATAAGATTTTTTTTCATACTGCACTGATAAAAATTTCTTAAACCCTGCAGAAGCTGTTATCCTTCATTTGCTCTTTACTTTCAACATGTGGCTCTACTAGTCATCCATCTTTTCTGTGCTAACCCTACAGTGTGCATTTTCCCACTGCTGCTAATTCCACTACCTGAAAGAGAACATATATACAGAGATTTTCTTCTTTTTTTTTGTTTTTTTTTTCAATTTCAGTGATATGACTGTGAATGAAGATTAATTGAATTTTAAGACTGATGAATTCTTATTTAACTAAAAAGTCTAGATAAATAAATTGCAATGCTATATAACAACTGTGTTTTTATTTCAGACTATCTTATTTGTTTTAGAGTGAACACATGGCCTTCATCATGTTTTGAATTATTGTGTGTCATACCGTTTGGCCAGAATTCACACACTGTACATTACGTGCCTAAAGGTGTATAAATTAAAATTGAAAATCATTGGCAGTTAAAAGGATGAAAGAGCTGTGTGGTTGCTTTTCGAGATCTCTAGAGTGTAACTGGCTTTACTTTTAATAAAGCGGACAGTCAAGTCTATATTAAAGTTTGTTTGTGATAATGTCCTCAGTTCTTGATGAGTCCATCATAGTTGCTGAACTGGCGTAATGATGGGTTATATTCAGTAACAACATTTGACAGAACGATCCCAACTGAAAGTCAAGTTTCTAGCTTTTCTCCAGAGATTTCTGTTGTATTTTGGTGTAAGAGTTAGGTTTTAACAGAGTTCCTTAAACTTCTACTGAGCTCACATGTCACCAGTGACATCTCATGACAACTGAGCAAACTCTGTGTGATAATGATGTGTTGAAATCTCAGGAAGAAACTAGTAAATTGGTTTTAATTTGGGATTTAGTTTTTGTTTTCGCTATTTAAAGACAAATAATGACTTGTGTTGCTTTACAGCAGTGCTTCCCAGATCTGAGTGGTTACAAGATGATGAAAGGGATAAGAAAAACGTTTCATTCTAGAAGTTCTTTAAGGGTCCTTTTTGTAAGAAAAGTTGATTTTATTTGAGTCTCATTCCCAACTCTTAGATTACTCATGATTTTGGCCTCCCACTTGTCAAATACTGACGCATTGGGATGGTGGGCGGCCTGACCTACATTCTCAACGCATCAGTATTTGACAAGTTGGGAGTGAGACTTAAAAATGGTCTGAGAAAACACTTAAGTTGATTTGCTCCCGACTGATGTCCTCAGAAAGGCCTTGTTCAGAAAGACATTTCTGTCAGTCCAAACGCAGCCTCACGCGCTCAAGATCTGTACCCTATAGCTCATTAGATTCAATTTTACAGATCAATGATTCGACCTGACTGATTTTCATCAGTTGCACAAGGCAGTAACCTTTGAGAAGTTTGGGCACCACTGCTTGAAGGATCACGGTTGAAGATTATCATAAGATGAAAAAAACCTATGAGAAGACCAAATCCAACGATGTGTTTGTCTGTTTCTAAATATTTCAAACTTCACCAGCTTACCTTTAGCTCTCAGCCACATCCCAGTCTATACATGATGGAAAAAGAACATCTTATGAAAATAAACTTTAAAGGGAGATAGTACAAGTGAAAACATTTGTCTTGCAATAGTCAATTTTGAGATTGTGGGTTATTTTGCTTCCAGACTAGTGGAAAGAAAAGAAATCTAAAACAAACATTTAGGCCTTAGGAAATGTATGCAAAAAGTGCATATTAATTAGATATGCATATTTCTTGTTTTAAAATATTTCTCTTGTATTTGTCGTGTACGCTGAGCAAGAAATCTTCACACTGCATTGCCTGCACCTAACTTTGCAGTAATATTGCTATCAATAATTTGAAAGAGTATATTGTAGGAGTATTTATAGAGGGCTTTGCTTGTATGTCATTCATATTGTGATTTATTAACATTTTATTCCTGTAATGATTTTTAACTTGGCTTGATCAAATGTACACAACTTGGCTCATATTTAATCATTTATCATTTTCATATATTAAAAACCTTAATGTAAGTTATGAAATGATCCAAAGGTTTCATGGTGCCACACCTCTAAATACACCCTTGTATTTAAAAATAAATCTCAATGATTTACTCAAACACCTGGGAACTGTACTTTATAGCAAATGCTAATCAAACATGAGAAAATGTAAGTCTTTATCAGGGTGATTTTAAAACTGCAGATTTTGTGTGCTGGTGGCCGCAAGACAGTGTTCATGGGATTGTCTCATAACAAACTACCACATAAATCACAATGAAGAAACACGCCATCCAGTGGTTTAATCTTAGAGGTGCACTACAAAGTAAATAGAATGATCTTCATTTACTGATATGTTATGCCTTATCAAACTAGATAAACTCTTTGTTTTCTTGACCAAATAAACAAGCTGATGTTGAAGGACATCACAGTTCCGTACTGTTTACTTTGTTTCTATGTGGCGGACTCTGTCACCTTTCTATCTTCAAAAATAACTTACTCAGAGAACAGCTTGTTATTCGGTTATGGAATAAATGAATGTTTCTGAGTTTGTGTTATTAGCTCATTGATAATGTAAACATTACAATTCTGAGTTTGAATTTCTTCTGCAAAAACTACCTTTAAGTTTATGGACAACAATGGAGTTTTATGACATTAACTAATGATTTCTGTCAAACTTTGACTACAAGTCGGTGCTCGATCGTACGATCAATTCATTGTTTGTTTTGGTCTTTTCATGGCTTGATAAGAAACATATAGATCA
This sequence comes from Sparus aurata, assembly GCF_900880675.1. NCBI lineage: Eukaryota > Metazoa > Chordata > Actinopteri > Spariformes > Sparidae > Sparus > Sparus aurata. The sequence continues at coordinate 13,280,237 of NC_044208.1, read as the reverse complement.
CCGGACTTATCCGAATTGAGTCACGTCAGGTTGTTTGAACGCAGACACCAACAAAGACCTGTCAGACTTCTTATGACCTCTGGGAAGTCTGTTCTGCAACACTCACGCTAGTTGTAAATGTCATCCATGGCACATTAGTTTTATTACTCAGCTGTTGGAGCGGGTAATGATTTGCGTCATCACTCAAAAAAATTGATTTACAAGTACAAATCAGATCAGATTCAACACATTTGACGTTAGAAATGTTCATGCTGACAAAACATAATATTCTGCCTTCGAGTTTGTATTTCACTGGTCACACACAGACTCACCGTCACAGAACTGCACGGACACACAAAGAGCACGGATTCATCCACAAAGCACGTTTGCCTCTGAGCAGAACAAAAGGCACAAAGTTTAGAGGGGGGAACATTTTCGACGTTACATTGTTAAAAGAGACAGAGGTGCAATAATTTACAACAGCGTCACTCATCCATCAGAGGGAGGTCAACGTCAAATATCATGTGTCCAAGTTTTTTCTTTAAGAGTTATATGAATATTGACAGAAATAGAGGAGTGTGATCCATAAACAATCTCATTATATCTTGTTATAGCTGTGAAACTAATGCAGCTGTAAAAGCACAGAAATGTACAGATTAGCCCTTGAACACAAGATCAAATATCGACTGCAAGAGCTAAGATCGAAAACATTCACTAAACACTGATGTACACTAAGCAATTTACATTTACCATCTGTGAAGTGTAAAATCTGTGAAATATTTTCTTTGTACTATAAAGAAACTAAACTTTGACATGTGTAAGCCTACAGTATATCCTTTATATACAGTGCAAGTGAGAAATAGAGTAAAGGAGGATTATGCGAGGTTTAAAGGACAGGTTCAGAGGTTTCACCTGCCTGTGGTACATGTTACTAGTTCCTGTATTCATCCCTCCTGTACACATTAGCCCAAAGAGACTCTTTCATATTGTGGCTCCAGTATTAGAGAGATTTGGGACAAAACCCACAGTATTTGTTACCTTAAAACTGCATCAGTGGCTGGCAAAACAGATTTGTGTTGTACTGAGCAGCTTCCAGGTGTGATTCTCAGTTAAAGGGTTCCTCCACCAATGTTTATACATTTAAGTGTTTATAGGTCTTGGGGAGTACTACAGCATGTGTGTGAAAAGTAGTATAGAGCCTGTTGTGGCTCCCGAAGAAGCTGCATGTAATCTGTTAAATAGATGATGTCATGTCAAGTGCATTGTGGGTAATGTTGGCACCAACTTATGAAAAGCAGTCCACTGATTACTGCAACACTGTTGGCGCATCATGGACAGTTATAAACAAATAATCAAAATCAGTACAGCAGAAACCAGAGTTATCACCTATATTAGTCCACGCATTCTGCTTCCTTTTCGAAAACAGGGTGCCGACATTACCCACAATGCAACTTAGCCACTGAGAGACATCACTGAAGACCATTTATTAGATTCCAGCAGCTTCCTCTACAGATACTTAAGGCTTTATACTATTTTTTCATAGTACTCCCTAAGACCTGTGAACACACTTTAATGTGTAAAAAATTGGTGGAGTTATTCTTTAATGTGATTAGGGTGTTCCTGACAATAGAGCACTGCTCTCAGGGAAACTCCCCTGCATACATAAAGGTTAAAAGAATGTTACTGTTTGTGAATATTCTATTGAAAGAGTACTCCACCCATACTCCACCTATAACATATTTGGCTCTTACGTGGGCCTCACCCATAATGCCACTGTACCACTGAGAGTTCAGTTGGAGATACAGGTGTGTCATGCTAGTAGCAGCTAATGTAGCCTGGAGCCACTAGCCTCAAGCAGAGATGATGAGCCTCAAAGGACTAAATAAAACTTTTTTGTGCGCAGTAGTAATCCGAGAACCTGTCATCCTGACTTTGATGCGTACAACTAGTGGAGTTCCCCCTTCAAGATGGACTTGGGGAAATCTGAACCCCTCCTTTGACCTTTAACCTCTGTAAGAATGTCTAGCCACCTTCATGAGGTTTATTTTATGTAATAACTTGGGATGGAGCTGCAACTAACAAATATTTTCACCGTTTTTTTAATCTGTCTATCTTGATTAATCATTTCGTTAGTTTGGTTTATAAAATGTCAGAAAGTGGTAAAAAGAAATGTTGATCAGTGTTTCCAAAAGGCCCAAGATGACTTCTTTCTTTGTCCAAAACCAAACAGAAAATCAGTTTATTAAAGAAACCAGATAATATTAATATTTAATCAGCTGGAATCAGAGAATTATGATCAATTAATTGATTAGCAAAATAGTTTGAGATTAATAATTGATTGAACAGTTGCAGCACTATCTAGAACAGCTGCATCAGCTCGGCTCATTTTCCGCCAACATTTTGTACTTCAACACAACAATCACATGCAGCACTTCATGCTGAAGATGACCATCGACGACATTACATATCAAGAAAATCCACATGTGGGCAGAAGCAGTAAGTCTGCTCTGACACTGCACCGCCACATCAAGTCATTTTGTTGTTGACATTTTGGTTTTGTCCACACCAGTACAGCTTGTCCTCGCCTCTCCGCCTCCTCCTCCACTGGCACAGCAGAAGCATGCGGAAGGTCTTCTGAAAGGTCTTGTTGCAGAGGGCGTAGCACATGGGGTTGATGGTGCTGTTGACGTAGCACAGCCAGTAGCCCAGGTGCCACAGGGACATGGGGATGCAGTCGGCACAGAAAGTGGAGATGAGAACCATGATGTTGTAGGGCGTCCATGTGAGGATGAAGGCCAAGAGGATGGCGCTGAGAGTCTGGGCCGCCTTCTTCTCCTTCACCAGCACGTTCCTCTTCCTCTTGGTGATCTGGTTCTTCAGGACCGGGTCCATGGGTTTGGAGGTGGTGGAGGAGGAGGAAGGGGAGGCGTTTTTGGCTGGCTGTTCTACTTCGGGCGGGCATGGCATTGCGATCGTAGGATTGCCGTTTTTACCCTTCGAGCCAGGCTTGAACTTATACGAAATGTGCTTTTTACTGTTCTTCTTTTGAGGAGTGGCAAAGTACCGATCTTCCGTATAATCTGCCACCTGCCCGTTCTTATTACTCTGTCCGCTACCTTGCTCTTTGAAAGATCCCTGCGGGGTATCTATTGAAACGTGATGCTCCTCCTCATCAGATGAGGTGTAGCTGTTAAAGGAAGTTATCTGATCTGCTTTCACCCATGCGTCATCTGATCTTGTGGTAGTTTTAGTGGCATTGCTTTGGTTCGATGAGGACCAGGAGGCCTGACTCTGGTCTCTCCTCTCTCTGGTGAAATGAAAGCAAGAATGAATGATAGTTTTCTGCGGTTTAGTCCCCTCCAGAACATTCTCTGTTGCGAGCCCTTGCAGCTCTGCCAGATCTTTGGTCCTTTTCTGTGTCTCCTTGTAGATCCGACAGTACAGGATGGTCATGACGGAGACAGGGATGTAGAAAGCAGCAATGGCCGTCCCAAATGTGATCACAGGCACTTTTAAAAACTGGATCTGGCACTCGCCGGGACCCACTTTTCGTTCTCCTACGAAATACTGCCAGCACAGGATGGGTGGCGCCCAGAGGACAAAAGACACCAGCCATGCGAGGCCAATCATGATGGCCGCTCTCTTTGGGGTCCTTTTAGCCCTGTAAGTCAGCGGCCTTGTGATGGAGAAGTACCTGTCGAAGCTGATGACAAGTAAGTTCATAACTGAAGCATTGCTGGCTACATAATCCACTGCAAGCCAGAGATCACAAGCAAGATTTCCCAAGGACCAGTAACCCATCAGGATGTAGGTAGTGTATAAGTTCATGGACAACACTCCTATAATGAGATCAGCAAAAGCCAAACTCAGTAGGTAGTAGTTGTTCACAGTCTTCAGCTGGCTGTTGACTTTAAAGGACAGCAACACCAGCACGTTACCAACAATAGTTATCAGGCTGACGATGGCGGACACTGTGGCGATGGTTATAGCCTCCAGAAGGCTGTGGGGAGCAGCCAGCTCGACTGATGTGTTGGAAAAAGTGCCGTTCGGAGGATCGAAACTCATGGTGCTGTGTTATCTGTGTTACTGCTCGCAGGTCAAAGACAGATGATCTCTTGTGGCTCCATTAGTTTTCCTGAAATAAAAAGAAAAATATCTATGAGACACATTTGCACAAAGTAATTTTTTGTCAAATTCTTACATCAGAATGAACACTTTTAGGTATATCCTCTCATTTTCAAGGAGTCCGAAAAAAATGCTGCCATATACACTAATATTGATGTAGCAGCAGCAGTAGTAGTAATATTTAGTTACTCTAAATGTGTTTAAGTCTTCCATCAACATGTTTGAAAACAAAAGAAATAAGCCGTTTTATAAATGAATCCACTTTATTTGAGAAAATTGCAAAAAATGTGGCACAAGAAGAAGAAGAAGAGGAGGAGGATATTAATCCCTTTACTGGGAAATTCAGTTTCACAAACACAGGCACAGGATATGCATTAATGCAGGGAAAGGTCTCTAAAGATGTGAATAAACAAATACATATAAATGTACTGAATTATTTGAAATGTTTACATTATTTGCATCTTTGTGTTTAAATCAAAATGAAATTCCTCAAAACTGTATTAAATTTTGATTTATTGATTCATTTTGCACATATAGATTTTAACATCTGTTTTGTAAGTAGCTCTGCATTTAAAAAAAAATAAATTTCAAATGTATTTATTTATTGGAATTTAATTCACACGTATTTATATTCCTAACGGAATAGACCCGTGATGTATTGTCCTGTGGTTTAGGTCATATTACATATCTTGAATTGTTGTGTTATTCATAGAATCATTTGCTTTCCCAATTAAAAACTTTTAAAATGTTCACAGATAAGTAGTAATTTGTTTCTAAATGGGACCCGGAACTATCGGACGCCATTTTGTCGTAGGACACCATTCAATGGTGCGCTCATTCCATTCGACTGTTTGGTGTCACATGCTAAGCTGTCCTGCCACAGAGTTGACAGCAATGGAGGGCAGACCGAACAGAGGCAGAGGAGGCAGCTGGAAAAGAGGTGGCCGGGGTGGAAACGACAGCGACAGTCATGGCAGTGAACACCGCGGCAGAGGCAGAGGCGGCCACCACCGCGGCCGGGGGAAGAGAGACCACTACCGCGGACGTGGACGCGGGGGAGGCGCCCATGCTGGGGAGTTCTTCCATCGGGTAAAGACAGCATAATGGGATTTGGGTACCACAGGCGGCCCCGTTATCCCGCTCTGCCAAGCCGCATTGAAAAAAACGTTTCCAGCAGTCGTTTTGTACCGGCGCCACTAAGAAAGCGTATTCGTAATTCTTGGACGATGATGTTAAACTTTGTAGAACTCACTCTTTAGTTCGGCGTGATTAGTACAGCTTTCTATGTAGCTGACAGCACCAAAATACTCGGTAGGAACTGGCAACGAGTTTTGTTACAAGCAGAGCCTGATGTGACGGGTTTGCCCAGCACAGATAGCCACAGTGCCGTGACACTGGTTGACTGCTGTGGGTTTGTCTCTGCATCATCACATTCACACTTCTCTTCTATACCTGCATAATGCACATAATGAGACTCTGTCAGTATGTATAGAGCTCAGCTGTGTTCCTACCCGAAGTACCCATTTTCCAAGAAGTTAAAAAGAACCTTGTCGTCTGTATTTCCCTGTCTGAAAACCCCTTATGATTGATTTGTGATGTCTGTTGTTGTTACACATCATTTTTGACCAAGCATGGAACATAATAAGAATGTCAAGTCATGATTATTCTGGCCAAAATTATTGTGATCCATGATATTATCCCCATATCTATTTAAAATGCCAAAAACTCAACATAAAGTGGCACTAAAACATGGACAGGAATCACTTTACCTTACATCTTTTTAAGAAAGAAGTATTTTGGTTGCATCTCAGATAGATACAACACATTTTAGTTAAGATCTTTTAAAACAAACAGAAGTCAGGATATTGTAGGACTGTACATCAGAAAAGCTTTTTAAGCCACTCTTATAAGTATATAACGGGTATCTTGATACATGAAATTGAAAACGATAAACTTGTCCAGAGTGTTTGATACCGCGATCTGTGATAAAATCTTTTATTGTTCCATCCCTTCATGCTATTATAGATTATCTGACCTGCAAGTCATCATCGCTCCGTCTGTTATAGGCTTTCTACTATAACTCCATGTTGATGTGTCAAAGTGCAACGAACAAAAAAACAACTGCTTTGTGGCTACAAATCTTGAAAATGGTGGCTGAAATAAGTAAAGAAATCAGAAATGTTCAGTGCTGCTCATCTCACACCAAAGTTCCTGTACTTTTAGAAAGTACTACACCCTGAGCAGGGACTAATGTCCCCAAAACTTAATTTAGACCCTGGACCCTGTGCTGAAAATACACACTGACTTCCTGAAAAGGTTCCTAGTCCCTCTGTGGAAACGTGGCTTTGGACCGACAGAAGGATGAAGCCTTTTTCGGTGTATCATCATCGGGAATACGATTGGAATGTCTTCCACGGCACTGTAACACTATCCTCGTATGATATGGGCCTCGGATATGACACTAGAGAGTTCAGCTTAATTTCCACCAGGATTTTCAGTCAGTAGATGTTTGCTCCATGTTAACTACAGAACAAGAAGGGAAACAATGGGGGCTCTTTGATTGCAATCATACGAATCTCCTTTGGTACTTCGGGGCTCCTTGATTGCAATCATACAAATCTCCTTTGGTGCATCCGTAGCTACCATGGGGTCTTTGACTATGTTGTCTTTGTGAGTTTTGACAAGGGACCAGAAAAAATCCTTGTCCTTCTGACTAACACGTCTCCTGTTGCACATTTCCATGGCAACATTGTTCAATGTTTGTGCAGCTTTTGTGAAGAAATATATGACTCAGACGAATTTAATGAGTTCAGCTTTGGCACATACGTCAATTCTTCGTCATACAGTGTGACATGCCACTTAACTCTTTTGTTATGCTTAGCAACCAATCATGAATAAAAGCTACATGTTAACGGCCAGTTGAGGGGTCCTTGGTAATCCGTTGTGGAAATGAAGAAAAGATGTCTTGAGTCACTTTTTCCCATAAATCTACTGATTCAGCATGTTGTGATCTAAAACCAGCTGACTGATACCAATGAATTTAATATTATAATACAGTTTGTTCCTGGAAAGATTTCACATTTCACATGTGCTGTAATGATGGAACAGTTGGTGCACAACAAACAGTTCTAGGACAGATTTTTTGAACAGTCCTGTTCTTCACCTCTTCATATGATATGCTGTTATACATCTTTTAAGGTGATGTCGTCAATAGGAAAAAGGTAGAAAAGAAGGAGATGTAAAAAATAAAAATAAAACCTGCACACTTGTCTCATAAGGACTATAGAGGACTGTGTGTGGTCCAAACATACATGTAGAATAACATAAGAATTGGGAGCTGCAGTGTCTTGTTGTTCATCATTGGGATGTGGACACGCCTCCTGTTACTTGCAAGCGTACGTTTTTGTGCCGTGTTCTAGTGCTGCAACTGATGATCATTTTCATCATCCATTAATCTGCTGATTAACTCCTAAATTATTATTAGTTGCTTTATAAAATGACTATCTCATTTTTCCAGCGCCATAGTGGACATCTTTAAGGGTGCATTAAGTAAACATTATCTTTGAAAACATTCAGAAATTAAGAAAATATCACAACAGAAGGTGAAGAAATTGTTTTTGCTTTAACGTATCGCCACCAGGGAAATGCAATAACTCTGCAATTTTGTCTGCCACTGGACACTAACTCTCCTGGGAAAAAATGAAGGCTTACTGGCAATCCAGTCAGCCTTGCAGCCTGGTGCTATTTCTATCTGCTTTCACGTCTCCATATTGAATGAATAAATAAACTAAATGTTTTGTCCCGTGTCCTCGGTAGTAGCTACTCTGATGAAAATGGAAAGTGACTTGTTTGTCTTTGCAACAGTAATGATGCTAACAGTAATGCCACATGGAAACGCTAGCTGTCTATTCTCACTTTAATGATTTGGAAACAACAAATTCTCATGTAAAAGTTAACAAAATTATTATCTGATTATCAAAATAGTTGCCAAGTGTCTTTCTATCCCAACATCTTGTTTCACACTGGAAATTGTTGAATTATGGATGCAAGCTATTTCCAAAATACAGCTTATTTCTGTCTTAAAGTATTTAGTTGTGTTTTGTTTTGCTTGTGCTTCACTTACTGAAGCTCCAAGAAAATTGATTAAATTGACATGGCGGAGTAAAGCGGATTAAAGCTAAAGGCCTCAGTACACAAAAAAATAAAGTGTTTATTGGACCGTCTAAAAGTGTCTGAAACCCCCTGAGGGAAATCAGAATAGGCAGCGTTTTAACTTTTATCTCAGGCGTTCTATTTATCCTTCACACAACTAAATGCCACAAACGCCTTTGAGGAGGGGATGTCCGAAATAGCGAATGAATTTGTACGATTCGTTATGTCTCGTCCCTCTATCTCTGCAGTATGTGCATTTGAAACAAGGATGTGTTCACCTCGAAATGAAACTTCATTGTGATTCTATTCAGTGAGGCTGGGTGAACTTAACCTTTAACCATGATATGACAACTTCACATGATCTAGTTTGTTTTGAAGCAGCCTGAGACCTTGAAACTCTGAACTCAGCATGTGACATATGAAAACCACTCCTGGTATCACTTTAATGAATCAAACATTCGCCGTTGTGCTCTGTTTTAGGATCGAGATGAAGGGGACAACTTTCAGGAGGAAGATGAAAGGATGGAGGTGTTTTCCAGGAGGAAACTGGAGTCAAACTGGGACCGCTATGCGGAGTCAGAGAGACAGGAGCCTGATGATGACATGCCTTCTCAGAGAGGAACAGACTACCACGTACTGCTGGAGTCAGCAGGTAAGGTCTGGTCTTGACACGTTTGAGAAGGTTGTGTTTGTTTTGCTAGCAGAGCCTGTAGTGCTCGATCGGCCTGTAGCAGGAGAGACAAGTCAGGCATCTCAACTTATCAAAACCACTTGAAGTACTCTTATGATGCTTAGTTTTTTGGGCTTAGATTTGTGTACTTAAATGGAGAATTTTGTAAATCAGCATGGTAATTCGACAACGGCCGTGTGGGAAAATGTCAAACCAGTAGGCGATTGAATTTTTGGACGTCTTCAGTCAGTTTCTGGGAATTGAAAGAGTAAGCACGAGACAAAGAAATGAAGCCAGTTTCCTCCACCATCTGGCTTCAGTTTGCCTAAAAAAGGGTTGGCTCGTGGTGCCAGTAATGATGACCCCATCACTTGATTAAAGGAACAGTACAGAGGGATTATACCTTTGAGTCGATTTTTAAATGTGTGCCTTTCTGGTATATGACATGGAAATACTCCACTCAGTCTAATCATATTGTTATGATTTGTTCTCTGTATCTTAATTAGTTAAAAAATAATTTCCTGCTGTCCTGCTTGTGGACACTGCTCTCAGCTGGCTGCATTGCTTCCTGATTTCAGCCTAGGTGGTCTCATCCTGTTGATATTCGTGTCCCCAATGGAAAAAGTAAAGTAAAGTAAACAAGCTCAGCGCTATGTTTTTAGAGCAGAGAGAGATTTATTCATATAACAACCTCAATGTGAGATCATTACATATGGCTCACATGAGTCAAAAAGTAACTCACATTTTAATATATCTTAACACATTATGTAAATTATTGTCAATGGGAATAAAGGTGCAAATGCTTGTTTTTCTTGTTTTACTAACTTTCAGGACCATAAAAAATGTTGGGTGGCACTTGACAGATATTTGGGTGCATGGGCAGCCAAAGTAGCACGTTGGTGCCCTGGACTTTTGGCTTTCTAGCAATTGTTTAAGAGTAACTTCTTACTAGATTTAGAAGGAGAAAAACATAGCTTCACTGGCCTGTACGGGTGAAAAGGTATAGACATGGAGAGGAGAGTGGTAGTATTCCAGGGATAGGAACCATGTCGAATGGACATTCAGAGCCTTAGCAATGTCAAAAAAAGTGCTAATCACTGGATTTTATTGATGGCTTTGTCTTACTTCTGTTTTGGGGTAATCATGCTCACAGTTGTGGACTTACATTTCTCACTATTTGGGGTGAGTTGACCTAGGACTACTACTTGAGCCCCAGTTTTTTTAGCATTTGTTTAATTTTGCAAATTTTCCCAATTAAAAGTATGCCAAATTATCTATTAGCCATTCCATTTTAAAATGTATCCACGTATGAACTGAACTTTTGCAAGACTGCTTATTTATGAAAGAAAACTTAAAAATGTGATGATTCTTTAAGGGAGTTCTAAAATATTTAAAGGAGTGTATTTATTCAGTCTTTTCTGCAGTTTATTTACTATGATCATCAGAGATAATGATATCCTTTAAAAGTGTAAGTCACACTAAATCTAGAAGTGGGTGTTAAATGTTTTTGCATTCAGAATCAAGATTTATTTTATTAATTAATCCGTTAGCAAAAATGTTCACTTTACGATGACATAGGTAGAAAAGCAGCAAGTGTATATGTTTAAGAGGCTGAAAAGCAATGATCAATGAGCAAAAACAATTGTTATAAGGAACAGTTTAGGTTATTTATTACAATACAGTCATTATGGCAGCAATGCTCAAACATTTTGATGAAAAAGGACAAATCTTGTGTCACGTAATGATCCCTCTCTCAGTCTTGACATACGACTACAGATAGTAGTACGTCACTATACAAATAAGTGTTGTTGTGGTTTGAAAGTTTTAAAATGCTTGGTTTTGTATCATCATGTCGGCTCATTTGAATTTTATAAATAAACAGGATGTGATCTGGGTATTAAGATACCGTTATTTAAACAAGGGTCACCCCAACATTAGCCTTGTTGTAATTAACCAACATTAACCTGTGATTCTGCGTTTTAGTGATGTGATTTGGTTTCAGTTTTTCCAACAATGGCATGTAAATGAACTGAAAAGTATGTAAATTAGACCTTTTTTTTCATCATCCATTTATTTTTTGGTAAATTGGTTCTTTTTAAAAGGTTGTTGTTGTGGGCTGAAGTTTTCATATTTTCATAATGGTTTAAAGCTGCAATTTAAATATTTTAATATGTGGGATCGGACCGATGATGACTATGTTTAATGTGGTCGCTCACAGTTACATACATATTGAAAATTATCAGCCGACTCTACAGTTGCCGCCAGCCCTGTGGTGTATTTAAGTGTTCTTCTGCTCTTTGTTGTTTACTGATTTGGTTCAGTCTCACAACTTTCTGCAGGGTTATTTTCAGCTGCGACTAGCAGCCATGAAGAAACTTCAACAACCTACCCATCCAACACTAAACAGCCAAAGTTAGTGACCATCTGATAAAAATAGTGGAGCATTTAGCACCTCAACAGCCAGATATTTCCCTCAATAGCTGCAAAGTTGGAATGAATATTGGACTTGCGTTCATCAGGTGGTCATTAAAAACAACTCGAATTGAATGCTCATGTTGCTCTACACTGAATTACAAACATGTTTGCCATTTCCACTTCAAAGGTGATAATATGTGGCTGTTCTGTTTACATCTTATCATGTCGCCTCCAAGTGGCAAAAACAACAGTTAAGTCCAGACTCAGCAGGCAAAAATCATAGTTATTTAATGCACTGGTTGGGATTCTGGGCTGTTTTGCTCCTGAGACAGAAACTTCCACGTCAGTAGTTCTTACATATACCAAACTTACTGATTTTATTCACATCTATACTCTGTAGATTTTTATATGGAGGCTTGTTCATGTGTATTTTATAGTCTGAGTTATCAGTTGGTAAAGCATGCGCCCCATGTACTGAGTCTGCATCCTCAATCTTTGGCCCTTTACCTCATGTCATCCTCCCTCTCTATCATCCCATTTCTTGTCACCACTCTAAACTGTCCTATCAAGTAAAACCATTAAATGCCCTAAAAATACAAAACTTTAGACTCTAATAAGACGACAAAAATTAATCAAGAAATTTTAACACAGCTTTGTACAATATTGAGATTTCTGTTCTTGAAATGTGTTGAAATAAGCACATTTTTAATTCGATTATACCTAATTTGCATAATCAAACATACAATTTCAGAAAACGTGTAACACATAAAACAATTTGAGTGCATAGAAACATAACACAATTCTAAGAGGATCTACTTTTAAATGTCTGGCATTACAATGTAAACATTTACAAGATATTGAGGAGTCAATTTAAATATAATTTATTAGCAACTTATGTCTTCAAACATCAGTTTTATTCATGGAAAACCACACTTGTCAGGCTATGTTTAGTACAAAACTCAGATTTGTTGAATTCAATATGCTATTACATACTCCCTGAGCAAGAACTTGATGTTATTCAGCATAAAGTCTGATCAGATGTCTTTGATTGGCGTGGCTTGATGAGGTTTTAGCTAAATGTCAAGGAGCTGACCTTCACAATCTGTGCAGGACTTTGGCTTGCTTGTGTCTTTGGAGGAAGTTATGATGCCATTTTAACACAGGATGAGTATGTGAAGCTGCTGACTGTTTTTATAGGTTTTTTGGGTTGTTTTTTTTCTCACGCCATTAGAGAGCCAGAGAGTTTTGCAGCGGCGTGTCTCTCTTCTCTTGTAGCGTAAATGCCAAAGGTTCTCCTGTGAGTTGTTTGACTCTCTGTGTTTTGCCCACATTGTCAGATTAGTCATGCCGTGCAGCAAGAGGCTGCCGCTCTCTAGAGGATACTTAATTGTACGTGGGAGTCGATGCTTTCAAGAGTAGTTTTTTCTGGCCAATTAAGGTAGCCGTGAATTCAGGAATCTGCCACAGAAATCTCCCTTATTGTATTATAGAATACTTCTTATTGTGGAGCTTATATCACCATCACTTTTTGTATCCAAGGTGTTGAAGTGTCGGGGTATTCAGTTTGTTTTGTTTGATTGGACAGGATGTACAGGTCACAAGTATGTGCTGATGTTATGTATTTCAGGATAGAAATGGCCTAGAGCAGCAATTCTTATGGGATTTAGAATCCCAGAGCAGAGACTTTTAGAGCAGAGCTATACCTACAGTGTTGGAGGCGTTAGACGTGAGTGAGACTATGGGCTGATTTCACAAGATTTTAATTAAAGGTAAAATGTTTTACCTGTGACACAAAGACTACATCAAACTACAAGGGTGCCGTCTCTCATAAGGAGTCACTTTATCTGATAATGCTGCTATTCATTGTTGTTGCAGCTGAAGCACATACGAGCAACCTAAAACAAGACTGTTTAAATATATATCTGAGTGGGCTGGGATTGTTTTGTTTCTGACATTAAGGGGCAGAAAGGATTTAAGTTTTGTTAAAGTGAGACCATCTAACTTTAAAAGGAGAAGCTTTACAACTGAAACCAGTCAATTAATTGATTGACAGATAATTGATAACCTTTCATCTTTGTTTTCCACGATATTAAACTGAATATATTTATGTTCTGGACTGTTATTCAGATCAAACAAAGATAAACAAAGTTAGGTTTAAAACAAGCACCCATTATATTTTATTGTTAAGATGCAAAAATAGTCTAGAATCTCAGGTTCCCTTTACTGATTTAAATCCAGGATTCCATTCCTTAATGTTACTTATATTACATTTTCTTTTAAAACATTTTTCCAAATAAATATATTCACTGTGGTACATCTTGCTAATGTTGCTAATGTTGTGTTCAGAATACTTGATTTTCCCAAAGACGCAAACGATGCCCTCAAATGTCATGTTTCATCACGTTCTAATATCTTAACGGCTGAGTAGGTCGATTTCCAGTCACTTCAAAAACACCGTTCCCAAAACAGCATGACCGTTGTCGGGTTTCAGTGACCGGGGTACTGGATCTTTGTGATATGGTCTTTGATCAGGTTTAGGCACTCAGACTAATTTGTTGGGTTTAGGAAACATTGTGGTTTGGATAAAAATACTGTTACTTATATAACTTCAGTTACAATGGAAATTATTTTATGTACAATGCTTCAGTTGCATAATGTAAATGACATAACTTTGAAGTAGTTGGTATGTTAAAATAACTGACTGTTGACTTACACTTTCTCACTGGACACAAACAACAGTCTGTCTGCCGGTTGAAAGTCTAGCACTCATTTGACCAAACATCCCTTCCTGACCTTCTCCCTATGTATCACTTTTTATGCTACTTTGCCTAAATTCCTCCTTTGCGGCTGCAATGATTACAACAGCCACTGGAGGTCGCTGCCTCAAAACAAACGTAAATATAGATCATGATAGATAGGTCTTTATGCTACTCTTTCTATTCTGGTTGCAGTTGGGTCAGATTTGGCACAATTTATTGCTTTACCACATGACAGGCACATGTTCTTGTTACTGCACCAATAGAGCTGATTTGTTCAGGGTTTCTGGTTCTGGCATAGAGCTGGAAATAAAGCTGAAAAAAAACTTCAATATCATTAGCTTCTCTTTTTGCCCAGGAGAGTTGAAATACACCTGTCAACATCTTGAACAGTAGCCTTGGTCAAGACTTCTGAATCAATGCCTGCATCTCTGATTTTGTCCAGGCTTTAAAGTGTAAAATTAGAGAGGGGAGATTATCTACTGTGACACAGAGAATATCTTCAAGTTCCCTTTTGACTGGCAAGAGCTACTGTTTCTTCACAACTCCAGTGCCAGGCGTAACAGATGGAGAGAGGCAGTGATTTTTTTTTTGGCTCAGCAGTTGGCCAGGAATAATTATAAACAAAGCTGTTAATCATCTAAAAATCACGATTTCATGTTCAACACTTAAATTTAAAAATTGTGATTCTAATATAATCATAAATGTTAAGATATGAGCCAACATATACTGTGAGTCAAATCAACAAAGTTTATATCTTTACAAGATGTCTTTTAAAGTTCCATAAAAACGATGTGGAATGATGAACATTTTTCATCAACATTTGAAATTATATAAATGTTATTGGGCAGAATTCAAACACAAGTAAATGTTGTGTAATTCTGGTGTCTTTATACTTGCATTTTCAGTACATATGTTATATTTAGATACTATCTCATGACAACTTTTTCTTTGTACATTCTGCTGCTGTGGCCTATACTAAATAGTGATGGAAAGTAACTTAGTGCATTTCCTGTAGTTGTGTACTTTGAGGTACTTTTTAAGCTACAAAATAATTCTACTCTGTAATTGTACTTTTGTTCTACTACATTTATTTGACAATTTAAGTTACAAATGTGGTTTAATGAGGATTAATTATTTTTCGAGCCCGACTGATGTTGGATGTTTGGGTCTGACACTGACAGCGAAAATCTACTTCGACCGATCTTCTTAAACACACGGAATGCGCACGCAATTTTACATACACCTTTTTGCAATAATCCCTCAAATGTTGTTGTCAAACACTGGATGGATACATATTTAATCAAGGCAGCAGACTTTACAGTTTGACAATAAATTATTTATTATTAAATATTAATTATTGTATGAAATAACATCAGGGCAGTGAAACAGCAAACTTAATTGGGAATTTAATAATTTCAAATTACTCCAGGGGGAATTCACAACCTACCCCACAGCTTTATAAAGTACCTTTACCAGCTGCAACTTTGAATCCATTGACTCCATTCATTAATCCGTCAATAATCATTATCAAACGATACAATATTCTGAAAAGGGACATTCTAATAATCACAGCTCTTTTGGTACTTTAAGTATATTCTGGTAATATAATAAATAATAAAATATAAATAATAAAAATTAGGCTATATTTAATAGTTATGTAGTTTTACCTCACTATAGTATTGCTACTTTTAGTAAAAGACCTGTACTTTTCACACAGCTGGCAGTATAATATGTAATGTTCAGTACAATAACTGCACTTAGACATCCCATTCTTTTCATTCTGTCATTCTGGGGCTGGGCAATATACGCGATGTATTTTGCTTTTTATCATTGTATGACTTGCATGTTGTCTTTTCCTGCTTTTAAAGACTGCATTACAGTAAAGTGATGTAACTCACTGAATTAACAAGACTCTTCTACCTGTTCTAGTGCAAAACCATTCACTGTGGTTTATATAATCTCAGTTTATATTTCAATTTGACTATTTCCTCTGTTAAATCTATCAAGATGCATTTGCTGCTGCAGGTTATCTCTACATGTATTAATGCACAAAATGTTCCATTATCGAGTGGGAATTTAAAGGATAAGTTCTATAAAGACTTTCAGTGAATTTGCCTCACCATGATAGTCTATAAATATATATATATAATTAAGTCATGGGGGCATACAGTGGCGTATTTTCTATTTGCAAAAGCTCTATTGAAAGCTCTACTGTACTCAGTGTGATTGGGAAAAATGCAGCCTGACAGGGAAATTATGTAAACAGACTGTTTGATTTAATTGAAGGTCATGTTGATTTCTGTTGTTTTTTGGCCTCCTGGATGGCTATTATGTAGCACCACCGCTTGTCCAAACATCCCAAGTGCTTTTAGCATTCATGTGTTTTGATTGACTGTGATTACACCTTTTTATTATAACATTCAGTGCTTAGAATTCACCGTGTCAGAAGGCGAGGACGCTGGCAAACCTTATTTCATGACGTCCGTGCTGAAGTTGCTCTTCATGATGAGAACCTTGGCGCTTTTGATACCTGAAATATTTTCAGCTTAAAAGCAGCTTTTGTGCAGATAGATTTTCATCGCCTTGAGAATTTGAGAGTCACAAAGCAGAGAGAAAACTTTGGTGAATGGCAGCTGTATTGATAGAATTAAAACACATCATGGTGCTACAAAGCCTTACTGAATGAATTGCTCGTCGACTGTTTTGTAACCCGGAGGCTTTTTCATTTTGTCTTGTCTCATTCCTTGCATCGCTGGGGGTTGATTGTGCCGTTGCTATGGGTGGTGCAATCCTCTTGTTCTGTGTGTTTGTGTGTGTCAATGTGCCTGTATGACTTGAGGGAATTGCTGGCCAGTTATTTACATCCTAACACGGTCATCTATCTGTACACATTAACGCAGGGATCAATCCTCCTCCCCCGCAGCCGTAGTTTACAAGGGCTGCTAATGGGCACCTATCAAGGCTCAATCATAATGAGACAAAAGGAAATCGCATTAAAGCTTCAATGATTCAACTAACTAGATTGACAAACACAAGGACGTTTTCCTAACTGAAATGAATAGTCCCAATCATGGCATTAATTTATATGTTCCGGTGTCGTTATGGATACTTGATTAGACATCTATTGTGGACTGGAGGGGACTGGCGTCAAAGCAGAGGAATGAGGTTGGTTATGTACTGTTTGCTGGGGTAAAATATGAAACAAAACATCACAGGTGCTTGGTTCGTTGCCTTGCGATTGCTGATTATGATTAAGCCAGTGGAGGATGTTCTGTGAGGCCAAATAAAAATCATCCCTCAGAACGGTCTACCCACTTTCGTTCTTGAATACCTGTTACATTGTTTGAATATCAGTATGTTAATGTGAACATATGAGGTCACATTCTAGGGCTATATTCATTACCCCTTAAAATGCAGTGTGCCTTCTCAATTAACCAGTTAATCGCTTGAGTTTATAAAATGTCAGGAAATCATGAAAGATGCCCAGAGCCAACCTAAGCGACCCTCACCGGTACTCAACTTTTGGGGCCAATGCCAATACTGATATTAGGAAATAAAACATTTCGGAAAATTCTGATATCTGGATACAGCATTGGAGATGGCATTCATTCCATGAAAGCTGCTCAGTGGTGCATGAAGCCAATAAAGCTCGACTTCATGGGTATAAAAATACTTCCGTCGACCGAAATGGCTAACTTGGGGTTTCGCGCCTGGCTAACTTGAACGGATATTAAATTAGCTATTCTTGTGGCTCTTCTCGACTTTCCAAATGTTATAGGACCTTATGGCTCAAATTGTGAAAGTGAAACAAGTCATTTTGCGGAGGTTGTGAAAAAAAAATGGGTTAGGGTTTTCTCTCTCTCTATCTATATATCTGTATATCTATCTATCTATATATGTATGTATGTGTGTGTGTATATGTGTGTATATATATATATATATATATATATATATATATATATATATATATATATATATATATATATATATATATATATATATATATATATATATAGATATATATATATATATATATATATATATATATATATATATATATATATATATATATATATATATATATATATATATATATATATATATAATATAATCAACCGCTTTACCACAGGGCATCATGTAATGAAACGGTTTGGCCACTATGGAAGTTGGCTTCAAATCCTGGCACTCTGCCTGGGGCCTGATATTTTATTGTTGACAAACTTGATAAAATGTATTGTTTAAAATTACATCAATGCACTGAATCGGCCAGCTTCACTGGGAATATAAAATTCCAATTCAAAAATATCAGTCAGACTCTACATGAACAATAGAGAAAAGCAGCACATTGTGCTTGAAACACAATAACTCACTGCAACTGACAATTATCTCCATTATTGATTATACTGCTATTGTTTTTCTCGATTAAACAATTAACTGATTCATTCAGAATGTTTTAGCTAACAGTAAAATATGCTAGTCGTGGTTTCCCAGAGCTGGAGTTGACCATTATACATTTCTCATCATTATGTTTTCAACTGTGTCCAGTTGGTTGTTGGTTGGTTTGCGAGCAGGATTACCAAAAAAACTGCTCAACAGATTTCCACCAAACTTGGATGGAAGATGGGTCTCGGCCCATAATAGATCCTGTTAACTTTTGGCATGGATCCAGATTTTTAGTTAATTTCTCAGGGAAAAATGCATGGATCTTGATTTAAAAAAGCATATTTGGGTGGCTGGTATCTATGAGTGAGTACTATTTGATACAGATCAAATAAAAGCAGATTAACTAGCAGGTTTTAATTGGTTTTATTTTAGATAAAGGTTGACCGTAATAAAGGGTGTTGGGCCTTGGCGGAGGTATGCTCTCTGAGTGCCATCCTAGTTTATCTATAAAATTTTAACTATAAAAATTTGTTACGGAATTAATTAATGAAGTAAGTTTCCAACATTTGTTTGGATGGTTTAAGCATCTCAAATGTGAGAATTTCTGTCGTGGACAATTTTCACAGTTTTCTGTTGTTTTAAACTATTGACAAGCAAACCAAGCGATGGTTTACATTTTTGAAGAAGAACAGCAAATCTTATCATTTGAACAATTACATTTTTGGCATTGTCTCTTGAAATATTGCCCAAATGAATATTCACCGATCAACTTTCTGGCCACTGCTTACTTGTTGGTTCAGCCTTTGTTCAGTTTAAAACTTATTTGCACAAAGCGCATCGTGTTTATGTCTCGTGGCATACAGTCCTACAATCATTGGGATGCCAGTCATGTGACTTCATCCCCATGGTTTTTAATGATGCCTTAAATCAAATCATCTTACTCCATGTACCTCCCACTTATTCCTGAGTAAAACACACACATACACACAGAGCACTGTTACACACCTATAAACAAACTTATTGAGTTATATTTGAAGCTTCAGGATCAATTTTATAACCTTTTCTGGGTCTCAAAAGGCTCTCTTTTAAATCCACGTTGTACAGCGTGTTCGGCAGAGCTTCGAGTCTGAGCTATAAAAGCACTGCTGACAACTGATGAACCCCAGCACTTGTTCCAGGGTTCATTTGATATAGTAACTCGGGCTGCGCAAACTGTTCAGTAATAAAAAATTTATAATGTTAGAATTTATTATACGCATTTGCTGGTTTTACAGAGTTGACAGCTGCTCCTGTGGACTGTACAATTTCCTGCACATCAAACAGAATACATACTCACCCTGTTTGGCTCAGACAAAACACAATCCTCCAGCATTAAAGGAGCGTTTGGCAGATCTTTGATATGCAGTTTTTCCTTTACTCCTGCTTCAGTATGGCTGAGTTTTGTCAGTTTCTCCTCCCTGTCTTTCTCAGCTCCGACCGTCTTCCCTCTCACAGCGTTTCCTTCACACCTTCCCTCACTGGCTCACTCTTCCCCTCCCCTGCTCCCTCTCGCTGACTTTTTTCCCTCTGTGCTCCTCTCTCCAACGAGGTGAAAAACACACTTGTCAAATACAGGTAGGTCATCACACCGTCTCTCATCCTCACCAGTTGCTAAGTACGAGGTGCTTTGATGCGAACAAGTTTTTCCAGCATCGTCGTGTAGTGCCGTATAGCTCCTGAATTGTCCGATCTCTTTCTGAGATGGTGAATGCAACAGCTGTTCAGTGTCAATGTCCATGTGACAGAGCAATTGAGGTGCCTTGTTGGACCTGTTCAGACCCTTTTCATAGAAGAGTGAATTACTGGAAACGGCTCCTGGTCCTCTGAAGCGCTAATTAAAAGAGGGGCTCATGATCTTTTGCCCTGAAGATAATCTTGTGAGCTTGACAAATTCAGAAGAATCAATGAAAGCAGCAAAATTTGCAATTCCTCGCTCTTTCTGCAAAGTTTGAGTAACTCCACTGGCAAGGAAAGCTGAGTAAAGCTTTTCCAATCCTCAAGGCTGCACGGAGAGAAATACTTTTTGCTTCCTACCAGGCTTCTGTTTGCTGCCTCTGATGGAGCTGTTCTGATGCACGCTGCTCTTCCTCACCAGCACGCAGATTTCAACCATGAGCCACTGTTAGGAGAAATTCCCACATGGCTGGACGCCTCATCCTGCACAGAGCACTGAGCAACATGTAGGAGAAGGGAGGACGCGGTGAGGAGGTGGAGGAGTAGGATGAAGCAGAGAAGGAGGAGGAGCCAGAGGAGGAGTCGGTGTGGGTGTCAGCAGCAGTTCAGACAAGGCCGACTGTTTGCCTTTGCATCTGCAGCTGTATGTCTTCATCAGAGAGGAAATGTATTCACGCAACTGCTGGCTCTTCAAACAGCCTCATACGTCCCACTTCATGGTGACTTGGTTAATCCCTGATGTGTCTGACCGTGTGCCCTCTTTTAAGCAGGGTGAGTGGATACGGAAGCAGTCAGTGGTGATTGGTACAGTCTTTAAATGCGCACTTTCTGTGTTTTTTGTTGTTACTGTTCAGAGAAGCTTCTTTCTGTAGATATACAGTCCATAACTAAAGAGAAACCAAACAACTGATTTCCTTGATACAGCTGATTCTGAAACTGCAGTTAAAAAATCTGAAAAGCAATCTGGTAAAACATAAACACAACTAACTATAAAGCAAGTAATCTGTTGGTCATTCCATGTTTTTCGCGTATCTCAAGAGCCGTTTATCTGATCTACGTCACACTTGGGACGTTTGTTGCTCATGACCCAAGGAAGTGCAGTTTCGCATTTTGTGTAATTTGGACACAGGACACGTTCGATATTAATAAATCTTGATCAAACACCAAACCCTGCTATATGCAGCGGCAGGGGTGTGACTTCACCTGGGCTAACATGTGATCCCTCTCACATGATCTCAGGGGAAGCAGATGTAGACAAAATAGAGGATAAGCATGGAGCAACAACTTGCTGTAATAACGTGTTGCAGTGAGAAAAAACAAAAGCAGGAGGTCAAATGAGTCTGGATGAGTGGGGATACGTGGGTCTAACGCGAGTTTTGCCCATGTCCCATCTGCGATTCAGGTGTTTTGGCTTAACTTTTAGGGAGCTGTGTTGTCCATATTTATTCAGTCAATGTGACTGAAATTATTTTCAACTGAAAAATGTACATGTAGCCTCTGTGGTGGACAGTCGTGATGAAAATACTGTTTCTAAATGGCCTTAAACAGTCTGGCATTTCTGTAGCGCAACTTGTTAGGTAATGGCTGAAATGAACACAGATATCAGCCAATATCACAGTGGCTGATTTTATCGATCTAGTTCTAATCTTTAAACTGCTTTTGTAGACATGCTAAGATGGTTTTATTGTCATTTTCGTCCACTTAGGGCTGGAAATATCACCTACAATCAGTATCACTGACTTAAGCTTCCCCCAGAGCCATGTGGCATCAATAGTATGAGTAGAGTAGAAGCATCATTATATAGATGAGGAGAAACATGAAAATGATGTAGAAAGATATTGATCTATTATTGACAATAAGCCTGTCTAAGATAATAGCTCCTTAACATGCTTTGAATGAATGCATTTGGCTTTTTGTTGCATTTGGTTTCCAAGACCACCTTTAAACCTCCTGTTGGTAAAGCCAAGCAATGTGTTCGATAAGGATATGATCTTATAGGACTGCAAAGCCCAACAGTTAAGAAAGCTCATCTGTTTCCTGCTTGTTGCTGGACTCATGAGCAGCTCTTCATATTGTAGGCAGCGTCCACTCAAGCTGAGAACAGCTTGGTGACTGCTGTTGACGCAATGAGACTAACACACTGTCACGTGTTGTGTAGCATGCCATCAGCACTCACTACCACACGTGTGATCACATGAAGCGTCTCACAGGTGAGCAGTCATGGTTAAGAGGCTGGAGTTATGACATTGTTGCTTCTAGAATCTGAGTTAATCTTTGCAGACTGACTACTGCAAAATATGGAAGCTTCAAATTGAGCATTCAGAAATGATATCTTTTAAACATTATTCAAACTGCACCTATACGTGTTCTCATGTTGTACAGGGGCAAGAGTTCTGCACCAAAAATGGGATTGTGGTTGTTGTTGCTGTTGCAGAAACATACGTGGAAGCCTGGCGTTCTCATTCCATTGATTTCGGTGAATGAAAATAAAAATGGGTTGTGAGCAAGTTTGTGGTGAACTGTTTTATAGCCTCGTGTTTGGTGTTATGGCCATCACCATCTTGCTTTTTGAAGCCAGAAGTGCCCATATTCAAACGAGAGGGTGGAGCTGGAGGACATCCTGATCGGATCTGAAAAAGAAGCCAAACAAATCACAATATTTCACGGCAGAAAGTTAGCTCTTTTTTGTGTAGTTTTACTCCCTGAGTTATGTAATTGTGAGCATTGCGAAACGTCATCCACACACAAAGTCAGCATTTTGACTACGACAAAGATATTGGCATTGAAAATCATCACCGCATTTGTCAGTTTTTATAATGGAGCATTTAGAGATGGTTGCTCATCATCTTCACGCCCCGCCAGCCTACAGGAGGACCCATTGAAGCACCACCATTTTTCTGGCTCCTTCAGAATTCACATTTTGCCTGAGCGCCCTGAAAGGACCGCAGCTGTTTCATCCTCGCGCTCTGTACTTGAACGGTTGAGTTTCTTTGAAACAGTTTCTCTTTCATGTGAATATATCATGCATGTTCCCGCCGACCCCTAAGCTGCAGGCTTGCTATTGATTATCAGGAGAATAAAATACAAAAGATATGAGGCATGTCTAATGTATACCTCAGGGAGTTCATGTAATGAGGCACACAGATATATGGTGATTGCCCATTGGGCACCGCCAACCACACAGGTGACCCCAGGTGACACCTGCTCTTTGTCACAGTGCTGTTAACCATCACTGTTATTCTGAACAGAAGTTCTCGTAGCCCTCCAGGATTGATGACAGAACAATATACCAATTTCTTTGTGAGCTGTATTTACTAACTTATAAAGTATAAGGACCAAGATCTTTCAGTTGAAATGTAATTTGCATTTTCGAATTCTTTTAATTTGTCAAGGGAGAAAAGAAAGAAGTCGGAGGGGTAGAAGCTTTTTGTTCTTTTTGTAAGGACTTTCAGTGAGTCACACTGCTTATTCTCCCAAGAAAAGCTCATGCTAGGAAGTGGAAAGAAGGCTCTGACCAGTTGTTGAACCTCAGATTCAAGAGTGAAAATGTGGCCTCCTTCTGGTTGTGGAACAATCAGTTAGCAGCACTGCGGTACATTCGATTTGGCTGTTCAAAATTGTGCGAAACTGGTAAAAGAAAAACTCCCCTTAAACCTGTAACATAATGTATCAAGGAAATCTAGGTTACTCTTGTTATCTGTGCACAGACTTTCAAGCTGTCTAAATATTGATATTGAGGGTGACCATTGGTTTTTTTCCTCCCAGAGATGAGACATAATTGTGTCCATGCAACATTGTCAAATAACCTTTAATTCTCAAAGCGGGTCAATTATTTAAAAAGATTGTGGTTTTGAAAGAAAAATCAAATTAGTCATTTAATGGTGTGATTCTCTACCTCAATTAAAGATAATTGCTTTGTGTGCTTCACGCCTCCCACACTGTGTTGCTTGTCATGTGGTAAATAACAATAGCGTTGCTGATAATAATGACACATAAAGCTTTCCACCAGATGCATGGCTTCCAAAAGCCTTCGGCTGTCATCATCCTCCTGCTGGAACATTTTTGGCATTTAATATTAGCTCAGGCTGCTCATTAGCTCAGACCAACCAAACATAACGGTTGTGACCAGTCAAATGAAGTTTACACATCAAACCGCCCAATCATCTGTCAGCAGTTATTGCAAGATGACCATTTCTTCAAGAAGCAATTGAGTTTTTACTACTTCAGATTAATACCTCCAATGTAAATACTGGTAATATCTGATATCTATATCTGACAGGATATTGTAATAAAGGATCAATAATGTTTGATAAACCTGAGAGTCTGCCTTTGAATATGTTTTAACCTCGGTCTGCAATTTATGGAACATAGATGAACGACAGCCATTGAAAAGCTCCAGCTGAAACAAAAGCAGAGTTGACTGTTGATTTGTGATTCAGAGCATCTTGCTGAGACCGTCCTGAGGGTAAAGGAAGGCAGCAGCCACTTTAATCTATTGATCTCCTCATGGCAATCTTACTTTCCAAAGAAAGATAAAGATGGCCACCGTAGATAGTTGCTGTTTACGTCTACATTTATGGTCTTTTATTCATTGCCATAAACCTTTTCGACCCCTCCTGGCTGACCAGTGGCTGCTTGTACTTTGTGGGCGTGTAAATAAATCTGTTAATGCCTCATGAACACAGTGATTCTTCTAATTCCTTCATGAATCAATGTGAGGAAATGGTTTCTCACATCAATGTTGGATGGATTTTAAGCTATCGATTGATGTCAGTATCATACTGGTGTTTGTGACTCTGGTTCTTGATCGCATGAGACTGTGTTTAGTGAACTGCTGCTTCCCTGTGGACCTTTTGTCTCAAGGTGCTGATTTCCATGATGCGTCCTCTCTGCATGTGTAAGAGGCTCTGGATCACTTCCAAGCTAATTTTTATTTCGACCAGTAATTTTTGTAAGTTGCAGCCTTTCAGTCAAAAATCCAAAAGGAGCATAACACTTTTTTTGAACTGTCCACCTGTGCACAGATTTTCAAGGCATTTAATTCAACTTTGCTAAAAGACATTTCACACTTTGTTGGTGTACATTGTTGCTGAAATCGTACTTACTGCAGTCCAGTTGCTGATTTAAGTGGCTGTGATTGTAGATATACTTGTATCTGGGCGCATGTCAGCCACTAAGTAAGAATGAATTACTTTAAGTGGACATCAGCCCTGTGTTTAAACGATGCATAGGATTGCTTTGTTGGTATACAGTATGTTGTTTCAGGTAGTTTTTTTAATGACCTTGTCTTAGGCCTGCCATGGTTGCATGGTGGTCATACACCAATTACATTAGTTGCCAATCCCCCCACTCTCATTTTACTTTTCAAATCAAACGACAGCCGTTAGGATCACAAACTTGTCTTCTTTGCAGAGCTAGCAGCAGGGTTGCAGTAGAGAGTAGCTGGAGTCACATACCATGAGTAAGGACAGTAGATCGCCAAGACAATCCCGGAGGAGTTGTTGCTAAGTGAAAAGCAAAAGCGCCTGTTTCAGATTTAATTGCAATGTTTATATTGAACCTGATAACATTAATGAGGGAGAAGGATTTGTCACCCAAATTCTAATCAGTTCATCTTTGATTCCATGTGGACATTTGTGCTAATTGGGGGAAAAAGGCTCTGAGTCAGTCTTCCAACAATGTCAACTTGTGTAACAGTCTGTTGGTTTCTCGTCACCACTTCCATCCAGCCACATCCTTCTGTGGTTTTCGTTTGTTTACAGCATACAGCATGTCACCAGTATCCATTGTTCTAAGCAGCAGACAACGCCAGAATGCACTGTGCGTGCTTGACATCACTGTTGACAGAATGTCAGCGTTCATCAGTGTTGATGCCCACATCATTATCTTTATAGTTACAATTATAGTTGTCGTACAGCCCTTTATTCTAGCTTAAGTTTATTTATACAGGCTAGTGCTGGAACATTTAGTTTGTTAAAGGGATATTCCGGTGTAAGTTTAATCCATGGTCTAAATCACCATGAAATGTGTTAGACTCCCTCTCGAGAGATCAAGTTAGTTTACAGAGTTTTATCAACCTCAGAAACGACCGCACGACAACAATACACTGCAGTAAATGGATCCAAATATAAACTGCCACCAAAAAGCCACAAATAATGCTCAGAACAGCACCAAACTTCAGCAACAGTACAAATAGGGTCTCAGCACATAGTCTGGGGCATCTAACCTCCGCTAGCTTAGCTGTATTTCTATAGGGAAGCTAAAAACAGATTTAACTCGGTGCGGTTAGAAATGCTCAATTCAGTTCTTTTCCCTGTCCGCTCTCGATAATAACTTTTATAAACTGGCAGGTAAGACATATGAACTTTGATTGCTTTTCCATGGAGTCATAATCATACATTTTCATCCATGAGCCGTGGAACTCTACTGCACTCGGTAATCGAGTCGTCGGGACTTCCCGTCAACAGGAAGCTGCTGCAGAAGAGTGGTAAATTTTGTCAGCTTTTCAGTAGAAATCCAGCTAAGCTAGCGGAGGTTAGATGCCCTGGACTGTGTGCTGACACCCTATTTGTACTGTTGCTGAAGTTTGGTGCTGTTCTGAGCATTATTTGTGGCTTTTTGGTGGCGGTTTATATTTGGATCCATTTACTGCAGTGTATTGTTGTTGTGCGGCCGTTTCTGAGGTTGATAAAACTCCGTAAATTAGCGGTCTGCTAACTTGATCTCTCGAGAGGGAGTCTAACACAGTTTCACGGTGTGTTAGACCATGGATTAAATTTACACTGGAATATCCCTTTAATCCATAACAAGAAAATTACCAATTCATTAATCAATTGTTTTTGGTAATTTATCAAGCAAAAACATCAATCTTTCAAAGGGTTGATCCACCTAAATGAGAGAATTTGATGATTATTTTGACAGCATTATGAATTTAATCTTCAGCTCTCTTTTGATTTTGGACTTTGGTTGATTTCATCACAGTTTAATCAACATATTAATTGACTACTGCTTGATACTATTTGTTGCAGCACTATAAAGGCTAGAGCTTATCAACATAGAACACACATGAAGACTGAAGGCTTGGCCAACAATATTTTGTTCATTCACTAAAAAGATGCCTTGCCAATGAGAAGAACTCTTACACATCGTGTTTGTGTAGCCACAAGCACAATGAATGATCCTACAGACTGTATTAGTCTCGGTCTGTAAATGTGTCTTTACAGAGTGCAGGTGGCGGTGTGTGTTTGGTGTCTTTGAGAGTGCAGCATTATGATTCAGTCAGACTCAGAGAGTTATGAGTGTCTACTGATGAATTTGCTACATGGATAGAGGAACTTGAGATTTCTGGAGTGAATAGATCAATCCAAACAAGACTTCCAGACCAGCTCCCTCGGTTGTAGTGCTTTGGTGTGTGTCAAATTTCATCCGCTCAAGTCTATGAAGGATTGAAACATTTCATGCTTTCTTCTGGCAGTTTGGTGCTTATTTAAGGCGATCCACCGGCCTTTATTTAGCTGCCAGTGGGTGCATTGTTCTTTTCTTCCTGTGGACTTTGAAACCTTCTTATGAAAAGAGAAGAAACACTGGTGATGCTTCGCCTTTGGCAGAGAGAAAAATCATTTTTTTCTCATCAATTTAACAAATGGGATGGATCAGGTTGACAGTCAGTGGTATGCATAGCAATTTCTCAGCGATTCTGTCAAATGTCTCATTTTCTTCTCGCACATTGCAAGGTAAATATTGTTAATTAATTGAAGCAGCTGGACAACTTAAACGTCCTGATGGGCGGCGATACATCTGTGTTTTCACATCAGACTAAGTGTAACCTGCTTGGTTATATCGATTTATTTTTCACTCACTGTTAATCAGTATGAACTGTTTACTTGTCTATTCCACTGTCCTAATAGCTGAGGCTCCTTGCATCTTAATAATTAGGGACCCAGATGTCCCCGCACTCTCAGACAGATGGTTATTTCATCCACAGGGACGAGTGCTGGGAGGCTACATGTGAGCTTGAAACACTCATTCTAACCTGAAAGTCTGATTGGTCTAGAGCAAAAGCAATGACAGCTTTTGTAAAAAAAGATATTCAGGTCCTATACAGGAAGAATTTATGGGCTGTTTTTATTGATTGTTTTCCAATTTGCTGCATAGTTTGCCCCCTTGACTGCTGTCATGTCAGGTTTGTTTTATGCCCAAGAGCTGCCTCAATCATTTTAAATAAAGGTATTTTTGTTAATTATTACGTTGTTATTGGGGTGTGAGTTCCATCACAATATTTCATCGATTATATAGAAAACAATTAGATTTTTGCAAATCATGATACAGTTTTGATTGAATTAAATTCAGGGGATCAATGAGACACACACCGTTTTACTTTAATTCCACTTGCACACAAAAGATGGTTGAATAACAAGAACATTTTAAAAGATCATAAAAATGTGGCTCCATAATAACAATGATCAAGACAAAACAGTTGTGTTTTGTTTGTCACCATTATTAGCTTAACCCTACCGAATATTACGGTGAAATTGTTACTAGTTAGCAAATAATAAACATGGTAAACATAATAAACATGGTTAACATTACTGCTAGTTCAATGTTAGCATTGTCATAGTGTACAAATTAGCATGTTAAGGTTAAGTTTGCAATGAACTCCTGGTCGTTCTTGAAAAGGCCCTTTAAATGTTGGTTGATACATTACTTAGTGTTTTATTAATTGACTGACCAATAGTATTCTCCCAATCCGCAATTTGATTGTACAGAATTTAGCATTGTCAGACATCAAGAGGGGATATCTTGTGTGCTTTTTAACTCTGTAACCAATGTTTTATATTGTTTGTAGGAAGCTAAAAAACGGGGGAAAAAAATATATACAAATGTTAGCATGCTGATGTTATTGTTATGGTCGCTCTTCTGTCCCCTATCTGCAGATATTGTTATCAAAATCCCAATCGTTAGTGAAACAACAACTGCAACCTCCAAGTTTTTAACTTACGCACTGAAAATGGCAAGTTACCATGAACATAAACAAGCTAGCAGCTACCACTTATAATTTTACAAGGACTTGCAGCCAGACCTTTCTCTAGTGCTCGCATAAGTCTTGCCATGCAAGACGAGGGTTACCCTGGTTACCACTGTGCCTCAGTACAGCCCACGGATGTATTAAAGAGTGCTGGATACAGCTTGGAGGCATGGACTCGTTCATTCCTGTGAAAGTTGCTCGGTGGAGCACAAAGCCAAACACCAGAGACTCCTGCCAGCTGAGCCAGCCAACTTCCGGTTTAGCCATACAATAACTTGAATGGGGTTGAATATTTTCTTTTCTGGTGTAGCTCTTCTAGACTCTCCAAATGATATTGGACAGAATGGATCAAATTCTGATAACGAAATGAGTCATTTTGCGGGGGTTGTGATGCCTAAAAACATGCATCCACTGTTTTACAGATGCTTCTTTCACAATTAAAAGTCTGTAGACTTTTTGGGCCGATGTGCTTCATGTCAACTGTAGACTCTTAATGTTGGAAACCAGAATTTAAGAAAGAAATCTCCACTGATTGATCTACATTAATTACATTTAAGAAAAAACTAAATCATTGATTACACAATGATTCACTTTATTACCTATAACACATCCACACATGTCATCACTGGTGCAGTCAGTTGCCTTTTTGAAGTTGCATAATAAGATGAGTGTAATCAGGAGAAGCTCCAAGTAAGAGCAGCCAAATTTACACATCACTATTTATAACGGAGGGACAATTTCACAGGAGCAAATGTGAGATTCAGTTGATTCACAGACGCTGTAATGTTGCCAAAATACAACCACATTATTTTAACCCCTCACCTTCACTTAGCAACGCAAGTAAACTGCCAGCCTGTGTGGGAAAACTGCAAAAAATAAATGTGAATATAAATGTATAATTATCAGTGGATTTTTGCTGGTGTACTTAAAATCGGTAACTTTTAAGAGCATTTATATATTTTTCCTTCTGTCAGTATTACCCTTCATAATTATATTACAATGACAATTCTCTGTTTTGTCATCACAATATGAAACCACGACAGTATTGAAGTGCTTCTTACACTATAAACTAGGATGTGTATTGACGTGTATGCTCCCCCAGGAGGATTATTAGGTAGACCACATATTTCTTCCTGACGCTATCGATCTCAGCTGTTCTTAGTTCCGTATAAAACATGGAAAAACAGCACCTATTGTTGCCTAATAACATCCAACAAAGAGCTTAATTGGAAAATTAGCCTGGACGTCGGGGTAAGTCACCTATTCGAAAATGATTGATTAGATCCCAGTTAGGCAGAGCGTGAGCTGCAGCCGCTCACCTCCAGACGCAGTAAAACACATGCCCTAATGAGAAGGAGGCCTCGAGTGGATTCGAGCTCTTCTGATATGACTTTGACATAAACACAGCCTCACACAATCACCATTAAAAGTTAAGAGTAAATAGCTTCAGCCCTCTTTATTGTCTCGCCTGGTTTGTTTGGGATTTTAATTGCAATTAGCGCAGACAGTGATTTATTGACGCGTAGTGAGTTTCAGCGCTGTGTTGTGTTAGGCTAATTGGTTTGGTTAAAAAGGCGTGACGGGGGGACGCTGGAAGTACTGTGGCTCTAGATCGCAACAACAAGTTCCTCTGAACAGTCTTGGTGCGAGTCTGAATCTTGATTTATTTTTTCCATGGCTCCTTCCTTTCATCTTTTTTTTTTATCTTCAGAGCCGTACAGATAAGTTTAATGCTTCCAAGCTTCATTCATAGTGGTGACAGTTTCTAACTTAACCATACAACACTTTGAAAAACATTGATATTCAATACCACAAGAAAAATTTTAATTGAATTTTTATCAAGAGATGAATGTAACAAGGCTTTTGTAGTGTGTGTGTGTTAAGTAAAACAGCATTTAAGTTAATTTACTTGTGTCAACTTACTGTTGGAGAGGAAACGCAGCTATAAACTGGATACTGCAAAAAATGAGTTTTGAAACCATTTCAAATATTCAAAAACTATGCATTTACGTTTCTATATTTCGTACAACACAAAGCCAGATGCTGCCAAGCTTGCTTTTTGCACGTCTGTTCATTCAGTTTGAATAAATTTTTCAAGGGGGGGGGGGCTATAGTTCTCATAGCTATAGTTCTCGACATACCTATGAGAACTAGCGGTTGCTGAGAGGGCGGCAGCACCCCCTAAAACGAGGCTATAAGGCTTGTCAGAATTATTATTATTATTTTATTTTAATTTTTTTCATCTCCTTGCTTTTTTTTGGACTGTAGTTGATGTGGCTGCTTTGACCTATAATAAGTTGGTGCTCAAGTTTGCTGTCTGCTGTAGTTGACAACATGGTCAAAATGTTGCAAATGATTGTTAATCCCAGTTAGAAATTATTGTTAATAATGATTTGATACAAGTTATCCCATAAAACGCACCATTTACTATGACGTTCTTATATAGACTGACCCTTCAGCACCCTTAACTGTGACTGACTTCCCTGTGTCCCTGTTTTCGACTCATGTGATCCAAACATTTCCCAAAAAATGAGAATGTTGTAAAGTAAAAAGTAATACATTGGAACAGAAAAAAAGTCACGAGACGCACTAAAAATCCACATTGGACAACTCCTTAAGACAAGGAAAAACACGGTCATCACAAACAGAATATTATTTATTTACATTTATTGATCAGAGTATTCAGATAATCAACCAAAATCAGCAGGGACAGATGTGTAAAAACAGCTGCCTCCCTCTTTCCTTGACTGTCCCTTCACTTCCCTGTCAGCAATGAGTAACCTCGGTGGGAATTAAAAGAAGAACAGAATAGATAACAGTAACTGTTTTCATAGAGACAAAAGGAGGTGCAGGGTTCAATCAAATAGGTGCTGTTGCAATCTGGGAGGTCCTGGATCCTGCCGGAACAGGATCCGGGTCAAATTAAGCCCCATTTGTTGTTGTTAAGCCTTCCAAAAACAACATTTTCAATGCTGTCAAAAAAATGTTTGCTCTACCACTTGCGGGACAAAAAGGGAAGCACGCACCTGTATTGACAGGGCGGTCTAGCATTGAGTACGGCTCCAGCAGATTTTTTTTACATTTTACATCAGATACTGCTTCGTTAGTACTGCGCTGAAAATGTCTCCCTTTCCCCACATGGTTTTCAGTTGTTTCAAACTTCATGATGTCAAGTTTTGAATTCTCCATCCTTAGCTCGCTAAAACTACATGAATGTTTGCCGCAAACATTTAGCCTCTGTATTGTGTTCAAAGTCGTCATGTAAATAACAAACCCATGCACTTAACAGGAGATATAATCCCAACAGAGACAGAAGTCCCATCATTTATTGTCAGTTATCATTTATTTTTTGCACAAAATATTTTTAATTTGACACTATATTCTCACTAGAAGAACTTGAAAACACTCACCTATGTGAGTGTCAAAACTTGACTGGAACTCATTTCTATATTTCTATCCGAACCTTGGCTGGGGTTGGGTCGGCTATCAGTGCTCTACAAATAATTACTTCTGCTCAAACACTATTATAGTACATTTAAAAAGTTGTTAAAACTGAGATTTTTTTTTTTTAGTTTGGAGGCATTTTAAGATTGCTGATGATGAATCTCTCAGATTGATGATGACAGAAAATATGAAAACAGACCTTTGTAGCTTCATCCAGAAACCTGAATAGAAGCTTTGACTGTAAAACAGTGACCTTTGGTACAACCATTCTAATCTCTCCCAATCTTTCCATCCTGTCCCACCTCTTAGTGTGACCAAACACACATCAGATGAGCTTTGTCATGATAGTAATAACACTCGATCACTCCTTAGTTTTCTATGAGACGCGCCGTTCCATCTGCTCTCTCTTATCAAGTGAGGATCTGCCACGACAGCTGGTTTAAAAAAGAAGTAATCATTCACTGATCACACGCCATTACTCTAGTAGCAAATGGAGGAGGAAGGCGGTGTGGGGAATGTGTGTATTCCTCTTCTAGTCAGATAAAATGTCAACATTTCACCACAGGTGTTAGTGGAGACTGAGCAGCGGTAAAGCTGCTCCTTAAATGTCCCTCCTGTTTCTATTCAAGCAGTCACCGCTGCAAGAAAGAGGGCTAATCAAGGTTAAGTCCATGCTGCTGCCTTATAGAGCGAGCTGTACACTAAAGGTGTGGCCTAGTCAACATAGGTGTGCATCTGTGATGTAACGTTGTCTGCACTGCAGCCAAGAGGGAAACAGCGGCATGCTACAGCAAACAGGATTAGAGAGTCTGCAGGGACACGCAATCTGACATACAATTTTTTACAATTTTATTTGTATGCACATTAAAGGAACATTATGTAAACTTTTCGACCCTAAAATAACAACTTCAAAATCCCCTTGAAGGCACTGTACCTTGTGATAGGGTGATCTCATGATCTCTCAGGATCACAGTGTTACATAATGTTTTCTAGACATAACATTGTTATGACGTAGTTTTGTTTGCAGTTGGTACTTACATTACGTCTGACAAATTGACATAAAAAGGAAAATCAATGAGAGATGGAAGCCTTCAACCATAGCAATCTGTGATTTATGTCAGATAATTTTATTTAGTTTAAAACATTAATAATTAGGTAATGGTTCTTAAACATCACTTTTTCAATACCAACTTTATGATTTATTTATTTTTTTAAATATGACATGACATTCAAGACTCTTTCTCTAGGCGTTGATACCTGGGCCCAATGCTGATTCATGATATTATCACAAAAATCATTAAAATTTTAACCATATATTTCTTTGAGGAAACAAATATATTTTTGCATCACAAATGGCACAGACCTTTTTTTAAATGAAAAACAAAGAAATATAACAATATAAGAATATATAGCTATATTCTTAAGCCCAATTTGACTTTATCTAATGTTTTTTTCTTCAAATAACAAAACAAATATTGTGTTAACAGTAATGTCAGACCCCTAAAGAAGAAGCATATTAGAGTCTTAAACCAGCAACTCTTTGGCATTTTTCCTTTAAGCAGTTACGTGACTGGATCAAAGGAGTTGCACATTCATTTTTTTCCGCATGACTAATCACAGAATTGATTAATAGACTTATTGCATTAGCTAAATTCCCTTATTTATCTTTAAAAATAGGAAGGAAAGATCTTTATGGATAGCATCTCATTTATATTCTGTGTCTGCTTGTTTGTGAGTGAAGCAGTGGGTCAGGAGCAAATAAATTATTAACACCCGAGATGCAATTTTCTTTTTTGATGCATGCATCTTTTTACATACGCACAAATGTTATACAGATATCAACATTCAGCCTGACGTATTTGCTATCTATGCAAACTTTGGCATCTTTACTCGACTTCAAAATAAAGTTTTGGGGGTTTGAACAAAGCTTTGATTCATGTTTTAGTTATAGTGGAGCCACATGGGAGTGTGGTTGGATTGAAGATGTAAAATCATAAAGCCTTTTAGAAACAGCTGTGAGCTACAGGGCTGGAACTAAAGATAGATTTCAGTATGGAGTCATTTACAGATTTGTGTTCAATTTGCTTGTTTGCGCTGACAAACAGTCCAAATACCAAACATTTTAAATGGAAAAAGGCAGCACATTAAGGAAGCTTAAACTAGCCAAAATTTGACATTTTTAGCTTGGACGACATCTGAAAGGTTGTCTCAGCTCAAAACATAGGACTCATTGAGGATAATAAGAAGTAGATGTTATCCTGTCTGTTTTAGCGCATATGCAAATCCTTGATCCTTGAAAGCAATACACATACAGCCTGTCTTATCTTCATCCTGACTCAGTGCCAGTGCTCGACAGTCTCACAGAGCACAACGAGGTGAAAGCAGAGTAGCGTTGAGTGGAGCAGGAAAAGAGTAGAGCGGAACAGAAAGGCAGCCGCAAGGCCACATCACATCCCAAATATAAAAGATGAGAGCGGGATTCGGCATTAGCGAGCCATAGATAGCTCAGCGAAGCCAGGGTTGCAAGCAGAAAGCCACATTTGTTAATATGGGGTTCAGCCAGCAAGATGTCAAGAGACAGGATACCACATTATACAGAAGTTACACAATGCCAGCCGAGCCACTTAGCACGCAGCATGAGTAATGCAGTGTTTATTCACTGTGGAATATCTCACCGAGGTCCACCGGCCCAACTGACACACTCAGACAATCATTTGAACTATGAATCGATCTTCAGTGCTGCTTGCAGTGAATTCGGGAGCTTTATTGGAAGGTTTTATTATCATCACCACAGTAATATTTTGCAAAGGACTCACACAGGATGGAAAAAAGTCTTAAGTCTTAAGTTAAGTTGATAGTTTCCAGGTGAATTTGAATAATTCCGTCATGTAAATAAAATGTCTGGAATTCTGAAGAAATGCTGTTGAAGCTAAATGAAAAAAACCTGTTGGATGTAGTTGTAGGTCTTTGAGTCCACACGTCTTCTGATCAAGTGATCATGGGTTGATCGACAACATTTTGTTGTTCAATTGGTCGTTTAAATCATCTTTAAAAACTAAATGCTTAATACGTTCTGGTTCTGAAGGTTTTTGCTTTTGGACTGACATTTGGACTAAATTAAAAACCTTAAAAAGGCATCTTTGGTTCTGAAAATGTATGATTGGCAATATTTCAGATTTCTGATATTTGAAATGATGAATCAGTCTAAAATCCAGTTGTTCTCCCAGTTTATCCTTTACGATATGGAGGAAAGTAGTTACAACAGCTAAAATTAATTGTATCTACATCATTAGAGATGTAATATGTATGAATTCTGCACTAAAATTACTAAACCAAATACACCAGACTAGACGATGATCAAATGACTGGCTGGATGTTTATTTTTGTGTTCAGAGATCCTTTATAGATTTCTTGAGGAAGACTGTCTACTCATGATAGATCTGAGAAACCTATTTTAGTAACAAACCGAGCTTCTACTTTTGTTTATTGTTCAATTCTAACCCTGACTCTAGAAACGCAATTTTTAGTGAATGTTATTTGAACTTGACTAACCTTGAAAAACAAAACACCAGAATAAAGTCAAGCTGTTGTTGTAAAAACAAGAAGAATTTGAAAACTTAAATGACGGTTGTTTCAGTGCATCAAATCAATGATGTGTTGATCCTCACAAAAACGGATGTGATAGTCCAAAAATGGCATGACCCCGTAGAAAATCAAATCAAATCAACCTAACCCCAAACGCCCACATACAAACCAATGGAACAGCCATCAGAAGCAGTTTCAGGGTCAGTATCTTGCCCGAGGACACTTAAAATGACAGAAGAGACAGAAATATAACCACCAACCAGTCAAACGATTAGAGGATGACTCGTTCTGCCTTCTGAGCCTTACCCACCAGTGAACCAGTAATCCAAAACAGTCAGCTACATATTAATTGATAAGAAATGTAAATTGTGCCTCTAGCTGACCTGAAGACCCATCTTGAAATAAAGGACCATGCCACGTTCTCATTTCCATTCACTTCCTATATTTTAACTAAAATACCTGTTAAGATTACCTAAAGCCAAAGGGGACATCTTTAATGAGAGATCAGAGACCCAAATATATTTAGTTTAAAATGAGAAACATTTTCACCATAGTAGTTGATCAGTTTTTTACTGATTGTCTCCAAGACTCATCATTTAACTCAAGCGCCAGCCGGTGATCTTCAAATCCAGCCAAGACATTAAGGTCTTTTGCACGAACTAAGCCCACGTAACAGTGTTTATTTAGCGGAGTGCAGTTTGACACAAATGCATATCGGAAACCGCCTGTTTTTCACTCAACCGGGTGACAGATTTGAGACTACAAGTGTAACTATGCACTTAAAACAGTGTCAGCCGAGAGCAGAGAGGGGATTTAAGTCTCCTGTTCTGTTTAAACGTGCAGAAATGAAGAGTCTGCTCTGCTCTTTCATTTTTCTTCATTCCCTTCACACCCCTCCTCCTCCTCCTCCAATCCTCTTCTCTTTCTCTCTTCTGGAGGTTTGACACAAGTTTCTCTCATCCTCACTGGCAGTTGTTGCCATGGTTGTGTCAGTGCCTCCGAACTACCTGGGATGGTATTTCCATGGACACAGATCAGGATGGCACCGAGCTCTGAGGTGTAGGAGGGAGGCAGTTCACTGGTGTCAGCAGTTCTGTGTGCTGGAGACAGACTGACGGAGACAGAGCAGCAGCAGGAGGAGGAGGAGGAGGAGGTGATGGTGGAGGAAGAAGAGGAGGATTAGGGTCTGTGTAGATATTAAACAGAGTGGAGCAGTAGCCGGAAAGAGAGTAAAAATGAGAGTGAGAGGTATTTCACTGTCGCCACTGTTGAAGGGTGATTTTTTTTAATTTTCCCTTCATTACAGATTTTAATTTTTACCATCATTTGGAACAACAACAATACCAAAGGAATGAACCGATGCACCAGAGGGAAGTCGCACACTAAATCCTGAAGCTGTTCCATTAACACTGAAGTGGACATAATAACATTTGAACCACATGATCATACAGGTTTCCCTGCACTTCATGATGAATCATAAATGATGGCCTAAATGAGAAAGTGACTCTTTAATGGATCATTCTGTGCTTCCATTAGAGCTCAGGAAGAAGTGGAGTGTTTCAGGCTCAGACCGACACTCAGATTTGAGAGTAATACAAATCTGACAATTTCAGGGTGAATATTCTTGTTAACTAAAAACAAAAATATTGTTAACTTCACTGCAGTTTAATTTTTTTAATCTACCAACATACATGTATCGTATACCAAAATGTCAGCCAGTAATATCAAAAATGTAAGGGTAGCAGCGCCTCCTGGGCTTAAATGAAGTCTGTTAGAGGTGCTCTTTGTGTTGGGAGACATGTAGACATAAAACACACAGAAAGGCACTCTCTTTTAAAACTATCAAAATGCCTTTTTTGTACTTGAAACTCTCTGACATGCTTCTAAATCAAGCCCTCGTCAGTCAAAAGACTCCCTTTTGACTGATGGTCACGACTAACATGGCAATCAGAGGAATAATGCTGAAGCACGGTCTGGAAAAACAAACCCATGCTTTTATTTCGAGTCAGTTTGATTACTGTAATGTTTTATTCACAGGGCTCTCCAAAAAGAGCACTTTGTCGACCCCAACTGATTCAGAATACTGCTAAACTAAGACATTTGTCCATAATATGTCTATTCTACAATCCTTACACTGGCTTAAGGATGGTTACTCAGAGAACTGTCTTCAAAACCCTGTTCACTCCATGGCTCCGGACTGAAATACATCTCAGACATGTTCTTGCCTTATGAACCATCCAGAACCCCTTAGGACATGCAGCAACCGTCTACCGTTTCAGTATCACTTGAGGAAAAATGCACCAGTCTGTTCTGGGCCACTGTAGAAACATTGCACTGCAACATGGTAGAAGTGTACCAGTTCCAAATTCCAAGGTAACAAAAAAATGATTCTTAGTTTCGGGTGTTTTAACCTAAATGAAAGCATAATTATGAATATCCAATTTCTGCCAATAGATCCCACAAATTCCTTCTAATTCTTAACACAGTGGACCTTTTAAGATAGGTGATGGGATCCTTCTTGAATAGTGGTTCCTCATTTTTTTTTTTTTTTTAAAGGTGAGATGCTAAGAATATCGTTAGCAAATAATGTTTAATCTGCCTGGGATAGGACAGTTTTGTGAAATAGGTTTAACATTTTCGATTTTACGTCCACCAAAGCCAGGTTTTATCCACCCAGATTGTTTCCTGTGAGGGTGAAAATCAGTTGATGCGACAGATAAGACGCCCGTGTGGCTCAACATAAAGGAAACCAGCCTCTCAGCCGTCACATAAAGCTGACATTCCCATTCCCTTCTGATCCATCCGCCTCGCAGTCATTGTAACCTCTATAATGCTTCTATTCATAAATCATCGTTTCTCCGCCTGTTTGACAGCAGGGACTCGGCCTGCAGACAGAAAGCCCTCCTGCAGCTTCTCCTTCTTGACCCCCGTCACTTTCCGTACACCCAAGCAATCAAGGACAACTGCAGATGGTGCCGAGTATCCCGCCCGAAGGGCACAGTGTTTGTAATATAATGTGCAGAGAGCAGAGGAACAAAACGAGAGGCTGCGACCGGCTGTCAGGTCTCCCACTGACCGCCCATCTGTGTGTGACACACCGACATCAGTCTGATCCGTTTGTGACTCTGCAGCTTAAAAAGTCGCACTGTTCAGCATCAGAGTGCTTTAATCAGAGCAAGTGAATTCTGTAGCAACGGTTTACCTTGTTGGTTATTAAATTTGTTTTCTTTCAATTGGTGTTTCACAATCATTTCTACAGTTTCAGGCTGCTTTAATTTTCTGCTTGTTTTAAAACCAAACACACTAAAAAAGAATGTTATGTGCCTGCAGAAGACCCATTCATACTGTTTGAGCATTTTTAAAGGTCAGTATTGAGCTCTAAATACGAAGCTGCTTGGAAAAAAAAATATTTCAGAAGGTTTTTGGGGCATTTTTGCCTGTTTTTGACATCTTATAGTAGAGACCTTGGATACTGCGATTATTTTGTGTGCCTACAGCCTCGGGTACACCCACAAAAAAAATATTTAGTAGCAAGTGGGTGTTTCAGCCCTAATTTTTAAATTCACTAACATTTTCAAGGCTGAGTTGCCTCGGGCGCCTGTTAATAATTCACTACTTTGTTACTGGAATTTAGTTTATTTGTTCAATTCACTCAGTGTTTAGAGCTCAGACCTTTGTGTGTCTCTTTTTAAATGCTTGACACCGGCAGTCCAGTTCCAACCATGTTTGCTGCCATAATTTAAAAAAAGGAAAATATCCAGGGATCATTGCAAAAAAATTGTACATCGACAAATATATTGATATCTGTCGGGCTGTTGGTCTTCATTGGGAAAGTACAATCAGCATTCATTTCCAGGTCAAATGACTCTGCAGTAGTCGTAGTTATTGGCTCCTGCTATGATGGACACCCAGGCGTACATGCTCATTTACGTTCCTTTTCCAGTGTGTTGCTGTGGCATTGGTGCAAAAACAGATTTCCTTCCATCTTCGTGGGAGCGGTGCATAAACTTTGTGCAGTCGGCGTTAGGTTTAAAATAGAAACTGAAGCATAAAAAGATACAGAAAAAAAAACTGTCAAATTGTGGGTGGTTTGCATGCTGCTGCTTTCCACTGATCCCTGCTTTCTGGTGCATTTGTGATGTTGATGGTGACACAACTCATCCACTGGCACTGGGAAAGATGCAAGTCACCTATTTTGAGTGGGTTTACTGCTGTTTAAAAAAACAACATGCATAGAGGCGCTAATCTCTGTGTAAAGTCGGTATGTGAAAGGAACGGCTAAGGTTACCATGTTGGAACAAAGACGAACATTTCATCCAAAATTATTCAAAACCATCCCGTTCTTCCACCCATAATTATACGTACTCGCGCTAGGTGAAAACATCCACAACACGAGGAGTTTTAATAGTGGTGCTTCACACCTGACACTGTGTGTTCTCGCTGAGTGGTTGTGTTGGATGTTGTGTTTTGACTCAGCGCTCCTTATACATGGTCTCCCCTCTGTACCTCTCTCACACTACACAAGTTACATCTGGGTGGTTTTCTCTCTTTGTTCATCTGTTTTCTTCATCAAACGGCAGACTGCTCTGTTAACCGTCTCTACCCCTCTGATGAATGTGCGGCTCCGCTGCTGTATGTGCTTATTAATAACACAACCTCAGTGCCTTTGTAGTTACAAGAGCCCTCAGCCGGTTGATGTGTTTTGGAAGCAGAGTGGCGTCATATGCTCGTCCTGCTTAGGCTCTCGAACCGATCAACAGTTTACACAAAGCTATTGACTGCTTTCCAGAGAAACACTGGTTTGGCATTTCAGACATCCGAGGTGTGAAGGCCACTCGCTCTGCAACTTGTTCGCTCGCGCACAGCCTGGAGTTGTCTCGGTATTTGAAACGAATAAGAGGAGTGAAGATGTGTTGTTTTGAGGTGAACTAAAACAGACTGTTCTGGTTACCAGCAGCCCTACGGGGAGTTGACTACAGCAGTTTATGTCAAATTCTCTGTCTGTGTCTTTCTCAGGGGATTCCTTCACTCAATTCCGGTTTTCAGAGGAGAAGAACTGGGAGATGGACTCATTTGCAGCCAGTCAGGTAAATCTATATCCTGCCCACCCAACCTGCAGCAACTCTGCCTTGTTTCTCTGTCTTTCATGGATTTAACCCCCTCTGTGAAGTATGGATCCCTCAAGCTGACATTACGTCTGTATTTGAGGTATTAAGGAGTTAGAAAACAGAAAATGCTATTGATGCATTCGGCTGAGGGAAGCACCGATACCGATGTCTAAAATAACAGTTTGGTCATACACATTAAAAGATTCTTTTAAAGTTACCGCTTCAAAAGCCTTTTTAGCCTGCTAACAGAGCCTTACAAAATAAAAGCAGGTATGTCACGAGCCAGTAACTCATGAATGTTTCAGCGCAAAACTGATGTGACACAGCAAATCCTATCGAAGCTGTGGAGTATTAAATCATCCCTCAGGTGTGCATGAACTACAGCTTAGGCACCAAAAATACAAAAATCGAGCCCCGTGAAAATCTAATTATCTTTCATCGTTAACAACTGAGATGAGTCTGTATCATGCATTCCTGAAGAACAACATAACAAGCTGCAGAATTTGAACCAGTCTCCAGTAATAGGCTTGAAGATGGTGCTGCTGGTAGCACCCTGAAAAGCCGTTTGTGCTGCTACACGTGGGCTGAAACTCGGATTATTTTTAGCAGGCATTGTCTATGTTTATAAGAATTTCACTGTGAAATAGCCTTCTGAAGAAAGGCTTTTAAACTTAGGACTGCCCTTGATGTTTCTCTTTTTGAGGTGCTGGTAATAATGTCATGATAATATTAACTAAATTAATTCATTTAAACTGAAAAAGCCCAATTGACAACACGCTGATGTCAGACGCACGCCCGTCTACAAACCAATCAAGTGCAAGTAAAGAAAGTCGCGGCTCTTGTATGTTATGATTAGATGTAGATATGTTGTGTATAGTTCTTACCTGCACTCACAGGAACAAAAACACAAACCTTGGCTTGGACTTTCAGGTGTGAAACGACCCTTTCTTAGCTCACAACCATTGGTCTGTCAGTGGCACCACCAATTTGGCAACCATTAAATTAATGTACTAATTGCGGATTTCAACACAAATCTCTCTATAATCTTAAATTTGACAGCTTTTGAATTTGTCATCATTTACCCTCCCTCAATCTGCACTTATCTGTGTCTGTGTATACAAAGCAGTGCATCCAACAGTCAGATTACATAACGGTTCCTGAACTCTTTCTACTTCTTGTGTACAGTCAGTGCTACAGTGTTTTGTTTCACTCCTGTGCAAGAACAAAAGAGTACTGACCCACACTAGCAGGCTACTTATAATGATTACAAAAGATTTAACATGTTGCGCTCAACAGTTTTTTTTTACATCACGGCTCAGTTTTCTCTAAATTTTTAGCACTGCTGCATCAGATTGAGAAGCAATGAAATAGAAAGCAGGGACATCAAA
Organism: Sparus aurata; assembly: GCF_900880675.1. Taxonomy (NCBI): domain Eukaryota; kingdom Metazoa; phylum Chordata; class Actinopteri; order Spariformes; family Sparidae; genus Sparus; species Sparus aurata. The sequence goes on along the minus strand of NC_044208.1, from coordinate 13,237,491 downwards.
TTCGTGACTGCTTTTACAATGGTTTTTTTTCCTGTTTCCTCTTTAGATGTCTGCAGTGTTCGTTGACCTTCCAGCGCTCGCACAGAGCCTCCAACAAGTGCCTCTCCATCAGAGACTCAATCTGGAGGCCGAGCTGGTTCAGGTGAGTTGTCTGACTACATCTCCTGCACTTTAAACAAAAACTTTTATCTAACCGTTTACAGACTTTGGAAATTATTCATGTTTAGAATCTCACAGCGGCCAATTTTTTCCCACTTCTCCTGTTTCAGGTGTCGACACCAGTAGAGCTGCCCTCTATGAACCTCGCACCTAAACAGGAGATGCCCAAAGCGGCCGCATTCACTCCTCCGTCCGCAGCTCTAAAAGCCCTCAGCACCAACCAGAAAGCCCCTGTGGATACAAACTCAATGACGGTCACAGACTCACACGTTTCCTCGAGTGCTGCAGGGCCTCCACCAGTGGCTGCTGCTGCTGCTGGAGCTGAAGATGATGATGAAGAGCTGGACCAGCTGCTCAGTTTACAGAAACCAGTCCTGGGTGTTTCAGGAAACCAGTCTGTCAGTGTCGCAGACGAGAGTGCAGTTCCAGAGACAGGTGAGTGTATTCAGCGTGCTTTATCTGAGCTCCCTGTATATGTTCCCAACTTAAAAAGGAGTATTGCATCATTTTATGGGAAATGTGCTTATTCAGGTTGTGGCACTCTCATATCTGCAGATTAAACATGAGACTAGAGCTAACAGCTGCTTAGTTTATCTTAAAGATTGTAGATCTACCAGCAACCTGAAAATTTACCACTTAACACTTTGTGTCTTGTTTGTTTAATCCGTACTTAAACTGAAGTGTAAGAACGACAATTTGCTATTTTAAGAAACAGCCCAAAACCCCTGTAAAATGGTGTATTGTCATTTGATATAAAAAAATAAAATAAAAAGTTTTTTTTGTTGTGACAGGTAACATGTTTATCATCAGAGAGCTTTAGATATTTGGAGACTGAATTGGTTACAGCGCGATGGTACAGTAGCTGTTTCCAGTATGGTTTTGGTGTGTAAGTTATTCATATTTACCAAAAGTTCTGGAAGCGGTCCAGTACATCACCTCAGCTGGCAGCCAAGACGTGGTCAGCGTTGTACCAGAGGACTATGCTGCAAAGTAACATCCACTAAAACTGTTTTTGCCACTGAAAGGGTGAGGTTGTGATTCCAAGTGTCAAATGCCAACTGTGACAGCTCACCTTGCAATTTATTTAACAAAGAGGGCCATCTCCAAAAGATTGTTTCCCTGATGTTTGTTTGACACTTAGAACAACAACCTCAGCCCGTCAGTGGCAATAATAAGCACTTTTAGTTGACATCATTTGAATGTCGGAGTTGCCCCAAAGGATTGCGTTACTGCCAGCTGAGGTGATCTACTGGATCGATTCCAAAGAATAAGTATGAATCATTTACACTTGAAAACATGTAAAGATACGGGTCAGGTTTAAAAATATTAGAGTTCCCCTTCAATGTTTACTGTACAGACATGAGTAATACCAATGTTGTTGTCTGAATCTGCCAGAAATTTTATAATCACATTACCCAAATGTCAAACTTTAGCTGAACATGCACAAAACTCAGAAATTGAATAATCTCACATGATGAGCAAATTGAAAAAATAAACTTCAGCATTAAAGTTCAAAACTTATGATGGCATAAGTTTTAACTCTGTTCTTTAAATCTGCAGTATATGAGGAAGTGAAGGAGGAGACAGAAGAGAAGGTGGAGAAGATGAAGGATGTCACACCATCCAAGTGTGCTTCCGTCAAGAAGGAAGTGACAGAGGAGGATCTGGAGGACTGGCTGGACAGCATGATCTCCTGATGGTCAACCACTTAAGAAAGACTGAGGAGTTGTGTGAAGGAAACCGGACTTTGGTTTCAAATTCTGTATTTCAGCTTCCGTCCTTTAAAAAGCATGTCAAAACTTGGCAGAACTTTAAACATTCAGCCTGAGAGCTGAGCACAAAGTTTACAGTGGACAGACATTTCTAAAGGCCTTTTTGAAAAAAGCGGTTGGTCAAGTTATTTGTTTTTCTGGTTCTTGAGGCTGAACGACACATAATATGTTAAGAGGTGTACAGACGGGACAGCACGTCTTGAACATTCGTTACATGTCATGATGTTCCCTCTGTACTTCACGTTTCACAGAAATCATTCTCTGTTCCTGGTGAGACTGTGAAAGTTACGCACCGCAGGAGTGTCGCCATCGGAGAAATCAGAGCTGCCGAACGGACGGACGGACAACACGTTTGGTTTATTGCGTCAATTACTTTATTCATTTCCTCCCCCCCTCATCAAAAGAAATGCAGTTTACCAAAGCTACTACATACATACAAATGGCCATACAATAGCAGTTAACCATTCTGTCGTCAATAAATCCTTGAACCAAGATGTGTTTTTTGTGTTTTTTTTTTCATCCATTTTGTTGTGGGGCTCTTCTACTGTGGAAAGAAGTGCAGGCGGGCAGGACACCACAGCTTCGAAAACAAAACCAAACTAAGCAACATTTACACAAGGATCATCTAGATTTTATACAACAAATGTTTTCTCTCTCTCTCTTTTTTTTTTTTTTTAAATGTATTTTAAAGCCACAAAACTAGCTCGAGCTAAATCTGCTTGTAACTAATCCGGAACTAGAACGCACTGCTTGTGTCAGGAGGAACAAAAATGATTAATAACTTTTTTTTTGCATAGTTTCTCATAAGGCACGTCGGCACTTGATAAACACCTAAAGTGAGTCGTCTCCGGTCCTGGAAGAACCATCTCCTGTAACTCCTCATTTCATTTGACAGATTTGAAAAGGCAGATCAGGTCTCACTCATGTCATGTGATGTTGAACTGGATCAATAGTAGCAGCACACATCCATTCAGTTGGTTTGGTAGTTAGTGACACTAACATCCTGGCGTTAATCTAGAAATTGTGCATATTCAGACATTCAGTTGTCATGCTGTAACCCTTCACGTGTATCAAATGTCTACACACAACAAATTGTGCAACAGGTTGGGGTTAAGCAAGTGAAAAGGCAATGTGAATCAGAATCAAAAGAAGAATTTGCATAAAAGAAGCGTCATGGCAAGTGACTACTTTTCGGTAACGAGGAAGAGGACTTGGATGCACGAAGCCGAAAATGTCCAATCGTCAGTCGTTCGTCTTGAAAATCATTTTCTCCAAATCGTGTTTCGTTATTAAATTCAGAATTTTTTTTTTTTCGTTTTTTTTTCTCTTCACATTTTTTCGACACCATGGCAGCAGAGAAAGTCCAGCGAGTGTCCAGGTTGTGTTAACAGGGTGAAGTCAAGTTCAGAGTCTTTTTCAGATAGAAGGAAAGTAAAGTAGAGAGGGGTGTTCGGGCGGCGGGCGAGGCCGCCCTCTCTAACCCAACTGGTCCTCATACTGCTTACGGAAGCAGTCTCCAGTAGGGAAGAAGTCCCAGCATCTCTCCTGGTACATCTTCCACACAAAGGACTCCTGGAGGGGAAAGAAAACAAATCTGATGATGTGAAAGCAGGTTATAAAGATTTAAAGGGCACTTCATCCATTTTGGATCAGCTTACTTAATTGACAGGGCTGTGCACAATTAATGATATACATTTGCAATTTCAATAAGAATCTGTGTCAAAATCTAGAGTAACCAGTAATGGACTTTAACTAACTATAATTTGCTCTAGAACAATTTTGAGGTACTTTCCACGAGCATGTCCATTTTCTGCTACCTCATTCATTCCCTCCACTACATTTATTTGATCATTTAAGTTACTGGATACTTTGCAGATTCAGATTCTTAAGTGTTGATTGGCTCTGATGCAACATCCTTTCTGATCTGAAATTGACAGCCTAAGTAGCATATTTTTAATTTAATGCATCTATCAGCAAACAGACACAGGATGCACTTATACCCATAACTGGGAAAGAGCTGAATATGGGGCCCCGGTGTCCAATTAAAAAGATGTTATTTGTTTAAGGGAAATGAATCAAACAGCTGACTGTACATTTAACCAAATTTAAATACAAAGTTGGCAAAAACTCCTACAGTTAACGTCGTTTCACGCTGCAGATTCAGCATTGATGATGAACGGTCCTTTTCTCTTTTTGACCTGGTGCATACATAACCCAGAATGCAACTCAACCGCTAACAGTTTGGTAAGTGATTAGGGTGTGTTATGCTAGTTGCGACTAATGTAGCCTCAAGCTGCTATTGTTAGGCCGAGATGAGGAGCGGGCTACAGAGTTTCGGAGACGCCTCCAGGTTTCTTTTTCCATTTTTTTTAAACTCACACTCTTCAGACGTAACAAATGCTGACTCAGGTGACATCACTTGAGGTAGCGCACCAGGTTTTTGCACCTGGAGCCACAACAGGGTCTTTCACATATGCAGCGTTACTTCCCCAACCCCTGTATAATGTTGTGCAGCTCTTTAAGCCTGTGGACGAGGCAACAGCCAAGAAATGTACACCTGATCAGGGAAGTATGAGTGACTTGCATCCATACTGTGTGTTTTTATATAGTTGTATTGTGCAGTTATTACTTCATAATGCTAATTTGCAGCTTACATGTTGCATATTTTGAACGGTGAAAAAAGGCTGCATACAAACATGCATCCTACGGCGATATGCAGCATTGGTACTACTTGTAAGAAGGACACTTCATCTGTCAATTAAGACCTAAGGTTTGTGATCGCTGCAAGTAGCTCCAATGTGATTCTTTTTGCAGCATGGACGACCTGCAACAACCTTCTTAGGCTAAATTTGTGACATAAGAACAGAGCATACACATCAAATATCTCTCAGGTGTACGACAATAACAAGCTAATACCAAAAAAGTCAAAGTGAGCCCACGCGTTGCTTGTTCCTCCTGCTTAGCTGCACTTATGCAACATAAGTGGGTTGAAATGTTGCACAAGTGAAACCTACTGAAGTTTCTGTAACCTTGCTCTGTTGTCTTGAGATTGATCAGACAAGAAACAGCATCTAAGTAGAAAATGTTAAAGAGAAGTGAACTGAGGGTAAAACATCGGCTGTGGAAATCTCGACACATACCTGACCCGTGTGTTCAGTCTCGTCCTTGTTGATCAGGTACATCAGGAAAAACCTGCACACAGGAGGAGGGAACGGTGTCATTGCTGACAATCAGTAACACTTGAAACATTATTTTACGTTTGTTGCTGCACTCACAGGTAGTTAGCTAGGTTGTGCTCTTGTAAGGTGTGGGTCTCGAACCCATGAGGCGTTCGGTCAAAGTAGTCGTTCCCAATGCCACATATGAAGCATTTGGTCTGAAAGAAGAACAAGGGGGTGTTTACATTTTGATTCAGCTCATTCATTGCACTCGTTCATGCTGTATGTGTTTCGCTGTAACTTGGTTCAGAGACATTGTTTACGCTGAGGTGTCAGCATAAAGTCTCAGACGGACAGGTTACTCTGATTTGAAAGTTTCAGCAACTTGTCATCCTGCATCATAATCGCCGCATTTGACCGACGGAAGGAAATCATACTCTGCTGATTGATGGCTAATTATGCTGCACTTAACTGACACTAATGTGTTGATTTATCTTCTGTGGTGTCGCAAATCACTCACAATGGGACGGCTAATTAGGTGTGTGATTAGTCGGGACTGTAACTCGTTTTTTAATTCGTCTTTCACTGTAATGTTACAGGAGAACACGTGGGGTTCAATCTACTTGATCCAAGTCCATTTTTACTTGCCCCTATACAAATAGTTTCATTTATTAGTGGTTATTAAATAAAAGCAAAGACCAAAGTTGATTGTCACATTTATATTTATTTCATTGATTCATTCTTTCATTCAATGACACGTTTATTCTTAATTTAAAGGAGACATTTTATGCTCATTTTCAGTTTTATAATTTTATTTTGGGTTACTACTAGAATACGTTTAAATGCTTTAATGCTCTGCTGCTACTGCTGCAGCACCCTCTCTCTGAAACACTTTCACTTTAAAGCCCCGCCTCCAGAATAATCTGTCTGCTCTGACTGGTCAGCTCACACATGCCTGAGCCGGCACCGCTAACAACGACAGAGCAACTGTTGCTAAATCAATTCTTACCATAAGACATAAATTACGCAAACATCTGACTTGGTGACAGCGTGATGTCACAAAGTCACGGAATTAAAGGCGGGACTACTGATGAGGCATTTTAGGAGCAGTGTTTTCTGTGGGAGAGAGGAGCTTCTGTTGGCGCGGACTCTGACTTTTTAACTTTTAACTTTCAAGATCTTTTACCTGAACAGGAACCTTTACAACACTAAAGAAAAGGAAAAAACACATTCTTGCATTTAACAGTTTTTAACCACTAAAAAGGTTTGCTTGTGCCTCAGCTCCTAAAAAGGTCTTTACCGACTGTCATTTCCTCCTGAGTGACACCTCAACTATGAGCAGGACTTATTCATACTTTAGCTTTTAAATTCATTTGATAAAAATCAGACATTTGCTGAAGTCAGGCGGTCTTGAGCGAGCGGTTTAGTCTGAACCCGAGTAAGACTAAACCCCACACGTGCTCAAATGAACCGCAATAACCAGACAAACACGTGAAGGTTCGACTTTGAGCAGCTGTGTTCAGTACTTTCCTGTACACTTTTGCAACAGTTTATAACTCATGGAAAAGAACATTGTGGCCCCAAGTCTCACCTCCATGTCCTCCTTCACCTGCTCCTGCTGGTCTCTCAGCTCACCAAAGGCATCAATGATCAAACCTGAAAGAGTGTGGTCACAATAATCCGTATGACTTATCTTATAAACACATCTAACAGGAGGATATGAACACATGACAAGGCTGGGGTCTGTGGTTAAAAAAAAGAGGAAGAATCACTTTAAGTTGACCACAGACAGCAAAATGAAGAAGTATAAAGATAGTGTACCCTGAATGATGGCCAGCAGGATGACAATGACAAAGAAGAAGAAGGTGATGTCGAACAGGATGCGGTAGAGCTCGTATGGGTCTCCAGCTGGGTCCTCCAACTCGTCTCCAATACCACCTCCAGCTCTCACACCCACGTACATGTGGAACAAATAGCACTGCCAAAGAGAAGAACGGGTGAAGATCTTAGACCTTCAGAGTCATTTCACACATTTATTTTTTTTTTCAACTAAAGGCAGCTGAATCTTATTCTGCGGCAGCTAGGGATGGAAAATGAAATCCGGAGTATCTTTCTCTCATCCTACATTCCAGATTAAAATAAACTAAATCAAGTGCACTCTGTGGCATCGTCTATCGCTGCAAGACAAAAATCATGAAAGCCCTAAAGAAGCAAAAGATATTAAAATAAAAAGTTAGGAAAATGTAATGTACTTTGAAATCTGTGCTATACAATAAATAGCTTGAAAAGGATTCATTTCCATGCTCTACTACGTGTGCCGATGAAAAAGTCACAAAGCTCACAAATGAAAAAATACTTTGCACTGCCCCGTGGTCACCTCCTGCATTCATTCACACGCTGATGAAGGCCATTAAGCTCATCAAATAAAAGCCTAGGTTATCTTTTTCATGTGCAAACATTTGCCCTTGCCAAATGATACGGCCTTTTTACTTACAAAATGAAGCCATTTTCTATTCCCACAAACTGTTCATAAATGCACAGATATTAAAAAGGTGGTCCGACGTACTGTCATCATGTCGTCACACTTCATGTCGGGCTCGTCTTCGTCCTCGCTCTTGTTGTAGAACTTCCTGAAGAAGTTGAAGGCTACCACGGTGTATAGGTACACGACCACGGCCAGCAGACCCACAGTCAGAACAAGCTGGAAGCAGAGACGGTTCATTAAAATGTGGTACATGCATGAAAACATTTAATTTGACCTTTATTCACCGGTAACAATCTGAGCTGAGAGTCAAGGGCGGCAGCAACCTCCAAAGAAGAATCTTTTTCTTGTTTAAATGTAAATTTTAACACTTGTAGCTTTTGTCGGAGAACTTGTTGATGTCAGTGGAGGTCTTTAAGTGGGGAAAGTTGAGCACAAAAGAACTGCAATTTTTTCGAGGCCTCTACAGCTCAACCGAGGATTTCATGGTGGAGATTTTCAGTATATAAAGACTTTGAAATAACAAAAATCCTATCCACGCCATTACAGAACTTCATCATGCCCCATAGATGACGTTACATGTTTCTTATTCTGCATTTTTAAAAATATACATACTGCTTGTTGCATGCAGGCCTACTATTAGTTAATCTAAAACAGATGTTAAAATGGATGTTATTTAAAACTACTGATTGGATAAAACTGTATATTATAGCATTAACACAACTGAATTTATGTTTAGCTAAAGTGTCTATCCGTGAGGCTACTTTTATCAATTCCGACCATCCATTAACTGCTAGCTTTTTCATGATTTATCCATCACATATCCATTAGCAAACTATTCCAGCAGTTTACCCCTTACTTTTAATTGACCATTTCAGTTGTTTTTCCACTACTTTTAGGGCTGAGAATAACTGATACATTGGGTTTAACAGTTGTACTGTATTCAAAGCATTGTGCTCAATGTAATGCTAATGGATCAACAGTTATTAATACCTAGCTTGAGCTTTAGCCCGCTAGCTCTTTTAAGTGTTTATCCATTAGTTAACAATCTGGCATTCATTACTTTTAGTTAACTATTTGTTTATTCATTACTGACCGGGATAAAGTTGAAATAGATAGCTAAATGTTTCAGTTAGCTAGCCAGTTTTATCCATTACTTTAACTTAACTATTTTAATTATTTGTCCCTTAGCTTCAGGCTAAACGTAATGGATACATTGGGACAAAGAGGTGAAGTAAAAGTAATGGATGAATTAAATTGGCCAGCTAAACGTTTGAGTTAGCTAGCTAGCTAGTTTAACTATTTATCCGTGACTTGTAATTAACTTCATTTCATTTGTTTATCCACTACCTTTAAGCTAAAAGCAATAAATAAACCAGGGTGTTAAAACATGACAACAAATGAACAGTTGGTGAACAGTTAAAATAACTAGCTGAGGTTAAAAGTTAGCTAGAAAATTTTGATTTGTATCCATTACTTTTAGCTATTCCTATTGTTTACCCATTATTTCAAGATGGTTTTAACTAATTCAATTTCAATCATTTCTTAGTTTACCTTTAGGTCATTATTTCAACCACTTTTCCATTACACAAAGCTGTTTAATAATTTATTGTGCATTGCTGGAAAAGGTTGCTAAAACTGTTAGATAACATTTCCCTGCTCATATGCAAACTAGTTCTCATTAACTCTGAGCTATTCCACAATCCGTCCAAGTCCCTGGCAACACTCTAACCATGGTGCAAAATTAAAATCTTTGTCCAAAAGCAAAAAAGGTAATGAATGCTCAGATTTTACCAGCAACTCATTAGTTTAACATCGAGTTCTGTTGGCTGGTGGATGCAGCAAAGCTACCAGCCACTTGGCTGCTGAGTCTTTTGCCTTCATTAAATTTATGACAACACATCAGCAGCAACAGTATGAAGGAAATTAAAATCTATGTCATCTTTAATTGAAACTTGGAAAGATATTAAATTAAAGTTACCACGTAACATAACTTCCCTTCCCAGTTTCTCTCAAGTGTGAATGACCCTACAAGTCAGAAGACGTGAAATAAGCCTCGTGATGAGCTGCAAAACATCCTCAAGAGCAAATCAACAAATCCTGTCGCCTTTGTCTTTTTATTTGTAGTTAATTCCATTAATTTACTACTCGTGTTTATTTCTAGACATCCTGTGTCCTCAAGGACTGTGACTCCGCATAAACAAAGCCTTTCTATTTCAAAGCTCTGTCATTCTTTCCAGAGGATAATTTCTTCATTTAATTATGTTGCTGCCCGGTATGAATCATGATGCTATTCATTGCAACCCATTATCTATGACGGACCACATGTAGATGCAGATTAGATTAACAAGTATGTCAATGTAAAATGAGGTCCTAAAATAACAGTTTAGCCTGACAGCAGCGCGATATTCCTAAAAACTGGTCTGAACTTGAGACAATTCAAAACACCCATAAACATTTGCCTTAATTTTAAGGCTCACAGGTTCAAATTAGATGCTTGGAAAAGGGAAAGCTTTTCGAGCATGGAGTAACTATTGTTGATCTCCTTGCCTGTACTCAGTCTCCCTCTGCTGGTCGAACCACTCACCTGCTTGCCGTTGTGTGTGACAGAAGACAGGATGGTGCGGAGCGTCTTGAAGCCCATGGCGATGTCCAGCAGATGGGCGGCAAAGAAGAAGTTGTTGAAGTGGCCAAAAATGGACATGACGGTGTACCAGATCAGATACAGGAAGTTCTGCGGCAACAAATCAAAATGGTTTGAATGAAAGTACTGAAATCGTTGAGCATATACGACAGTTCATTGTAGGGTTTGACATAGTAGATTTCACATTTCAACAGCCACTTGATAATATACATAATATATTCCTCATTTATATTATGTTTTAATTGATACTCTTTTTTAAAATCGTATTATTCTAGGTAAGCACAGCCTTTCAACTCTCCCAATGTGCATTTAACTTCAGATTTCACAACCAAAACACATTAAAAAACAATCACATCCAAGTTGTTTTCTGGGTTAATCTTCTCTCAGACTTATGTTTAACTAGACTTCTCCTTGGTAACCAGTCAAGGTAAATGTTGCACTCCAGACTGACGCGATTAACGCCGATTCAGAAAATGGTAATGAGTTACAGAATAATGTCGTCAAACAAATCCCTGATTACAAGACAAACATTTTTATGGTTTTATTTCTCCCACTGAAGTGTGAATCCACTTGATCAACATTAACTGGACTTACATTGTCAGTCAAAACAACGCCCAGTTTCCAGATGTGGTACTTCGTATCGATGGAGCTCAGCCTGTGGATGAGAAAACACAATGTTAAATCAGAGTAGCGGAGCAGCTGATAGCTGACTTGCAAGCAAAAAAACAACTATAGCTACTGTGACATTTAAGACATTTTATCCAAGTATTTAAAAATATGAAGAAACTGGATTGTATGTGTTGAGGTCGTGGGTCAAACAACAGGTGAGGTATTGTTTTAACTTAAAGCCCAAGTCGCGCCTTAATTTAAATTCATTTGAGCACAATATTCAACAACCCCTTAAGACAAAGTTACCTATTTTCGGTATTCAGTGGTTGCAAATAGGCGTACTTGTTACAAGCAATTAGTCAATGATCACTTGGGTTAGTGCTAAAATCCATGGCTTTGAACAAAAACACCCCAAAGACTAAAAACCCAGACTGTATATGTGTAAAACATGTTCTCCTATGCAGACACACAATGCAATAATAATAACAACAATAATAATATTTAAACAACAAATCATTATTGGAGTCTGTATTGAGGATTGTCCAGCCTTTACAGAGATGTTACAAAAAGGAAAACAGGGGTTGGGTCCTCACCAGGAGAGCAGGGAAGCCTCCTTCTCTACAGTCTCCACTGTGGGGTCAAAGTCCAGGGCGCTCTTATCCAGGCCTAAGAGCTCAGCGATGCGTTCAGCTCCGTACATGTCTCCGTATTTGTTGATCACCTACACATTACATAGGGAGGACAGCAGTGACAGACGAGGTCAGCCTGTCTTAGAGACAGTGTAGCATCAGAGAGCGACAGCGATGCTACAGTAAGTGGTTTTTACATGTAACACTTACACCACACAAGTACATCATTTACATAGACAAGTACAGATACAGACTGTACAGACTCACCTTTCGCTTGATGAACTTGTCCCAGTAGTTGTTGGGGAAAGACCTGCGATACAAATAGTTTGATAAAATACATCATTTACAGACTCTTTAAATAAATTCACTTCCAAAACTCTTAATATGGTACTCTGTTGCTGATGGGGCCAAAATAATCCCTGAGCACCCCCAGCTGACACATTTTGCACGAAGTTTCAATTTAATTTCTGTCAAAGTTCGCATATTGTATAGTTTCTAGTCAAGCTTCACGTAATGACTATCTTAAATATTGATTCATTAAGCTTCTATTTTTAAATAAATCCACCAGGTAAAGTTTTTAAGTTGTTTAAAATGAGAATATGCAGGTCAAAAATAAACTTGTGCAGTTTATTTATGCCCCTCATGCTTTAATTAGGAAGCCGTAACCTACAAATGTTTAGCTTTTTTATTTGACAAATTACTGCCAAATCATTCCCACTAATCGCCACTCCAAACTTTCTCACGTTGGTCAACAAGGCATGAGACAGATAATTATACTTGTCAAATACAGATCTTCATGGTTCTAATGGCTAAGTTAGGGAAAATAAGTGTTTCTTTCTCCATGAAGACAGGGTGATAAATCCAGATTTGACACTGCTGCTGATGCCAGGTGTGAGCGAGTCCTCGGACTCACGGCGTGTTGATGACGAGGCGATCCCACTGGCCCTTGATGTCATCGTCGGACGGCTGTTCAGTGATGTAAAGACCATCAAATTCAAGCTCCCTGGCGATCTCCTTCTCCCTCTTGAACACCACCAAAGGGACCTAGAGGGCAAATGTTAAAGATGCCCAACTTACAAAAAAACTTTGACGTACACCGTGGGATCGTCTGCAAAGAAATGATTCGCGGCTAATTAAAGACATGTGAGTCTCATGACTGCGCCTACCTTCAGACAGTAGTACCCAAACAAGCAGAGGAGTGAGATGACAGTGTGGAATACAGACAGGAAGCGCAGAGCTGGTGCCATGTAGCCGGTGCTCTCCTGCAGGACGAACTCATCCATATCGAAGAGCGTGTTCTCGTCATCCTCGTCCTCCTCGCCACCCCAGCCGTTTTCATCATCATCTTCCTCTTCACCTTCACCAGTGACCTACAGAGCATAGAGTTTATATACCACATGTGCAATGAAGTGGTTCCACTCCAGAGTTATTACAGCTGCTCCCAGTTTTGGGTTTAGCTGTTGAAAGGCATTATCACCTTGAACAGAGGTACGGATTTCTCTGTGTTTGAAGATCGTTCAAAACATTTTGGATGATTTAAATACAAAACTCAACCAAATGTAGACCAGATTTCTAGTTGTTTTAAGACATTTTAACGTGGAAAGCCTGCTTGTAACTTTAAAAAGCAGGACTTACTTTTGGCTTTTGTAACTCAAAGTGTGTTTCCAGGCCTGAGTCGAGCCCATTTTTAAATTAGTTTTCAATTTGAGCGGACTTGAATTAAAACACCACATGCACAGGGTAAAAAGAAAGTCAAAAGTTGGAAAAAGAATGTTTGTAGACTCGGTGAGGGTGAAAAACTTGTGCAAGAGTGCAATGAAATCTTCCTCAACCTTCTGTCCCTCTGAAGAGACTAAAACTGAAGACTGGAAAAATGTGTGTGATCAACTCTTTATCTCAGTGCATTCAACTCCCAGTGTTTAAATAATAGTAGCAGAAAGAAATGCACATTTATTTGTGTTTTCTTTTAAAAACATCTGTGGAATTTCAGTTAAAATGTGAGCTACATTGGGACAGGAGTTTTACTCGAGTTACCTTGTAGAAGAGCAGAATGAAGTTGATGGCGAAACACACAAACAGAGCCAGGAAACGCATGTTGTAGAAGTTACGGGCCAGGTAGTTCTGTAAAGAAAAGGTTTGGTTAACAGCAAAATCACCTGCTGACTGCCTTCTAATTGCATATCCACGTTTCCAAAACAAATGACAGAACAGGGGATGAGAGCTGAGCTGAACAATACTGAAGGGTATTAACATGTGGTGTGGGGCGCTCACCAGCATCTTGGTCATGTAGACATCCAGAAGAGCAAAGACACTGGACATGAAGGCCGGGGCCGCCTCTTTAGGCTGACTCGATTTGGGTTTGGGCTTCTCCTCCACCACCGGCTCCTTCGCCTCCTCCTCCTTCGGCTTATCCTCCTTCTCCTGGTTCTCTGAGCTGTATGCAAAACAGTTCATTTTATTTTGTATGATGGCATTGAATCTTCCTCTCTCACTTAATTTTACTCACTCTGCCTTCTCTGGTTCGCTCTCGTTGGTTTCGACCGGTTTGGCAGCAGCTTTCTGCGAGAGGAGTAATACATTTTCATGAGCTGAGGTGGAATGTGAGCGACGATGAAAGGAGATAGCTACAGGGTTTCAAAGTGTTAGTCAGACAGAGGAAGTTATTGAACTGCGCACCTTCTTCTGATCGGTGGTAGAGGTCTCTCCTGATAACTCAGAAACATCACCCAGGCCTGGCTCCACGTGTTTCCCGCCCTCCCTCTTGGGGTTTGTCAGCATCTCCAGCATCATGTCGACCTCTGCTATATCGCCCGCTGGTGTCATGGCTGTGTCTAAGCTTCCCGCCGACTCTACCGTCTCCACTTTCTCTCCTTCGATCACATCTCCGTGGATACCAAACTGGGTCGGGTCCGGCATGTTTCCGAGGATGTCCGTCACCTTCATGTTCTTGGCTCCTTCGACCAGGCCGCCGCCAAACATGGAGGACCAGATGACGTGGAAGAAGCCAAATATGAGGCTGTAGATGCCCTTGAAGAAGCCGGTGAAGAGCATCCAGAAGAAGGAGAAGAAGCCTGTGATGATCTCCCTGATGCTCAGCTTCTTGAACTTCTTGAACTGCTTGCGCACGTTCTTAACTGAAAAGATTTGGCGGACGCTGGCGAACTTCTTCTTCACCGAGTGGCATGCGGTGGAGAAGGCAGAGGCGGACTCCAGGGCGCCCTCTTCCTCTCCAGACAGCTCGTCCAGGAGGCTGTGTGGCTCCTCCTCTTCCTCCTCCTCAGGCTGTTCGACCACATCCGGCTCGGAGATCTGCGAGGCCAGCTGCATCTCAAAAATGGTGTCCTCGCAGAAATTCACAAACATCTCCATCTTCTCGCTCTCCGCGCCCTCGTTGACCACGTCGAAGATGAACTGACGCTTGGACTCTTTGACCTGCGGCTTCTCCCACTGCTCGCGGCTCGACTCGCTGATCTCGAAGTACACCCGCTCGATCCGCTTCGCGCTGCCCATGATCTCAATGCGACCCAGGTAGGGCTCGAAGTAGCTGAGCACGCTCTCCGCCAGGTCCAAGAAGGTGGCGAGCCTGGAGTCGTGCGGCATGTGCTCAGACAGGTTGGTGAGCAGCACAGCCACGTTGAAGCCGATGTCTTTGGCCGGCTCGTGGAACCGCTCCACAAACTCTGTGTAATTGAACATGTCATTCTCGTCGGCCTCCGCACACGAGAGCAGGAACTCGATCTCAGACTGGCTGTACTGCTTCTGGCTCTCCATTGACTTCTGGAAGTCCTTCTTTGAGATAATGCCTTTATACTCAGGATCGTACTCCTTGAAGTTGTCCGAGGTCGTCAGGTCCTTCAGTTTGAGGAACATGTCGAAGAACTTCAGGATCATCTCCACGTTGTTAGAAGACTCCATCAGGGTGTCGACCATCTGCTTCCCAATTGTTCCGTTCACCACATTGCCTAATGACGGAGCACATGCATTTGAGTAATTATACACAAACATAACACAGACATGTACTAGAACTGTATCCACATGTTTGTCTTACAAATATTTTGAGACATCTCATGTCATGTCTTTGACTTTGATTGACAGCGTCAGGCTCTTACCCTCTAGCAGAGACAGCATCATGACAACCATGTCCTTCTGTAAGTCCATCAGCTCCTTCAACAGCTCGATCTGACTGGCGTCCTACAAAAAGATTTGTTTTTGTTAAAGCTTTGCTCTGGGGGAGTTTTCCAAAATCGAGAACGCAGAGTTGTTCAGACTCAAATGTGTCTCAACTACAAGATCATTATTAAATAGAGGCTCAATAAAAGTTCTTAAAACACAGAGTTCCCAGCTTGAGGTTAAGGACACATCGACAGGTATAAAGATATATTTATCTATATTTATATATTACTTATACCGTATTTCCTCAGGCCTAAACAATTTAACTGCTTATGACTTGTGTCCACAGCAGACTGCGGTCAGAGATTTTACCTAATTTTCAGCTGTCACGGGCCAAAATAAGTTTGTGACACCAAATGAACAAATCTACTGAGATAAATGAGGACAGTTATTATGAATAACATCTAACACTTTGTAATTAATTAATTAATAAATGGTAAATGTATTGTTTTTCCACTGTTAAACAGTGAAATGCTTTTCAAAACATGTGTTAAGCCCTTGCAAATGATGTTTGTAATACTTTGGAAACATCCATTGCAACTTTATTTTTTGACAATTTTTAAACACCAACTCGTGCAGTATTACTTTTTCACTTCTCAATATAATTCACAATACTACTACAGGTGCAAAAATACCTTTAACTGCTTTTATCATTGTATAAACTACCTTTTTCTATTGTAATTGTTATTGTGGTTGTGTTTCCTAAATGTATCTAATATGTATCATTATTCTATTTGGCACTGACGTCAGCATTTACTCCTTTTAATTACTAGTCTATTGTGTTTTTGTTTATTATTCTAATGTTTAGGCATCGTCTGGCAAGAAGAATTTCCTTTGGGATTAATACAGTTCTATCTTATTTTATTCAATCTGGGTTTATAAAGCATTTTGTTGTTTGATTGCTGTAAAATAACTATAACCTACAGTTTAATTAACTAAAAAATGTACCGTTTACAAATGATGGCTACTATAAAGTATTACAAAATTGTAATGTAGACTACAGTAAGTATGGAAATGAAATGATACAATGATGACAATGAAGTATAAGTTAGTGCTAAAACATTCTCATTTCAACACACTGTTGTAGCCTTTGTGGGTTATTAATTCATTATCAATCAATCCACTTCAGGACAAGAAATCTCTGCATTGTTGTTGTATTCTTTCAAGCTGAATTTCTTTATATTCTTAAAAAGAAGATGTAGTAGTAGAATAAGAATAAGAACATGATTTATCATACCTGAGACAGCTTCATCTGCATGTTGGCGAATACATGCAAGAAGCCAACAACCGCGTCCCACAGTCTGCTGTGAGCTAAACTCTGCTGGTTCCCAATACACGGGCCCTAAAGGACAGAGAGGTGACAGGAAACATTAATATATGATGAAAGTAAATCGAGTCTTGATACTGCATATGTCTAACAGTGTTGACTGAGGGATCTTCTTCTTCTTCTTACCTGAATATACTCAGTCAGTGAGTTGAAAATCTGCTTGGCAACAGATAAAGCTTTGGAGAAGTTGAGCTTTCCGGTCTCATCGATGACATCTTTGCCGGAGTAGTACCAGTAGAAGTCACTGATTGATTCCTAAAGAACAGGATCACATTAGCCGACACTGAAGACGGTAGAGTGTGTGTGTGCATTCTGCAGCTTTGTATTTGTGCTTCACACACCTGGAGTCGGAGCAGATAGTCCACAGTGCTGATAATGATGTTGACTGTGGTTGTGTTTCCAGTCTGGGTTCTCAGGAAGTTCTGGAAATCTGATGGAAGGAAATATGTTCTTGTTATGGATCGCTGAGGCTTCACGGAGCAGCAGTGTACAAACGACTTATACGAAGCGAAGCAGCCTCACCTCCATTGTGGCCCTCGCACAGGAGTTGCAAAAAGCGGAACAGATCTTTGGTAAACTCATCATTCTGTAGCACCTTGGAACCTTAGAGGAAAGGACATGTTGGTGACGACAACTGTGACTTCTCATGAAAGAATTTTAATCTTTACTTACGCAAAAATAAGGAGGTTGAATAACATGTGAAACTCCCCTCCGAAGCAATTAATGAGGCAAGCATGTTCAAAAACATTTTTTGAAGTCCAGGGCCTTTAGATTGCAGGTTCAAAACTGAATCCAAAGAGATTGGGGTTTTTTTGGTAAAAATGCTCTTGTATTAAGTAAAACGCTAGGACATTTACATAAGCTGGAGGAAGCCTGATAACTTTCACATGCAGGCCGTCGTTGGGCCTGATGAAGGGCGTCATTTCAGAAAAGAAGCAGCGGACAGACGCGGTTACATTATTCATTTTATGGTCCAGTCAACAGAGCTAAGAAAAAAAATTAAAAGAAAAGAAATGAGCAAAAATACATTTCTGAGCGCAGATAAAACCATGTGAAAGTTAGACATCTTGTATGGAAACCAGCTTTGTGAAATAGGCCCCAAGTCCAAAGCAAGCCAAAGCTTTGCTTAGGCTGTGGAAGAGTCCACAAACCTCCAGTCAACCCCTTCAGAGGTGGCACTGATAGAACGGCAGATTGGAGCATCAGTAATAGGATTTGCGTTAGTACATGTTAACATGAAAGGGGAATGGGAACAGATAACACACACACAAAAAAAGGACAGGCAATGGATTCTGAAGATCCACGTTCTGTGTACACTCTTAACAGTCTGCATGCACAGTGTGTCCCTACAGACATCTGAGGGAGGGAGAGGCTGGGTACCAAATAAAGCAGGGAGAGTATGGACCACAGATATGGAGGAGAGACATTCAAGGTGGAAGCATAGCCATATCAGGATGATCTAAATTTGCTATTTACCCCGCTGAGTGTGGACTGCCATCGATGGGTTTTTAAAATGAGAGGAAGGAGACAAACAATACACGAAGACATAAGCAAAAAGAGAGGACATTGAGTTACAGTACGAAGAGATATGAATATATCGGCTACGAGTGAAAAACAAAGTCATGCAGTTAAAAAAAGAATAGTTTTTAGACGAGGGAGGAGGAAAGGGCGAGGGGGGGGGGGAGAGAGAGAGAGAGAGAGAGAGTCATAGGCCTGGGTTGTGTCTACGTTGCGTCTAACGGGATGAGCTCCAAATAAGAAATCGGTCATGGCGGAAAAAATTCAGAGCAGTAAACGGAGACACGAGTAGTAACGGTGAATTGTTAAACACAGAACTCAGTTGAAATGTTTAGCAGAGGACTGAATGATGGAGAGACGGACATAGTTTGATGTGAGAAGCGTCGAGTGAAGAGTGTCTGTGTTGTGAGCGCTGGAGAGAGGCGGGGGGGGCGGGGGGGAGAGGGGGTGGCGTTTTTAATGCTGGACCATGTCCTCTAAAACGATACCTGGACTGCTGACAGACCGCCGCTCTGAGACGGACGCTAGGACACATTCCTACCTGCCTAAACTCAAGACTAAACTCTTGTCTACTGCAAAAAAGAAGACATTAAAGACACCACAGTGACGACCTCAGTGACTTCAAGACTGTAGCGCAAGCAGCAAACTACTTGTGTTAATCAAAATTCACATCGATAACAATGCAATTTTGATTATTTCCTCTACAATGGCCAGACAGCAACTACTGATTAGGAACTACCATTTTTTTTTTTATTGACAGCTCTGAAAAGACATTAAGGTTATGAAGTAAGTTGTCATGGTTCAGCATTAGCCTTGTGAAGGGAAAAGGATATTTTGTTGTTTGGTAATTAACAGGTGAGTCAACAGCACTGATCTACCGAACTATGAGGCAAAAAAATTTGTTTCTTGAAATGACTAAAGGAAGAAAATCTAATTTCCCATCTCATAAGACCTGTATTCACTTACTTGAACCTTCTTCTGTCACCATACCGAGTCCTTCTGCTTTGTTCTGCCTCTCAAATGCATTCAAGTCCAGGACACTGAGGGAAGAAACTCAAAAAAGTCAAACACGAGCACTTTCAGCCGGCGCAGAAGTTCCTGTTTTGCCGTATGGATGATACATCAGTACCTGCAGGACTGCATCAGTCCTGAGAGACTCTTGAAAAAGCCTGCATCTCTTTTCTCTTTCAGGTAATCAAGCATTTTCTGAGAGAAGAGAAGAGAAAGGCATCAAACTTCCTACTGTGCAAACCAAAACGCTGCCCCAGTGTAGCCTCTAAACATGCCGTACAGATATATGGACAGAGACATAGGAGTGATTCATGAGTAAGACAAATTGTGAACACAGTTGAATATCTGAGCGGGGTAATCTGACCTGCTGAACTTGCACGTTGCCTCCATTCAGGATGGAGATTCCCAATTTGAGGGTGCAGGTCACCATGGGGCCCAGACGACCTGGTGAGAAAGATAAAAAAAAATGGAAGATAAAAGGAGGACAGAAACGGGGCTGTCTGGTAATTGAGGTGATTGTGAGTTAAAAGCCAGAGTGCTTGGGGTTTTCAAACTCCAACCTAATTTTTTCGGGGGGTTCGACTTGAAAAGATTAAAAATCGCTTCTGTAAAAAGAAAGCTTTTGGTGTCTTGAGACACTTTGACCGCAAAGATCAGGTCATAGATGTTCAATGTTTCCCTCATAAAACCTCTTAAATGCCTTCAGACCTCATCTGAGGTGAAAAATAAACTTGCAGTTGTTTAAGGCCGAGCTCTTCACCACATTTCATCAGCAGGGGGGAATTCTGATATACTATGGCCATAAAAAAAAAAAAAAAATTAAATGTCTGTTTTTATGTAGCAGTGGCCCACAAAGAACTCCCCTATTACTCCGTCTGTGCTTGTAAACCAGCAGAAAGGTTACAGAATATATTAGTAACATATAAATGTCAGTCCCTTCTCCCTGCCTGCCCCACCGCTAAGACACCACGGCGAAAAGGGAAATAAGTCTTGTGACTTTATTGCGATATCCCAATGAAATTAATTACCATGCACACATTTGTGTACGGTATTTTAATTTAGTAGATCAATCAATTTACTGCGCAAATGTGTGAGTGAGGAGCGATCAGCTGGACGTCACCTTTACTGGCGCTGATCATCTGCAGCACCATCTCAGCGGCCCCACGGGCGTGCAGCCTCGCCTGCTGATACAGAATCTTCTGCTTTTCCATCTCTTTTTCCTGAAGAGCAACACACACAACCACACACACACACACACACACACACACACACACACACACAAAACAGTTATCACACACGTACATTTTATTGTAACAAAGGTTACTGGCCACAGGGTCATTAGTTTATTGTATTTCAGTAGTTCTGTGAGGAGGATCTCTGCCTGAATGAGCGTACCTCAAACGTCTTTTCTTTCCCTTCTTCCTCTTCTTCCTCCTCATCGTCCTCCGCGCAGCTCTGAGGACACAAAGGTCAACATTCAAAGCTCATTTTTTTCATGTTATTATATGCACGAGTCCTAACAGACATTTTTTATGTACAAAAAAATGACTTAAAGGTCGATCTACCTTTGCCATCATGTCTGCATAGGCAATATACAAAGGATCTTCTTCCAAGTAACTGAAAAGGAGCAAAGTCACACAAAAATATATCTTATACGTGCAGATGTAACAAGACCATATAACCTAAATATGGAGTCCTCATTCAATAAATCTGCATTAAAACAATATTATTGTGAAGTAAATCACTGTGAAGTCAGATACCTGAAAAAATTAATCAACGAGGAAATTACTTCTTAACATTAAAGAGCTGAAATATGAATTAATTTACAAAGCATGCGCGCTTGTAAAGCACCAGGAACATTGCATCCTAGGAATACTTTTAAGGAAAAAAAAAGGTCCCTCCGCGGTCTAAAGATGCGAAAGGTTTAAGTGAATTATGTCGTTATGTGTCCATGTGACACATGCTTTCTTCTGTGAGTCATTGTAAATGTATTCAAGGTTTATAGCTGGAGATTGTTTTGAGATGGTGGCTGAATTCAGGGGCTTCACTTTGTGTTGAAAAGTGGTAGGGGAGCTCAGATGAAAAAAACCCCAAACATATTTCAATTGTCTTAAGAAAACAAACGATTTCAGGCAATATGGGATCGATGAGGTCAGAGTAGATAAATACAGAGGAGAAAAATGTATAATGATCGCATCAGAATTCATTAATTTGTTTCTTTAAGTTATTTTTAGGACATCTTTGACAAATTTCGCTTTTAAAAAGTGGTAACTCAAAAAATAAAGCAAAAGGGGGGGACTCTTGTTGCACTGGAAACTCTGTGAATTCCTCCAAAGGCTCCTCGTCCCTGTGGAAACTCGGCTTAACACAGACCCACATTCCACTCTCTCACCTTCTCTCTGTCAGAGCGTTGTGGCTGAAGTGAAGAATAAGTTGGTGGAGAGGGTCTGGCTGGATCTCAGCCACCTCCTCTTCCTCCTCCTCCACAATTTTCATCGGGGTTTTCTGCAGGAGTGCACAGGTGTGAACAGTTAGATCTGCCCAGGTCTCATGTCATCATTCATCACCCCCTCTCATGAAACATCATCCCAGCACGGCTTCAACTGACCGACAAACGGCGACAACAGTACCTCATTCACACATTGATCGAAAAAAAAAAAAAAAAACACACACTGATGTGAGTCAGTAACATTCAACTAGCGCCGGCATGCAGATGAGTCTTTTGTCATGTCCCGGGTGATCCGTGGAAGGGACAGGACGAGGAGAGTTAAGAGCGGACGATGAACAGTGTTGGAACCAGTTTTCAAATCCATGCATGTTACAGCAAACAGATGCAAGCAGTAAGCCATTTGGTGGTATGACTTTGAACATGAAGGATGACGCTGACTGTACAGGAGCCTGACAAAGAGGGACTGTCACGACTACACAGATCTCCAAGAGTCCAAACTAATCTGACAGATTTATAGAATTAAACTGGTGATAAAAAAAAAAAATACTCTTCCCCAACAAGAGCAGCGAGTAATCTTGCGTAGCTGTACTTTAATCTGCTTCAACAGTTTCGGTGTCTTGATGAATTTGCTGCACATCTGCATACAGAGATCTAATATGAAATGTGACCTTCACATGACTACGCGAGCATGCCACTGACGCCACGTCACAGAACGCACTGTAACGTCACTCACACTACAGACTTACAGAGTACAGCGAAAAGACAACTGATGGGTTGGATCCAGATCTGACAGCCAAACAGCTAGTGACTCCTAGTGAAAGGCCCTCCTTACCACTGCTGTCAGAAAGGCATAGCCTGCTTTTTTAGAGCTGTGAGCGCCGGAGCTGGCCCTGTGTCTCCTGAGTTGGTCATGCAGCCTCTGACCCCTGACGGATCTCTGTTTGAAGGGTTTTGCGCGCCTACAGCGAGGGCCCCTGGGTGCTTTGGGCGAGGTCTCCACCCGGGCGCGCTCCCAAGGCTCGACAGGCGCGGAGCTAAAGAAGCATTCAGCAGACAGGACTGGCAGAGGGGTGCCAACGCAGGGCACGTGGGGCAAGGGCAAGGCGAGCCCAGTACTTACTGCCAGATCCTGAACTAGCTTCTCCTCAAAGGAGTACTCCTCTGCCTCTATCCAAAGTCTCTGATAGGCCGGGATGAAGAAGTTGATAGCGCGATGCCTGGGGAGGGGGGAGGTGAGGGGAGGTGGGGAGGAATGGAAGGGAGTGGGGAGGGAGGTACAGTGGCATTAGGGCGGGCTCTGGTGAGTTTTTGGAGGAGACAGGAAGGAGAGATGTCGGGGGGAGGAAGGGATTACAGGTAGTGCATTTCAGGCAGGGTGGTGATTGGTCAATGTGGGACCCACTGGCTCTTCTGACTGGTCACGTTTGGTCTCTAAAATAACTGCAGTCACTTCCACAGGTTGGTAAAATTCATTAGAGGAGCATGCACACTTTAGGGGAGGTATGCAGTTTTCCAACACATCGATGGATCCAACACAACCTGTTTTCTTGGACTTATTAGATCTATATTTTACTTACACAGGGAATAGACAACTTTTTTGCTTTAATCTTTAATTCTGAGGTAAATACTGAGTGCACAGTGTAAAGGGCGTAGAAATATGACACCATCCACGTTTAGATTGGTCCCCTATAAACCATCGCTTTCACCATGATATTCGTTCGGCAACCAGGTTCCATTTTTCCTTGATAAACAAAGGTGGAATTTAGAATCAGAGGAAGTAAATCTGTCATTGCATAGAACAACTGGAACAACTGTGGAAACGCTACACTGCAGAAGACAAAGAAGGTGGAGAGGGAGAGCGATAGAAACTGACATAAAACAAAAGGGAACGGATTGGTATTCACTCGATGTAGCGCACTGGTATTGTGACAAAATCTGTATCGTTGCCCGTATTTGTTCCCCCTCACCGGTGGCATTCTTCCTACCAGGTCAGTAACAAAATCTGCTACTTATTAATAAGGTAGGTGTTTTACTCTGCCTCCTTACAGCTCTGAGATCAGGGTTTCCACATGAAATTGGGGTTCTCATGGTTGTTTTTTGCTTTGGACAGTAGCCAGGCTGCTAACAGCTGTCTTTGCGGCGGTGACGCAAACAGTTATGACGCAGGAAAAAGGCTTTGCTTTGTAAAGTTGTCTATTTCTGCCTTAACAAAGATCCACGGATGTGTTGTAAAACTGCACAACTTTTGGCAAAATGAAATAAAAAATCTTTAAATCATCATAAGAGCAGGAAGCAAAATAACATGAAACAACTTTTAGACTGTATCTTACTGTTACCAAGCATACTTTTGTAAACCAGTTAGCCAACTAGTGAAAGTCAAAACTGTATTCAATAGATTTCTGTCTTTCTTCTTCTTTCCTTTCTTCATTCCTTCCTTCAGGGTACACCTGAAATGAGACAAAGGCCCGCAGCTCGCTGCGTGTTTCCTCTTTCCAAATAAAGTTTGTTTCAGTCAATTCTTGGCCTCATTCTAGCTGACCAATCAGAATCAACAGTGCAGAAACAATTGGTTGCTAGGCAGAGATCGGTCCGCAGCCTGGCAGATGAAGGGGGGGGTTGAACAGATGAAGCATTCGCCCCGTAGTTTCACTTTACCGTCAGCAGGGAGAACAGGCGGTCAAAGCTGGAGGCTTTGAACGCCCTTTCCAGCCAAACCTCCCGATAGCCATTCAGGAAGTAATTATTATTTTTGTATCTGAGGGAGGATGAGGTAGTGTTATGCAGGAAAACAACACAGAGGAGAGAATGTCATTAGGGAGGTGAAGAGGGGTTTACACGGGCACACAGTCAAGAAAAGAAAGCCCCGCCCCCCCACAACTACTTGAGAATTGTTGTTATGTACTGTTAGATTGAGACAAAGCAATTGTTTTTTTTTCCCTTTCAAAATAGTTAATGTCAAAATCTAATTATTGACATTCTAAATCAGTTCCACAGGTGTGACGGGTGTCAACAAGACTCACCTGGGCAGATTGTAGAGCGGGGCCATACGGAAACAGGCCACCACGGCACGCTTGCGCTGTTTAGACAGCAGCTTGTGCCACACAGCCTTCTTATTCCTCAGAGGCTGCTCCACCTGTGAGAGGAGAGGAGGAACGCAAAGTGGAGGAACAGTCCTGTAGTTACAACAAATATGTAGCGACAATAATGATGTAATGATAATAATAACAACAATAACATGAATTTATATAGCTCTTTCCAAAATTAAGCTTTGACTAAATGGAGTAAAGAGAAAATCAAAACAGATAAAAGACAAAGAATGGAAATTTGTAGAGTAAACAAAAGAAAGCAATTTTATAAAAATGTAATAAAAAGAAGACACTGGGGTAGCTTTTCCTGATTCTCAATGTCATCTTGACAAATGATCTAGATTGTTATAATCATTATCATGGTA
This sequence comes from Sparus aurata, assembly GCF_900880675.1. NCBI lineage: Eukaryota > Metazoa > Chordata > Actinopteri > Spariformes > Sparidae > Sparus > Sparus aurata. The sequence goes on along the minus strand of NC_044208.1, from coordinate 13,212,112 downwards.
CTGGATTATGTTACAGCTTTAATTTGCTGTAACAAACCATTATTGACATTGTCACTTAATCTGGTTGGCCCTAAAAAATGAAATGTTTAGTTTGCAAAATACTAAACTAAGTTAAAAAACGCCCCTCACAGTTCACCAGGGCACAAGCTAACTCTCAGGATTGCTTGTTTGTCTCCAATGAAAACTGAAAAAAGAAAATCCTCAGTGAAAATGTGTGATTTCATTATCAAAATTGTTTTCTGAACAATCCTGACGATTGTTTGATAACCTGACAAGTCTTCAGTGCCTTGTGTCACATTAGTGGCCAGCCCAGTATCAACAGGGTAGATGTATCTGTGATCTACACTCATGTCTAAAAAGATATGAGAGAAGATAAACAAATATAGATATTTTATGTGCTGTGATGGTATAAATGCCAGGAGAGTATAAGTGAAAGTAAGACCTCTGCATGTGCTCACCTGCTCCAGGTGGAAGACGGCAGCAGAGATGCTCTGCACTCGGTCCACCGTGTGCTCCGGGTCCGCGGGCTCCTCGCTCTTCACCACCACGTCTTTGTACAGGTTCATCTGCCACTGGACCGCCGGGTCATCGGACTACAGCACAAAAACAATCAAATCAGTAACTAAACAGCGGCATTGCACTGAACTCTGGTGATATTAAAACACACAGATTGACATCGTACCTTATCCTGGAGGTGGAGATTCTGACGCAAGTGCTCCTTCACCTCATCATCTGTGTCTTTCTATAGAGAGAACAGTACAATTAAGTGTTATTATACTATCGCTAATGGACAGGGTGATTATGTGCATGTAAAGTCATCACAATGGACTAAACTTGACAAAATAGTTACACCATATCTCTACGGCAGCAAAGACTGAATTTTAAGTTTGTTAACAGCTTTAATTTGCATCCAGACAAAATGATGTCTTCATGTTTTCAACTCTGTCTGGAGAGTTACTGAACTGCTGTCGAAGTTACAGCCACAGTTACACAAGTCGGGTCAAGAAGCCACACTCAGTCTTGCAGTATACGGAAAATGTGTCTTTGATGAGGGATTTAGAAAAGTTGCACTCTGGGAGCTTCTAATGATTAACTTAATTAAAAACTTCCAACTTCATTAAAACGATCTAAAGGTTCATCAGAACTGAAGTGACATAAGATAAGCCTGAATATAAGGACAGAGTGATGAGACGCAGAGCACATGCTGGACATCGTGCGTGACCCACGCCAGTGTTTAGTTGCTCAGCTTACCAGACTGTAGCGTATCTTGGCGACGGAGATGAGCTCCTGGTCTCCGGGGGTGCACATGTTGAGGCCGATGGGCAGCATCTTCTTCAGGGCGGCCACGATCAGGGAGGTCTGGATGGAGTAGTACTCGCCACGACGCCGCTTGTGTTTCCTTTCCTGGTCTCCTCCCGACTACAGAGAGAAAGCAGATGAGCTGAGATTAGATCTTCAAACATCTTTTTAAACACTGTTTACTCCTTTACTGGTTTTGTATTGTAAAATTGTATAAAAATTGTTCATCATTACTGCTCTTATAATGAAAGTCGTCAAATCGTCTAATTAAGTTCTACGCCATCCTCCCCGTGTACCCATTTGGCAACTCTAAAGGATTTACCCATTTCTTTATCATTGTATTTCAAATGTGAGATCTAATGACCACTGACTGTTTCTGCCAGAGTACAAAAAGTGTGTGTCACCTTCAAACCCCAAATTAAGGTGAATCCTAGAGTCAGGAGCTAAAAAGTAAATCGTGAAAAAAAGGCAGTGGAGTCCTCCAGGATGAAGAGCTGAGGAGCTCCTCTCCACTTGAGCAAAACGTGTCAAAACACCAAAATAGTGCAAAGAAATAAACGTGTCCGCCTCTGCCAAAACAGATAAACAACAAGCCCTCGCAGCGACAGCCGGTTCAGCCGAGCCGTCAACGTCCAGATATACGACCCGGCTTTGGTGCGACAAATATCAGCGTGAAATGTCGTATGTCGTAAACCCTCTGTGCAGAGCTGATTTTAAGAGGCGTGAACTCGTACAAGCGCCTCACGTCTACGTATTCAGGGTGTCCAGCACCTGACAGGGGATCTATCAAGAACACAGGAAAAGTGCTTATAGAGACTTTTCCTTTCAAATGCTGATGAAATACAGTAGATAGAGCTGGAGCTCGAGGGATTCACAAGAAGAATTCAGGCTGTGCTTTTCCAAAGTGCTGACATGAGGAAGAGGAGCGATAAGTCCAAATTAAACCCAGAGAGGACTGAGATGTGCTGTGCTCCATCTCCTGGGCCCGTTCCAGCAGGACAGACGTCTTACAGAATGACGAGGTCCTTCTCCAGGAAAAGATTTTGGAAGCCTGTGGGTCAACTTGAATAAAATAAACCCGCTGTAACATTTCAAATATAAAAAGGGGCTTAAAATAAGATGTTTACTGTCTGATAATCGTTAGATCAACATAAATAACTTGAGGATTTCTCGGCCCAGAGATTTGTCAATGTTGATTCTCAGCGTTCCCCTCAAGGAAACTCATCGCTCAATGCCAGTTTCATTTAAGTGTTTTCTTCAATTATTTATAGGATAATGCTTTTAACCTTGTTTTTCTTCAACAAATCCCAGGAAAATTCCAATGTTTTAGTCAGTCTTTCAATACTTTTTGACTTTTGTGGTATTCAGCCCAACGGCTATTTGTTCTCACTGAAGACGTTTACTTAATAGATCATAAATATAATGTTAATCTAATACAGTCTATTTGAAGTCCAAATGAATACACATTTGAGGTTTGTGTGATGATTTACTGCAACAGGACAGTTTATCAGTTTATTGTATCCACCCTCATCATATGCGATATCTGACATATTTACCTTGGACATCTTGGTCTGGCCCTCTCCTGTCAGGAAGCCCAAATTGTTGATCTCATTTTGAACCACGAAGTTTTGCTCCTCACGCTTAAAGTTCTGCGTTCAGAAGACAAAGAAAAGAAGTTAAACCAGAAAAAAAATAAATACTCTCAGGCCTGCAGCCTGCTGTCAGACCTCAGGCGTCAGACTTACGTGGGACTTGCACCAGAGGATGAAGATCTCGGCCACCATCCTGAAGAGCTCGGTGGAGTCCGCATCCGGCTCCTTCAGCCACCTGGACCTGAAACGGAGATGATCCCGAGGATATTTTCCACTCATTTACACACAACATTATCATAAACTGCAGAGAGACACTACGAGTGAAAACGTCAGTCTATGATGATTCCACGACATCTTGTCATTTAAACTTGTTTCAGTTAGATGATGCCTCATTTACATATTTCAAAATAATATCAGGTAAATTAATCTAAGTAATCAAATTGTGCAGACTTTCATGGTGATGACTATGATGACTATGATGACTATTGACTATTTTTCCCCTCTACACCTTCAGTGCCTGAACATTACAATATGTATCTCATAAGGCCGTTTACTCAGTTGATTTCTTTCTCATACACCAAGCCAGAAAGTGATATATCTCGTGTTTATTGTGAAGGCTGTTCAAGTTTCATGTTTCAAGGGATCTGTGGATTCCTGACAACATGATTGGTGTTAATTTGGGATTTGTTGAAGTGTCATTTCTTTCTATCCTGTTTGGTATTGTCATGCCAAATGAATGAACTTCACTGAAAAAGAGTTTATTATAAAGAACAATAAACAAAAATAATAAAGTAACCCAAACTAACCTAAAATTCCATGTTAGGAGCATTTACATAAAGAAAATGTTTCAGTTTTATTCCAATCTAATCTGATTTATATAACACTTTTACTCCTTCTAGCAAGGACAAAATGTATCATATTAATGACTGTTTACTGTTTTTGCTCTGATTTATGAAGTGATAAAAAGAAAAATCAACAATTCCCTGAACGCAGCTTTATACAATTTTCTGTAAATGTGTGCAAATTAGGACATATTTAATTCAAGAATGCCTGATTTGCATAAACATGAAATAAACATGACATTCAATAAAACTAAAATTTACTGAATGTAAGTTTCATGGTTATACTGTAGCCATCAGTTAAAGGTGTTACACTCTCCACCTGCAGTGTTGCCCCATCAGAAAAAAATGTGGAGGAACTGCAAAAATGCAGGAAGAACGGGACAAACTCATGCGTGCAAATCAAAGAAATCCTTCCATATATTGTACCTGTTGATGTCCACGTAACGGATGAGCATGGGGTAGAAGGCGTAGAGGTCTCTGCAGAGCACGGCGAACTCATCCAGGATGAGCAGCTCGGCCTCCTGGTTGTCACCTTTGCTGTCGGCCTTCAGCAGCTCCTCCTCGGCCACGACCTGCGTTTGCAGCACATCAACAACTCATCTCTGGCAAATCAATTCATTAGTGTCAGTGTCCTCACACGACCCAGTCCAACTCAGTAGTAACAACCTCCTCCCTGCGTCCTCTCTTATTAAGTGACGGAGGTATATTCAGTCCCAGTAGGTGATGTGAATGGCAATCATGCTCTTCTGCCTACTGGCGATACGGGTTCAGCAGCTCGCGATGGCGTCAGCGAAAAATCTACCGTGTGGATGCTGCAGTAATACTACATAGGGCGTATCTTAAGCTCTCACCTTCACCGTCTTCTTCCTCAGTTTGTCCAGCGTGGGCAGGAAGTGGGACCTCAGCAGGTCTGCTCCGGCCTTGCAGATGATTGGCTGAGAGTAGACTGGAGACAGAGACAAAACGGATAATATATTCTGGGCACGTGGAACAGAGGAACGGACGCTGACAAGAATAAGACAGGAATCTGGAAGAGTCTGTGCAGAACATAGAAGTCGAAGTCTTTCCTCTGGCCCCGGGAATAACTGAGCTCTGGTGTCAGCTGTCACAACTGTCCAACTATTTTTGAGGACAACAAGTTTTTTAAGCCAGATCAGCAATTTCACTTTTTATCCTTCTCTCGAAAATATTAGACAAAAATGTGTTAGATATTAAACCTGATTTTTTTTCTTCTTGCTTAATGTCCTTGTTTGTTGGCTGAGCAATATTCAAATATAGTTTTATAAAGTCAGAAAGTGCCGCAGACTGTTCGGCACCACGGCAGCCAATTACGCTGTCTGGCCTTTCCTGAACTCCCACTGAGGAGTGTGCACTGGAAATGCAAATGCTGTCAAAAAAATTAAAAGTTATTGTATTAATCTGAGGATCCCACACGGGTTTCCTGATTTAAATATCTGTTAGTATGCTAAAATCTGAACCCAACGACACTCTGCTTGTTGTTAATGGTTTTCAGAGGGAAAGGAGGGGCGAGCAGGGTAGTTTCAACTTCTGTTGAGAAAAATCAACAGAGCTCACCACCTAATTAAATGCAAATGAATGCCTCTGCTGTGGCCAAGAGAACCATTCAAGCCTAGAAAAATCACAGTCCGACCAGCGGGAAGCCCTTCATAAAATCCTACATATTCTGCCGTGAGCCTGGCACTTACCTGCAATCCTCTTCATCCAGGGTGCGTCGTCGATGCCCAGGTTGTTGTTGAGGATCTTGAGGATGTTTCCCAGGATGATGCTGAGGTGTTCAGAGGTCACCATCGTGCAGCAGTCGGCATTCGGAGGCGAGTTCTCCGGACCCTTCTCCCACCAGTAGGACAGATAGTTACACAGCATGGGGAGGATCACCTCGATGACCTGCAGGTGACGAGGTGAAGGTGAAACTTCAGGACGATGGAAGAACGGAACACTGAGCCAAGTTCTGAGTGACATTATCGTACATCTGAGACTTTACGCCACTGCTGCTTTTTAAGCCCACGCAAGATTTTTACTTTTATCATGTGACTCTCAATTGTGCAACAGACGCTGATAATGTCTAATATAACTGTTACATTTAGGTCACTGTAGTTACAGTCACATTTGATTTGAGGTTAAATCTATAAATTGATCTACGATTAAGTTTAGTATACCTTCAGTGATACACTCCAACTGCATGTGCACACTTTATTCATGCAATTGTGTCTCTAAACTGTTTAAAAGGAGCGATATCACTTCAGAAAGTTCTCCTCATTGAGACTGGGTTATGACATAATATTCCGCTGTCAGCACAAAATCAAAATGATATCATCTTAAACATTGTCTTTTTTTTAAAAGGATATTTAACAAAAGGGCGACTCCAACTATTTGGTAATTTGGCAATTCACAAGATGTTTAAACAAGCGTGACGACTTTGCCGTAGCTGCGACGCTTTGCATTAAAATGCCTCACAGACATGGCAAATTGGTGTGTGTGTGTCTGTGTGTGTGTACAAAGTCTGGTCATGTTAAGTGAATCTGTTTAAAAGTTACACACCAGCAGGTGTCCCCTTGAGACCACGACAATGCTCCATTAAATCATGCTGTGAGTTATGTTCCCTTTTTTTGTGATTGGCACATCCCATCACCACACTCTGTATTAGTAAAGTACACAAATACACATTTACACACTCACTTGACCTCCCTGCCCAATTTCAGCCTCCCACGGAGAAAACTGTTGCCTGAGTAGAGGCTTAGATATCCTCAATTTTTAGTCCCCCGTATAAAGTGTGGATCCCGCCCCCTGATTCAACTCAGTAGCATACAATCTGCCCTTCAGACCTGTGGCATGTCGCTGTAGCGAGCACCGGACTCGGAGACATCGTTGACGTCCTTCAAGAGTCTGTCGAGACGAGGCATCTCTGGACACATCTCCTCCACTGTGTCGGGCATACTGAGGACTGGAAGACAAAAACGTCAAGACGACATTTGAAAAAAAATCTGCATCTTTCAGGAAGCTCCGAAGCATATTCACGGCAATGTCGCAATTCACTCACTGGCTCTCTCTCGAGGGGTTTTGGTGTTGAACACAGACAGCGGGTTGTGGGCGTTCAGGTCGGGCTCCAGGAACGCCACAGGCATGGCACCCACCAGGGTCGCCAGACTCTCCCCCAGCGCTGGAAGATGTCTGCAGAAAGTTAGAAAAAGCAGCACATGGGCAAATCCATTTAATGACACATACAACATGGCTTCAAGCACTCTGTTCGCCAGCACACAGAGCTGGCATCAGGATTCATTTAGGAGTCGGCTCAAGGTGGCAAGCTATCTTTTCTACAACAGTTTTAGGAGGTTTCTTTGGCGTGTAACAGCAGGTCAGGAAATAACGACATAGAATGATGATTTTAATAAAGGACATTTCACCGCAAAGCGCGTTTCTGTCGTGTCCTCTCCTCCTGGGCCGTGAAATATTTTTTCTCGTGATAGATTTTCATAAAATACGATCGTTACTCTGTCGGGCCAAGATCCAAACATCTGTCCCTCGTGTTGTAAAAGATACTGTGGCACAAAACTGTTGCATATGCATCATAGTAGCTTTTAATAAGAGAACATAAATCATCCTACACGCCAAAAAAGCTTATCAGCCGTGTCCTAATTAACACTGCCCTGCATAATGTAGTTTATGGGGTGCTATTTCACAGTTCATTGATACCAATTGTGAAAATCATGAATATTATAGCGAGCATTCCGCAAGAATTCTTCAACTTAATGATCAAATATACAGCTCTGCTCACGGGTGGAACAAAAAGCCATTTTACATCCTCACCTCTCCACAAAGATGTTCTTTCCCGTTCCCAGAGAGTAGAGACAGGTGAGGATTCGGTAGCAGGACAGCTGCACGTCATCCACTGCAACGGATAAAAAACACTCATCAGGCACATATCTAGTTTATATTCAACACCAAACCCGCACTTCTGTTAATACTTAACACGACAGTAAGAGAAAGACAAATTAAAAGTGAAAATTGCTGATGAGATTAACTCTCTGGTATTGAAAGCGATAATATCGGGTCTATTTATTCGGTGCCACAAACATATGTGGCTGGTTTGAATCCCAGCTCCCATTGGCTGAGCTGAGCTGCATGTCGAAGTGTCCATGAGCAAGATACGTAATACCTGATGTTTTGGAAGAACCAGAAGACTGCAGTCACATCTTAAATAATCATAAGAGCAACTTCAGCAACAGACTCATTCAACCCCGCTGCCTTAAGGAACAGCACAGGAAATCATTCCTGCCTGGTGCAACGCTCATTCAAAAACACACAAATAATTTACTGCGCTTTAAATTCTTATCCCTGTAAATAGAACTGCACCTTCTTTCTCTTGCACCTTAAGTTCCACTTAAGTTCATTTTTATTTTATTTCCCTCAGTATTTTATCTTATTTTGTAACCGCTTGAGCATTTTACTGTATATAGTACTTTATTGTTTTTTGCATATTCATTGTTTCTTACCATTTATATATTTGTCCCTATATTGGATTGTATTTGTACTTGAATGTACCTGCTGCTATGATAACCTAATTTTAAGAACCAGGATGACACTGATACCATTTCGTACAACTGACCACTGTCATAAATACAAACCTGTGACAGGTGTCAGACGTAGCATTAAGTTATATATTGTTGCTTCAATTCAAAGAGCAGTTTAAATCAAACAAAAATAAGAAAACTGACGATGGTGGGTGTGGAAACGCAAACTCACACAGCAGGTCCACCGCAAACTCGTACGTCCTGATGTGCTCGAACAGGGCGGTGAGGATGGGCAGCAGCGCCACGGTCACGTAGTTGATGCTCTGGCTGACGCTCTTCATCTGAGCGCGGGACTGCATGAACTTCCCCAGTTTCAGCATCTCCGACAGCTTCTCCAGGTCCTCCGCCGCGTTCTCAAAGAAAGTCCGGAGCCCGGCTTTGACGAGCTCCGCGCCCGACTTCATCACCGTTCTAACAGAGGGGAGGGGACACAGGGGCTGACGTGCACAGGACGAAACTGAGCGCTTTATGGATCGCTGTGCAAACGCAGACGGCAATGTGTGCTCACCTGGTGTCGAGGGAGTGAGTGAGGATGTCCAGGCAGCTGACCATCATTGCAGAGTCACTTCCTGGAAGAGAAACATTTGCGGTAGATGTGGACAGAGATTGGAATCAAAGAGGCAGACGAGCATACACAGAGAGAGGCAAAGCAAACCTTACCAAAGAGAGAAATCCTGTGTCTGACAAGAGCTGCCAGCTTACAGAACAGGCTGGGAAAGAAAGACGGCAAGAAAAGAATTAAACAAAAAAGCTTCAGAGAGAACAAAGATGAGGGGAAATAAGCAAAGTAAGCAAGGAAATAAGAAAAAGTCTGAGGGAAAACATGAAAGACGAATTCTGCACTCTTCACTGAGATAAAGAGGACAAACCTCTGAACAGGAAAAACCTGACAACGGAAAAAAATGATTTCACAGATTGTTTTCGTACCTGGTAACCATCTCCTTCTCTTTGTTGGCGGCACAGCCGCAGATGCTCAGGTTCTTGCTGGGTGTGGACAGGAAGTAGAGACAGTGGTTCTTAAAAGTTTGATCTGTCAGAGGAAGCAACACCTGAAGAGAAGAAATGCAGCTATGAGACTCAAAGTCAATGTATCAACGTTTCAGTATTCAGTTGCAAGTGGTGTTAACGGACTTCCAGACCTTCGCAAAGAACTTGATTTCCTGGTCGTGAGGTGATTTGTCCGTCTTCCCACTGGTGGCCATGGCCTCTGGATCAACAACAAAAATGAGTGGCAAGGTCAGTGTGGGGAATTCTGAATCAATGTAAAGCACCCGTTAGTGCTCAGTCAGAGTGGGTTTAAAATGCAACACACTGACCAAGATGGGCAATGAACTCCTGGGCAGAGTCGATGTACTTCAGCAGTCTCTTGAGGAACTTGTAGGAGAAACGCTTCTCCATGGATGATGACTCCTGCTCCATGTCCTTCAGACCTCTGTCAGATGAAATGACCACAAATTACATAAGAGTCCTTTTCTGCTTTGTTTGTTTGTTTGTTGTTTGTTTGTTTGTTTCCAGCATTCCCTATCTTTCTGTAAATCAGTTTATCTGGAGACGTAAGCTCAAGTTAATGTCTCGTCTCAGTTAGACTTTTAAATTAGCTTGAGCTCTTGTGACAATAAACTTTTTAGATTTTTAAAAAAAATGTATTTCTTTAATGGAGAGTCAACTGGAGAGGGAAAGTAACCTCGAGATGACGTAGCCACTGATCTGCAGGAACTTGAAGAGGTCCTGGGCCTTCTCTCTGTCTCTGTACTTCTCTTTAGCTGTCAGGGTGTCATAGGGAACCAGCAGCGGGTGGGTCCCTCCTCCTGACGCGTCAAACCAAATTCAAAGGGTCATTTCAACTGCATTTTACACAAATCACTAGTCAGAAACACTACGCACCTTTGCTAACGAGTTCAGTTTTCTTCTTCTTGGCCCAGATGTTGTGGTAATTTTCTGCAACCACCTCCACCATGCCCTGCAGATACGGCAATGTCACCAAATACAAACACTTTCATGGTGGATTTGTGTGACAAGGACAATTCTCAAGCTGAATCTCCCGAGGGCAAACGTAACAACTGAAACAATTAATGTATTGTGAAAAGTCAAACTAATACAAACCTGTAACTCTCTTGACAAAGTGACGTTGTGCAAGTCCATCGGACTGGGACTGAATCCATTCATCTACACGGGCAGACAGACACGACACAAGCACAAAAGTCAGAGGTGTTCAACAAAATGTCCCTTAAAATCGATGTATATATTACCATCTTTTATCAACTTAAACAATCCAGCTGTGATTTAACGGATAACTGTCTCGATCATCAATTCCAATCATTCTGATAGCTAGCAGCATGTATTGCATGTCAGTGTTTTAGTTTCTGTTGTAGAGTGACTTATCTATATAAGTCACTATTTTAGTGGTTTTAGCGAAGGCTCTGGCGTCCCACCAAGCCTTGGACAAAATCACCATGTAAGAGAATAAATCTTCTCTGTGGCTTAAACGTTATTTCCTTGTTATGACCTAAAATCTCACTAACAGGCAAAAGTCGGAAGAGATGTGAATGCACTAATACTTTTTTTTCTGTCGGCAGTTTCACCGCCGACTCACTTTAAAACTGCAGCAGCGACTTCTTAGTCTCAGACGACATTCAGGTTTTTTTTTTTATTTGTCTCGCCCAAAAACTTTAATAGCAAATGAAAAAATGCACTTCTCTGATGAATGACGCAGGATGTTAAAGTGATACCATTACCGATACAAGCCATTAGTTTTGCTGCTCTGCGCGTACGAGGGCGTGATCCTCCCATTTAATCTGTTAATGGGGCCCTGCTGTAAATTATCTCCTGTACACAATGCAACCACAGCAAGAGGTGAGCAAATGCTTACTAAAGGACTAAGACAACTTGGAAAACAAGGAGAATCTTGTAAATGTGAGACGTAAAGTATTACACATCGAGCTGGTCCCACATCGGGATGTTCTACCTGAGACTCGGACGTCTTCCGCTGTTTTTCGCTCTCTCGTTGTTGGAACATGGCTTCTCCCTCCTTGGTCCTCTCAATGTTCCAGCCCATAGCCAGCATGCTCTTCAGTGACTCCCTCACTGGCCAGCGGTACGTTTCTCTTTCCTACACGTCGAACACAAACAGGGGTTCAGACAGTTACCGTTTTGGGCTGAACAACTGATACAGGACCGCGCCCCCACCAGACAGTTACGCGAGTCGGACACGTACATCCGATCTCGAAATAAAAACTGTTTGAGCTGGCAAACATTACCTTGAGCTCTAAAAAGACACTGGGACACTGGTTTTGCACCCTGACTCAACACAATCATGCCCGTCTTCACACTAGCTTTGCCACTGAGGAAACTCTGGCTAAAAGATTTCCTTCTTTAAAAAGCATGTATATTACTTATTTTTGATGGACAAACAGCAGTCATGGTGTGTGCCAGTGTGTGCTGTAAGTACCTTCTCGCTCAGAGCTTTGTAAGGCTTCAGCAGTGGATGAGATTTGGCCTGCTCGTCCACACTGTCTCCATGTTTCCAGCCCGCTGACACCTGCAACAACAGTTTTTTTTAAGGCCACTTAGTATACGAACTCAGAAGTAAAAAAAATGCATGCTAAAAACAGGCGATGTTGAATACGTTACAAGTTAAATTAAATGCACAAGGCAGGATATTTTTTTTTTTAAACCATTTGGGCAGGGACTGACCTTCTCTGAGGACCACTTGTCATGGGAATGCTCTGCATATTTGTTGGCAATGTACTCAAGTTTTTCAGGAAGGGAGATACTAGAAAGTGGAGACAATGTTTAAATATTTATTATCATTCCAAAGTCAATTCTACTTGTATATTGAGCAAGTTCAATTTCGCGGGCAAACAATCCAGGACAGCAGTGGAAATCGGTATCAGTCACTAAATGTTGGATTCAGATTTGAACATCGTGCCTCCTTGACTCTTCAGACCACTCACTTGGCAGTGTTAATGGGTTTGGGATCGAAGTTGCCCTGTGCGTCCACTGAAACCTGTTTCTCCAGGGTTGCTCCAAGACTGGCATCCACAAAGTCGGGCGGCAGGGCTCCAGCGATGGCGCACAGGCATGACTTGGCGCTTTTGAAAAGTTCGGCATCATACTTCTACAGAGGAGACAGACACAGCGGGAGGGAGGGTTACAAACCGGGGTTTACTCACCATTTTCTCTGCAATGAGGACACGCCTGATTAGCCGTTAGATTGACAGACTGAGCAGAGCAAAGTCATGGGAAGAAAAATGGAGAGAGGCAACATGAAAGGCAGGGAGCTGGAGGAGTCTGCACCAAGCGATGGCCTGTCACAAACTGATACATGATTCATCTGTTTTGGTTCTGCCTCAGCTGCACTGCTCACAAGCCCTTCATTGAGCTTTCGCTTCACTACCTCTGACTACCGAGAACTTTTTTCTCTCATGGGAGGCACACTTAGGTGCTGAAAAATCGACATTTTCTGAAAACAGGATATTTAAAAAATAACAACAGCAGATGGGGGGAAAGCTTCACGAGGGCACACACCACTGGGTTATGAACATTTTGTAATGCAAAACTGAGAGATTTGAGGAACATAGCGCCGTGCCTCCTGACACCTCGGATCCACTGATAATGAGCAAGAAGAAGAGCAGATAAAGAAACCGATAAGAGGTTTTGCAGCTTTCCAAAATCATAAATCACGTCTTAGTTTCTGGTTGTACCTTGTGAGACAGGGAGTCAAAGGTTCCCCAGAAGAGTTTCTTGGTTAGGAGGAGCTCCTCCTCGGAGGCAGTGCCAAAGCTGCCCATACCCGAGGGTAGGCAGTAGTACTTCCAGTTCTGCTCATAGTGGTTGGTCAGAAGCTAGACATGAGGGACACAAGAGAACATCATTTCAGCTTAAGTCCTCAAATTCCTGTCATATCACTGAACAGAGAGTAAGGAATCACTGTAACATGCCTGATGTCAACCTGATGTCATAGAAATGGTCTGTGGAGGAAACAATCATGTGTCTCGGTGCTCAGCACCCAGCGAGGATAAATGGGTTGTGCAACATGATTGCTTGTTATAATTGTCCCATTACTCTTCCAGCTCATAAATCAAGCGCGGCAGCGACAAGAGTCAAATGTCTCACCCGGAGAGGTATCTTGCAGTAATCGGCGAGCATAGGGACGTCGAACACCAGCCGCCTGAGCAGCTGCTGCATCATTGATGGACGCAGATGCCTGTGAAATGTAAGAATTACATTATTTAGATTGAAAAATCAAAAATCAAAATCAAAAGCAGTGGCTTCCCTTGATGTCATAAAAGGAAGTAGATACAATAAATGCAGCTTCAACATGATAAACGGGCACACTCTTACCTAAGAATAATTCTAGAACTTACACAAAATCTTGGTTAAATTCAGTCTCATGTTAGTATGACTTGAACTACATTGGACTGTGGTTTGCTGGGAGCAGACCTACTAAAGTGGAACAACAGACTTGTCAATAAGTGTTGCACTAAAGCCTGGGACAAGCCGTTTGACAGCAGCACTGTTTGAAAAATAACAACGTGCAGCCTCTAAATCTCCAGCTCCCCCTCTAATGGCTCCGCTCGGCGCGCCTTACTTGCAGATAGCCAGCAGACACTCCTCGATAGCGTCCCTTTGGGCCTTGGTGAGCGAGCGGCCTTTGGACAGCCGGTAGATGGTCTGCAGCGTGGAGTCGACGAGATGCGCGTAGTGCTCCGTGCCAGCAAAGAGAGCGGCACAGCGGGTCAGCAGAGGCAGCAGGGCAGAGCCGATGTATCTGTTCATGGCCAACGCCGTCTCTGTGGTGCTCAACACCTCCTGTGACAGATAACAAAGAGAAAGACGAAGTGGAGTTGAAAGAATTGAACTGTCTTTGATGATTAAAGGATTCCCATTTTGGGTTCATTTAACCATTTATAAAAAAGACTGAAAGGATCTCAGACTGAACAAGATTGTCTTTTAAAAAGTTTTCTTAGTGCCTTTAGAGGTAAATTTGCCTTTTTGTGGTGATGGTTGGTGGCAATGATGCTGCAGTTTACCATATGTATGCAAAAACCTTGACTCACTGTGTCCAGAGTAGCCGAGGCTTGGAGGTCGGGCAGGAAGCCGACCTCTAACATGTGGAGCAGGAAGGCCTGGTCCTCGATGCCGTACACTCGCTCCAGGAAGAGCACCATTGAGGTCTTGTGGTCCGGACAGAAGCAGGCTGCCATGTCGGGCTCCGTCACTGTGCCATCTGAAATCGAACGTATTGAAGGGGTAAAAAGCTGGAGGTTAATGTCCCGTTTCTATCGAAGCATACCATCGTTAACATCGTACCTATCATTGTATCTTATCTGATACAAACATGAACTTATCTTTAAATGCAGTTTGAAATTTTACATAATTTATAACCAAAATAATAAGAAAAACATTTTCACAGCAGACATCATGAGTGCTGAGGTTACATTCAAAGTAAAAGTAATTCAAGGCATGAAAATTGGGGGTTTTGAAACTTGTTATAAGTGAGTTCAGCCATTTAAGACGCAGCTTGCTCTCATTAGATAAGGAAAATTGGAGGGAAAGTTAATTTTTGTGTTGGTGAGCTATTTTTAATGTGCGATTTCGAATCGATGCCGTAACTACAAAGGTATTAGAAACGCCCCGCAGGCCCCAATTTCCTCCCACAGCAGAAACCCAGAGAGAGAAGTAAACCCTCCCCTCCTGAATGAAGCCTGGCTGTGTGACACAGTCATTTACATTATCTACCTCTGGCTGGCAGAGGGGAGATGACTCTCAAAGTGCACAGATATGAAATTATTTCAGTTGTCTTGATCTGGCAGCGAGATTTATCAAAATCAACTCTTTTTCTGACTCCACTCTGTAAATGTGGCATGTTAGGCAGCAGAGAACTTGTCATTCTTATACACTGTAGCTTGTAATTGTACACATTAGTTTTAAGTTTTACTGTTTCAGCCTCGAATCCGGTCGAAGGATCATTATTCTGCTTCAGTCGAACGCTTTTCTTAGTCACTTCTTCTACTATTATATACTATTAGAGATTATTTCCCTCACTACCAGTTCAAATCTGTGTTATTTTTTTCTTATTTACTGTATTTCTGTTTCAACTGCTGCTTTTAAACAATCACCATCTGGATACAATAAAAACGAGTAAGACACTGGTCATGAAAATACCAACATACCTTTATTGACAACAGGCATTATGAGGGGGATGCTGATGACGCCCACCAGGTCCGTAGTGGGAACCAGAGAGCGCAGGATGGCCCGGATACGCAGCGCCTCACCTTTGCCCGCATTGATAAGCTGCAAGAGACACAAACATTCTGCCGTTTCATCTCAGCGCGCTCTGTTGTTCCTCAATAACATGGAAGTAAGTCTGTTGTAAGTTTATGACAGCAGAATTTGATGGGGGCCAGACTTTTACATTCCCGAAATATGTAAAACAATGTACCTTTTTCTTCTTCTGAGGTTGGCTCGTCACTTCCCACGATAGCAAAATAAACATTATACAAAAGGAAAGC
Source organism: Sparus aurata (assembly GCF_900880675.1). Lineage (NCBI taxonomy): Eukaryota > Metazoa > Chordata > Actinopteri > Spariformes > Sparidae > Sparus > Sparus aurata. The sequence continues at coordinate 13,196,276 of NC_044208.1, read as the reverse complement.
AAAAACCTATACACCCCTTTTTTTTTTTTTTTTATCTTTTCAAATGTTTGCAAAGTTTGTTGTCAGTTTGATTCTTATAAAGTCAAACATTATCAGCTTATCTCGTGGGAATCATCTCGTTAGCTCATGAAAACAAACATTTGTTATTCTCTGAGGAAATAATCCTAATAATGTTTGACCCATGACTCTATTTTTGTGCCCAACTAATTGTTGGGCTCAAATATAACATGTACATAATAGTTCTCTCCTGAAGAAGGCTTCAAACGAACAATTGAGACTGTCAACTCGTTACGAAGCTGTTTCTCCAGTGAGACGTAGGGTCATTTTTTCATAAGCTTCCATGCAATTGGACATTTTGAAACCAGCGGAGTGGTCATTAAAATTATTTCAGGTTCAGAGGCCCTTCCACGTCCATTTGACAGTCATGTAATTACAAATTCTACCCATTTCACACCTCTACTTACAAATCTGAGGTTATCGTTAAGCTCGCTCTGGTCCGATGGATACGCCCCATCCCCCCCACACTCATTCTAAGTGGTTACTGTTCACTCTACAACCTGAGTTGAAGAGTAACAAACTGTAAAGGGAGCCTCACATGCATCTCTGGAGCGCAGCGTCCCAGCAGGTCAATAAGGGCCGAGTAGAAAGACATGATGGCGTTGCCCATGTGAATAACCTCTCCCTCCTCCTCGCCAGACCTGAGACACACAAACACAAGAAACCCAGTGACCATAGAGTCACAAGTTCTCCACAAGGTAATCTGAGAGGAAGATGGGCACCAGAGGAGCAACGGATGGGCAATTGTGTCTCCATTTATAACAACGTTTTGTCATATTACATGATCTACGAACAGGCTACTGTGTTATACATATTGATTTTGAACCACTTCCCACTCCCTCTTCTGACTCCGTGCAATTATATCCTTCTCCATTAAAATGCAGCCATTGTATTACAGCCGCTGCATACTGATGTGAGCAGGCAGGCACCAACACAAACTGGCCACAGCTTCAACATCGAGGCAGCTATATTCTTTTCTCTTAAACCTTTAACCAAATATATCTGCACAAAGTATCCAGATCTTGTATCTTTATGCTCAAATCATGTTGTTTTTTCGAGGAAGCTTTTAAAAATGTGCACTGTATCTTGAAAAAGAATCACCTAGTCCTCGAAAGTTCTTAAAACGAGTTGATTTCCACCATTTCGGCACTGGAAAAGACAAAGTTTTGCATTCTGTCCACCATCACAGGGACATTTTAAAGACTCAAAAATGTGTTCTGCCTTTTTGTTATTTTCCTTGGGATATTTGGGCTTCACTGTGCAGAATGATGAATGGCTGGGTCCGACACTGGAGGGCTGATTCAACATTCATCTGCTGAAGAAGGGGAAAGTCTCTCCGTGGTCACCTTGAATCTCCGTTAAATATGTGCACCTGCACGTTTGGAAGCCAATCATGCCAAATTGTGCAATTTCGATGTAGAAACTTACACTGAGTACAGACCGGATAGCAAAGTAGGAGACGTCTTTTATACAGCAATTAAAGGTTTAAAAGGAATCACGATTGCATATTCATGTGTGTGTGAGGGGGAATGACAAGATTTGTGATGAACTTTTAATACATCTTAAAACGTGTCTGGAGAGGATTCATCTGAATTTGAACTGACATGGTTTTGGACTTTCTAGTGAAGTGATGATGATTAAACTTCAAAAATGAGGGTAACAAACTCATTTCTTTCCAGTTCCTTTGTGCAGGCTTACACAACGAAGTACACTTAAATCTCCCATTAATGTGCATGAACAATATATCAGTGCAAACAATGCAGCGCTATCAAGAAGCGTATTAACTAGAATAATGCTGCTTAAGCAGAGCTCATGGAACACAAGGGCAAATCTAATTAAATGCAACAATTCACCACAAATATACAGATAATGAGACTTCATCAGACTTTCAAGAGTGTCTCATGATGATCTAAATGCTAATTCTAAGGCTTTTTCAAGCCCAACTAGAAGTTAAATTATGTTAGAACTGCCGTGGATTCCTACCCGGTAGGCACGCCAGCAGGAGTCTTGGGCAGGTCCAGGGCAGGATCCTCAGAGATCTTGATGGCCTCATTCATGGCGGCCAACAGACCCTGACCTCCCTCTCCTCTCAGGGCGGGGCCGAAACACTCCGGGCGTCTGATCAGAAGCTTCACCACCACGTTGGCATTTTCCTCCACACTCTCCCCTGGTATATAACGCAGGGAAACGGACAGTGTTATTTTAAGTGATCCCTAAAGACGACTTACAGCAGACTCAGGTTGTCTCCTGGAAGTCCCGATCGTTGCCTTCATGCAGAATTATTTCAATTTGTGTCACAATAACATCATCCAATAAAAGTTTCGTTTACACTCTATTTTAATCGCCAAAAAAACATGTGAAGGATCTTTTTTAGACACTTTTTATTAGTTTCAATAGCTCGTCTCGGCCTTATTGCTACCTCGCTGCCTTTCACAGCACATCGCCACCACCAGCTGTTGATGGGGAACATGTGACACAAACAAAACAAAACATGGAGAGCCTGCAGAGCGCCACAAGTGTCTACTCCACTGACCCCGCGCACCGATAATGAATGCTGACATACCGTTGCAGAAGACGGCGAACCTCAGGAAGGACAGGTAACGCTCTCCCTCTATGGGGTTCCAGCCGAGGTCAGGGTAACCCTTAGCAACCAGCATGGCGCAGCTCTGAAGACCACAGCCTGCCAGGTATGTCACCACCTACAAACACACACACACACACACATACACACACACACACACTTGGTTTTACCCCTGTGTGTTCTAATGGCACACTCTGTCTTCTTCACTGTCAGCGTCAGTAACACCGACGGCTTAGAAACATTTGCTGAGTCAGCTTGTGGCTCTAAAACCATACGTCAAATTTTCAGGGAGAAAACCTGGGTGGCACAACGTTTTCTATTTTTAGCCGACTTACTTTCAGCGACCACACGTCAGCAGTGAATAGTTTTAATAAGAAATCATCTCTGCAATTAAAAAATGCATAAAAAAGAATCTGTTGCTGATGTATCACAGAAAATGCAGATCATCATTTGAAATATGTAACACCATCAAAAATAAATTCCCCTCACTGCCCCAGTACATCTACACATTGACTGACGTGCTGATTCAACTCACTGACATATGTATAACTAAATTTAGTCTTATTGCAAAAGTATCTGGTTCTCTCATCGCTGCTCGTTACATTAAATTTGATGCAAATTCACAACTTTACAGAGCCTGAAATAGAGTTTACGACTCACTTACATTCACTAAAGAAAGTATATCATGTAACAGGATTCAAATACACACACTGGTCACACTGGAAGAAATAAACATGGCCTGCTGAACTAATTAGCCTGAAATTGGGTGACCGCTGAGTTGCGGTACAGCCATGTTGCATGTAAATGCAGGAAATAAGCTTTCTGTACTAATTTCTACCAAAATGATACTCGACCTTCATGCAACTGTTGATACATCATCATTTTGACTCTGTTAATGCATATTGCACACATTTTGGCAAAGGTGTTTGTTCAGCTCAGCCCATGTGATGTGTTTATAATACACTGTTTATATTACAGACAGCTAAAACTGTCATATCTACATATTACATACAATTAAAACTACTATTTTCAACCCACTGTCATCACAGCAGAAAACCATGCATCTTTCATTCTGTGATCCTTAACTAAAAAATAAGATCTCTCTCTCTCTCTCTCTCTCTCTCTCTCTCTCTCTCTATCTCTCTATCTATATATGTCATATTTTTTAATTAAGCTGTGTTTTAGCTGTGTTTTTTTTCCCATTTAAAAAAAAAAACAGCGGACAAGTAAACAAGCTGGTATTTATCATCAGGACTGATGATGGTTGAAAACCCGGTGAAAGTTGAAAATAATATCAATAAATTGTATTTTTATGGCAGTTTGTTTATGTATTTTTGGGCCTTTTCATAGGACAGCTTAGAGAGATGACAGGAAGCGGGATGGGACAGAGGGGGGCGTCACAGACAGCAGGGAGGCAGCAGGTTAGACTTGAACCCCGGGGTGCCGCAGCGAGGTCGAAGCCGCTGTATGTGGGACGCACGCTCCATCAACAGAGCTACCGGGGTGCCCCAGACATGGAACACTGTTTGCACTACACGTGGTCCGAAAAATAACTATTTATTTTTGTATTTTTCATTAGTTGCATGAGGGTTAATGCGAAGTTCTCCCTCAGTCATTACCTTCAGTCAAACCTCTCATCACTAATTGACACACCTTCTCCAGATCGGGCTCCTCCAGGGCCAGAGCCAGGCCGTTGTTGTCCATCACTGAAGATGCTGCAACATCCAGCGGAGTAGAGCCTCGCATAGCTTCAGAGGCTAAACACACACACACAAATTATTATGAGCACAGCCAACTTTACATTTGCTCTGTACTGAACAACAGGGGGCAGTCTATCTACATGTGCCACGCTCTGCTTTCTCTCTCCTGCAGGTCAGAGGAGCAGGTGCGCTTAAAGTTTTCAGTTCAAGTCGACATCTGACATTTAAACAAAAGGAGGATATCTTAATCCACAAGACGTGCTGATTTTTTATGATACTGACTTTTAAAGCTAAGCTAACAGATTCTCTCTCATTTACTAAAAGTGCTTCGGAGCGTTTTAAGAAAACAACCGGCTCTGAACTTAAACTTCAGAATTAAACTTAAACATAATTCTGAATTTCAGAAAATCTTTACAAAATATTCTTAAAGATGAAGTCTTTCCTCGATGAGCAGCGTCATTTTTACTCTACTGCGAAGCCTACAAATATTTTAATCGATGCATCTTTTAATACGCAGCTAATACAACATTTTGATCACAGCAGTCACAGAAAAACTCTGATGTTGTGCAGATATTAACACATCCTCTGGGACTGACTGTGCACAAACACTGCCTGCCTACAGAAACGGTTACATTCCCATGGGACGCATAATCTGAGCATAATTAAAAAAAAAATACTAATTGCGCACACAGCTGCTGGGCAATTAAGATAAAGAAAAAAAAAAGAAAAAAAAAAAAAAGATTGGTAATAGGGCGAACTTATCATTTGGGACAGTGAGTCCAGAAACAAACACCCATTTCCCAACAGAAAGCAGAAGTCTCCCGACACCTTCACAATGACGTCTGTGATTTATGAGCGAGCGGATCAAATATTTTACGTCAGGCAAAACAAACAGCTGTGTTTATATTCACCGGTCCTCTCCGCACCATGTGAACCTCTCCTCTTTCACGAGCCTTTGCTTTATTTTACAGGAGCTGCAGCGGCCAGAGCCCGGTGACTCATCAGTCCAGCCCTGCATGCCTAAAAACACCCTCGTCCCTCATCTTCCTGCCTTCCCTCTCTGCCATTCTTCTCTCTCTCTCTCTCTCCCTCCCTCTGCTTCTCTGTCGCTCTCCCTCTCAAACTGATAACCTGGCTTAACGCGGGCACTAAAGTTTGAGTCACACTTAATTAGCTGGAAAAGTCTTCCAGCACGTGGCAGCTATTGGCTTCAGTGAACATTTCTGCATCATCCTGGAGGCAGTAAGCAGCCAACTCTTCACTTTCTACTGTGCGGTAACTACTCGTAGAACTTCTAAATGTCAAGGAATCCTCCTGCTACGACACCCTCTCGCTTCCTCTCACCATCTCGCTCCCCCCCCCCACCCTCTGAGAAATCTTGCTTCTTTTTCTCCAGTACCTTCTGGTCATAAATTTCTTAAAGCTCCGTCCTCCTGTCAAAGCGATATACATTAACTATAAAAGAAACGTAAGTGGATAAAAGGGAGAGGAGACCAGCCCGTACCCAGCCCCACGCTGCTGTTCTCCAGCAGGTAGCTCAGGTGGTCGAACATGGCTTTCTGGTTCTGGCGGCTAATGCGACAGAAGTAGCACAGGAAGCGACAGCAGCTGGCCACCATCTTGGGGAAGGCGATCTCCTGTGGACACAAAAATGGAAGCACAAACATAAAGATGTGCACCCATATTTATTCTTATTATTATTCTGAGGCAGGAATAAGGGACTTATACACTGCACTCTACACATACTGTATATGATGTCCATTCTATACAGTGTTTTTCATATTGATCAGATCACAGTCAGATTCAGTAGATTCTCCACAGAGTTTGGCTGCAGTCAGAGCATGTTAGCGTTTCCTCTTCTCGCTCACAGAGCTCGTCCCTCCCTCTGCAACCCCGCTCAAAGCAACTCTGCACGACATCACTCTGCACTCAACTCAAAAACGGAATAACCCCACAAACTCTGGGCTAACCCTGCTCTGGAGCAGGGCCAGCGAGCCCCTAGGCTTAAAGTCAGGGTAAGCCCTCTTTGGAAGGTGTGAAAGCTTTTCTTGGCCTGCGGCTGAAGGCAGTGTGGAAAGCATCTCAGATTTCAACCTGTTCAACTCGAAAAAGCAAAACATTTGTAATTTCTAATTTTCATCCTAAATGCTATCCATTCACCCAGTTCCTTCCCAGGCTACTTTCACAACACGTTATTTCATTGAAATAAGTTAAGACTTATTTAACTTATTTTAAGACTTAAATTACATTAACTCAAACATTAGATTTAAAGCTTCTTTTAGCAGGGTCTTTTAACTGTGCACGTTTTAGCCTCCATCATGGACTTTTCTCCCGTGTTTGTTGGTCGATTAGTTCGTCAGCACGATACAAGGAAAACTACTGTACAGATTTCCATGAAACATTTAGCATGAATCTGAATTTCTCAGGGAACAATGCATGAGTTTGGATTTTTAATCTTATTGCATCTTGTCTTATTTATTTTTAATTAGTTAAAAGCTTTTACAGATTTTCTCTCTCCAGTGTCTCTTTCAGACTCCTCTCAGTCCAGAGCAAAATTAGAGAGTGGAGGATGGAAAAATTCCAATACGGCTCGGTCCAAAATCTTTCCACTCGCGCTCCGCTCACGTGCTCTGGCAGCAGTCATTTCCATGCGACGGCTCTCCGTCCAGCAGCCAAGAGCAGTTTTAAACAGATATTCGGTCGAGTCATGAGCTCACCTGGGATTTTGTTCAGGTATAATGTGACGATCAAATTCTATTCCAAGAAGCTAGACTTAATAATGCATCATTCCAACCATCCTCAGATATCTCCAGGCCTGATTCTTTATTCCATTTTAATTTTTTGCAGGCAGTAGAGTAGATTGTGGAGATTCGGACTCTCTGGGATTTCATGTGAATCTGAAACTCTTAAATATTCTCCATGACATACTGTATGAGCCGAGCCGACGTTAACAGGAGAGACAGGAAAACATTTCTTAAAAGATGATATCTGACCTTTTCCCCAAGGAAGCTCCCGCGGCAGCAGCTCGGCCGGATTTTAATCTATTTTGATGCGTCTAAAGGATGCACAGTCTTATGTGTTTGGCTCTGATAAAAGCTCAAAGTGTCATCAATTAACACAATAGATTTTTTCCGCTCGGAACACAACGACTTGAAAATCCTTTCACATTCAGAGCCCTTTTGCATTTAAAATGCTGTTACCTCCGTGTCATGCTCGGTTTTGCGAGCTGTAGTTTGGCTCATTCGATGCATGAATCTAAGAGCGGAGTTATTTTAGCCCACACCGGAGATGAAGGTAAATTGCCGGAGGGGAAGAATGGATAACAGAGGGAGGGAAATACTCATCTTACCCCTGAACGTTAAACTTTCAATCAAGCCAAATGTTTTCACCTACAGGAGCAGATTCATTCGTTTTCTGACAGCTGAAGCTATTTCACCTTTCTGCCTTGTGGGAAAAAAATATCAGTAAATGCTATGCGTTTACGATGCTGTGCACGACCGGGAATCAACATCTTATTAAAGTCCGTGTTGAGACATAGAGAACCCTTCAAGTCTTTAGCATGTTGATTTTAAGTCTTAGCCATATCTTGTACATGTGTCGGTCAAAGACGTGACCAGAAAATGCTTTCGCAAACTAAAATCACGGCTCAGCGAGACACCATGTCACGACTTAAACAACATTTGAGGTAATTAAGGAGTAAATATCGCAAACCTGATAAACAAGCCGTGCTAATGCCACTTTATATGGCCACAGCGAGTGAAGGGCACATATCAAGTGGCAGTAAACCGGTCCGGAATTTATGTGTGGGACTGCGTGATCAGACTGCCAGAGTCAGATGTGAAGGCCTGAATGTTTCCCTGAGGTCTTTATGTCTGAGGTTCAATTCATGCTTGGCACTGGCCGCGCTATTAAATCACCACCGTCTCTCCCAGCTTCTGTCAGCACTGCCCAAAAAGGACAGACAGGCTTGAGAGGCACTCCCTCTCTCGCCCCCCCAGGCCCACTTTACTCCTCTGCCCTCTCCATTACCCCTGTGGTTTTTCTGGGTATTAGGGCTGCTGATCTTGGCGTACTTCACCATCTCAGGAGTAAATTTGTTTTTTCTTGAGATCAGTATACAACCTATCCAGCGTAAAGAGCATATGTCAGGGCTTCTCAGTCAAGGAATCCGCAAACTCTGGATCGAAATCAGAAACAAATGGCGAGACGATCTGACTTATAACTGATTTCAAAGTGAGAGATTTGTACTTTATATGTTGTTTAAAGACTTGGGAGTCAGAACTTCTTAAGGGGGAGAAACATAAAATTGGACCCATGTTTTAGTTCCAAATGCAGCTTTAAAGTGGCCCTGTGGTGATTTATTATAAATGAACAGCTCCAAACAAAGAGTGTTCAATGCATTTTATTCCAATTTATATATTTGGATTATTTACATCACACTTTGAGATCAAGCTGATACTCGCAAGATTTGAATTCAGCACAAACTACTATTTATTCAAGCTTGAACTGTTCTCAAACATTCCCCAACAAAAACAGACAAACACAGATGTGCAGTACGTTTGAAGATGTTTGGAGATGACTGGTCAGGATGTTTGGTAGAGCGATCGAGTGAAGTTCTGTGATTCCTTGGAAGAACTTTTGTTCTGTTGCGAGCACCTTAATATGTTTATCGCGCAATCTGATTGGCTGCTGGAGGATAGTGTCCGGTTACCATGGAGATGACTGGAACCTTTCACCAGAAGCACAGATTGAAAAGTCGCTTTAATTTCTGTCGAGCGACACTCGGCAAAAGTCGAGAGCGCCGGCATAAATTGGGCTCAAGTGCTGTAACCTTTTCCAGCAGCCTGTAGTGCCGCTCTTGTGTGATTTGAGAGAAGATTACAAAACCGTGACAAAGATGGAACGCTCCCCCGCGTTGTCTCCTCAGTAACTACCGTGTGCTCCTGATTTTCATCAGATATTTTCAATACTTCTTGTGTGTTTGAAGACCTCTCGCACCTTTTTTAACCCAACTGTACAAGGATTGTTAAAGGACATATGGGCCATTAGTGAGACATTTATCTGAGTTCACGATGTTTCTAAAGGTCACTGAGAATGTTTGATCAATGTCATAGAGGTGCTGGGAATCATGAAAAATTGGCACGGAGGATCAACGGTTCAACTACAGCTCTACGAACTCTGCTGATCATAAGTAGATCTTGGGCTGAGATGGGTTCGACAGACCACAGTCAGTACAGGAAGTCCTTACGAGGTCACGCCATTGTACCTGTGACTTGTCTCCTCCCAGCACGTTGACCATGACCTCCATGACGGTCTCGTGCATTCCCAGCACTCTCATCAGGTTGGGATGTTGGTAGAAAACCTTGTTGTTCATGATGTCACTGGGAGCACAAGAAGATGACGTGTGAATGCATATGTAATCTGTAGAACGACTGGGCGATCGCTGTCGTATAGTCGTCACTGTGTTTACTGAGGCGTATTTTCTTACCCCAGTCCATCAATCATGAGCTTCTCCTCCTCCTTGCCCATGCGTACCGACAGCAGAGACCTGATCTGACCCAGAGACGCCAACAGGTTAATGGCATCCTGCACCGAGGCGGCACTGATGGTGTAGGATTTCTTCATGGCCCGGAGCAGCTCCCCGATGCCGTCGTACTGCCTCCTCAGCAGGCTGAACATCACTCTGACCAGTTCCGGGTCCTGGATATGAGTCTCCTGAGCCCAGCTGGTTATGGTCTGGGAGATCAGCTCCTTCAGGTTCGCTGGAGAAGTAAAAATTAAAAACAGCCGCACGGTGAATAATAATATAAAAAGGTAGTTAAAAAAAATCTGTGGTGTGATCCTGGGGGTATTATTATTAATTATAGCTTGTTTTTGACACAATTTGAGAACAGCTTCGTCGGATTGCAGCAACATAGGGAGCAAAAAAAAGTGACAATATAGTTCTCAGTTTTGTTTTGTTTTCCCCCAGCAAAAAAGACGCATCTGACAAAAAAGGGGTGAATCATTAGGGACAAATCAGAAAGAGTCTCTTTATCTGATAATAATGCTCAGGAAAGGACAAAAAATGTTTCAGGTTGAAACACTTACTGTCTCTTGAGGAGCAGGAAGCGAGTGTTCTGTGCGTCTCCTCTGTGACTTTTGCTGTAATAACTGAATTTTTTTGGCCACTTGGGGGCAGCCCAAACAGTGATCCATCATCACCATCTAAGTTGGTGATGTGATAGCGGTTCACATCCAGCAGTTATGAAGCAACATTGTCACTCATTTCTGGCCACCTGGTGAATATGAATAATAATCTCTCTTCTTTGCTTTGTTTTTTTTTTGGACTCCAGCCAACTCTTATGACAAATATTTGGCTCTTTTGCCTTTAAATACTACTTTAAATACTGCTTTAAATACTACTGAGCATGTAGAATACAGTGGGGGATTTTCAGAGCTTTTATGCAAATAACAGAGGCCCGCTGTGGTAGAAAACAACGCCATACAAGCGATGAGATGATTAGCAGAGACTCGGTGCAAACAGAGAAAAGGCAGACATTTGGTGTGATAGATATGGAGGAGCAACACCTCACACTGTTATCAGAAAAATATTAACGCTTTGACAAGCATGATGTTTTTCATTTTCATTTTCCTGATGCATGACGTTATTATTATCTATTATCTATTCAACTCTAACTGTTCAATTTAATTCAAAATATAATGTAAACAAGGAACTGTAGCTGGGCTGTTAGTTTATCCTCCTTATTCATCAGCGAACACACAGATACACACTCTCTTACATACGCACACACAAGACAAGCACAGCCTTACAGCCGCACAGAAGATGGTAAAACGAGAGTTACGAATGTAACTACGGTTCTATGAATTCTGGATGACCGCCAGAGGGCGGTGCTTCAGCACTGGATATCTCCATCTCGCACATGTGCAGGTCGAGTTATTATACCAACAAAGTCACCTGTGACCGTGTGATGACGTAGGGCGCACGCCCCAGTATAAAACCCCCACGTCATCACGCAATCTGTTCCTACAGAATCTTCTCGCCCAGATTCCGAGTGACAGACAGCTCTGGCGGTCATCCAGAATTCATAGAACCGTAGTTACATTCGTAACTCTCGTTCTATTTCATTCTTCCTGACCGCCAGAGGGCGGTGCTTCAGCACTGGATGACTCATGCCAACAAGGTCACGAGGAGTGCTTACCGCCTTAAGGCGTGGAAGCTGTTGCTAGGACAGCCGTCGCCACAGCCTGTTGAGCAGCCACATTGACCCGATAATAGCGAGCAAAGGTACATGAGGATTCCCAGGTTGCCGCAGCACAGATGTCCTGCAAGGAGACCCCCTTCAAGGCTGCCCATGATGTAGACACACTACGAGTAGAGTGGCACCGAACGTTACTAGGTGCGGGTAGGCCCTGCGATCTATAAGCATGTAAAATCACCTCAACAATCCACTTAGAAAGCCTCTGTTTTGACAGAGGTTGACCTTTCCCACAACCCCCATAACAGACAAACAGTTTGTCAGATTTACGAAAAGGGGCTGTAGCAGCCACATACGCCTTGAGAGTCCGAACAGGGCAAAGCCGCTCTGACCGCTCTGTTGCTTGCTGCGATGAGCTGGGTGAACTGAATGCTGCTAACTCAATTGCCTGGTTTACATGTGAGGAAGGCCCCCTCTTTGGCAGGAAGGAGGGGTTGGGTAGGAGAGTGACCCCTGACCCGTCCGGATACCAACGCATACACATCTGGCTCACTGACAGGGCGTGGAGTTCACCCACTCGCTTTGCTGATGTGATTGCCAGCAGAAATGCAGTCTTTGCAGACAGCCACCTAAGTTCTGCTTCTCCTATGGGTTCGAACGGGGGCCGACACACTGACCTCAACACCAATGTCAAGTCCCATGACGGCACTACAGTGACCCTTGATGGCCTACGCCTCTGTGCGCCCTTCAAAAACTGACTAACCAAATAGTGTGACCCCACTGTCTGGTTGTTCACTCTGACATGCCCTGCTGAAATGGCCGCTGCATACACCTTTAGGGTTGATGCACATCTGCCTGCGTCCAATAACGACTGCAGGAAACGCAGAATGGTGGCCACTGAGCTGTTCTCCGGTAGTTCACCCTGTGCCTGGCACCACTGGGAGAACAGCTTCCACCGATTAGCATAGAGTAATCTGGTGGAGGGAGCCCTAGCACTTAACACCGTATCAATTACTGACTGGTCACAGGATGCCAGGAGTGGTTCCTGGCCCCCAATGGCCAGATCCAAAGCTGAAGGCGGTCCGGATTCGGATGCCATATGCGTCCCTCCAGCTGAGAGAGAAGGTCCGGTCTCCTTGGGAGGCGCCATGGCTCCCCCTGGAGTAGTTTCAGCAGTACTGGAAACCATGGCCGCCCTGGCCAGTTGGGGGCCACCAGTAGCAGTCTGTGGTCGTTCCGTTGCACTCTTTCCAGTGTCGCTCGAATGAGCGGAATTGGAGGAAAGGCATATAGAAGGTGGGCTGGCCAGGCATGAGCCAAGGCATCCTGTCCCAGAGGGCTGGTCCCCTCCATCAGTGAGTACCAGAGGGGACAATGTGTGGATGTTTCTGAGGCAAAAACGTCCACCTCTGCTCTGCCATAGCGGCTCCAAATCATTTCCACCACCTCGGGGTGGAGTCTCCAGTCGCCCTGTGGCGGCCCTTGGCGGGAGAGAACATCCGCTACATTGTTCTGTACTCCTGGGAGGTGTACGGCCCTGAGGCTTAGGAAGTGGGGAAATGCCCACGTAAGGAGCTGCTCTGACACCTGCAGACCCAGCTTGGACCTGGTGCCACCCTGATGATTTATGTGGTATACTGCTGAGGTGCTGTCTGTGCGGATGAGAACATGCCGCCCTTTCAAAACTGGGAGAAAATGCTGCAGTGCGAAAAAAATTGCTCTGAGCTCGAGCACATTTATATGTTCCCACCTGTGTTGTGTGCTCCATCTGCCGTTGATGGTCCTGTGCTGCCAGACTGCACCCCAGCCTAACAGAGAGGCATCCGTCTCCACCACTTCTCGGCGGGCCGGGATCACTCCAAGGGGAACCCCCCCAACCAGATACCCCCTCCTCCTCCATGGCTTCAGGGCTCGACAGCAGGGGCTGGATACCCTGACTCTCCTGCCTCTGTGCCACTTGGGATCTAAGTGAAGTGTGTTGACCCAGACTTGAAGGGGCCGTAAGGAAAGGAGACCTAGTGGGATCACCATGGATGCTGCAGTCAGCATACCCAGCAGTTTGAGAAAGAGGCCGTATCTCAACACTCTGCCTCTCTGGAAGCAACCTATGAGTTGCAAAATGTTCTCCACCCTTTTCCGAGAAAGGAAGGCTCTCATTAACCGCGAGTCGAGAGTCATGCCCAGGTAATCTACCTTTTGACTGGGTGTGAGACTGCTCTTGGAGTAGTTGACTGTGAGGCCCAGCTGGTTCACATGTCCAAGGAGCACAGCAGTGTCTCTGACTGCCTGCTCTGCCGTTGGGGAGACAATTAGCCAATCGTCCAGGTATGGCAAAACCGCCAACCCCCTGGCTTGTATGGGGGCAAGTGCCGCTGCCACACACCTTGTAAATATGCGAGGGGCCAGTGAGAGACCGAAGGGCATCACTTTGAATTGGTAAGCTCGGCCCTGAAATGCGAATCGCAGGAACTGCCTGTGGTGTGGAGCAATAGGCACATGAAAATAGGCATCTTTGAGATCTATTGACACAAACCATGCCCCCTGTGCCACTGACTGGAGAACGTCTGCCATCCGCAACATACGGAATGGCAGGACCTTTAAAAACCTGTTCAGCCCCCGCAGATCCAGGATCGGGCGGAACCCGCCGTCCTTCTTCGGGATTAAAAAATACACTGAATAAAACCCATTGAGCCGTGTATGCCCTACGACAGGCTCGATGGCGTCCTTGTCTAAAAGGGACGCCAGCTCCCTGCTGAGGGCGAGGGATTTCGTGGGATCTCTGACCACAGACATTTTGACCCCACAGAAGGTCGGTGGCCGGCGTCGGAACTGCAGTGTGTATCCCTTGGACAGCGTGGATACCACCCAAGGGTCTGTGGTCTCCCTCTCCCAGTAGCTGATATGCTGCTGAGTGAAGCGCCCGACGCCGGCCCTTTGAGCCTCAGGTCCGCCCCCCCCGCCCCCTGGAGCCTTTGGGGGGGCGACTACTGGGGGCTGGTCCCCTTGGCACTTGGAAAAATGGCCGTGAGAAAGACCGGCGGCGCTGATCATAATGCCCTGAATAGTGAGAGGACCTCGGCTGTAAACCTGGGCGAGCAGGTGGATAGGAGCGGCTGGGAGCAGGTGGCAAGAGACCCATCTGCCTTGGGGCCTGAGCCGAGCCCCGACGCAGGCCAGCAAACCGCTGCCTGGCCTGGTCCACTTGAGCACTGCGCTCTAGCGCCAGCTGAGCAGCTGGCCCAAACATGTGACCTGGGACCACAGGGAGAGAACGGAGAGTACGGCGACACCCTTCTGATAGAGAGGACTGTGCCAGCCAGACTTGGCGGCGTGCCAGTGTCACTGTTGACATCAGTCTTCCAAGCTCCCTAGACATGAATGCAAAAGTCTGAAGGGATGCATCACTGAGGGTCTGGGCAGAGGAGTCCACACCAGATTCCTGCAGGACCTGAGACAGGCCCAGGATAAGGTGGGAAAAGGAGTTACCAATCCGGCCCATGCGTGCTGCTATATTATAAGCCCTAACCAGGAGATCATCGGTCATCCGGCACTGAGGACGGGGGCAGCGGGCATCAGGTCTGAGAGCCTCATCGGGTGAGACTATCAAGGAGGCAATGGTAGGATCAACTGGAGCCATACGATCCAGCCCATAGCTGCCTGCCTCCTGCATGGCCGCCAAATTCCTGCTATCACTGGTGTGATGGGACAACAGCTTCGGATCTCCCCAGCAGCGCTGGAGCTCTTCAATATAGGGTTTTGAAGGCGGGACTGAAAAAGCTGCAGGCTGCGGTGTCTGCCTAAAAAAGGCACTTGACGGAGCTGCTGTGGCGGGAGCGTCATCCAGCCCAAGGCGTGCCAAGGCCATCCGAATTGCTGGTTTCAGTGTGGCATGGCCAGCTTCTGATCCACGCAATGACCCATCCGACCCTTGAGACAAGGCGTCAGAGGCTGGAAGGGCTGAGTCTTTATCCTCGTCCTGTCCTTCCCCTTCATCATCAAACAAACTGCAGGAAGCTGCAGTTGACAGCACATCAATGTCCCGAACAGGCGAGCCCCTCGTGGCGGAGTCACCACTGACAACTGGTCCCCTATCGTCAGGCTGCAGATTGAGCAGAAGCTCCTTAATCTGGGCAAACTCAGATGAAAGAGTGTCCACTTTGAGAGCTAAAGTGTCCACCTTCTTAACTTTCCCCGGAGGGCCATGTGATGCAGTACTGCGTCTGCGTCCACGTCCCTTAGGTGCCCTCGGGACTGCGCTCCCGCTAACAGGTAGCAGCGCAGCATCTCCTTCCACCGCTGCCAGTCTAGCCCTTCTGACCGCCAGTGGCATAAACCTACAGTTCATGCATGGGTTGTCAGACATACCTGTCCTCAGGTGCTCAACCCCGAGACAGGCCGGGCACTGATCGTGGCCGTCCTCCGTTTGGAGGGGGGCCATACAAGCGTTACAGACAGGCGAGCCCAACATGTCATTAAGTAGGACAGTTTCCAGAAAGGGCGAACGAAAGAATAATGCAGTCAATACTATGCTGCACAGTTGTTAAAGCAGTCACAGCGGACACACTGTGCTGCTCACCAAGACAACAATAAGATTCAAACGCGTCCGGACCGGAGCGTGCCTCGAGAGAGAAAAAAAATATATATATATATATATATATTTAAACAAGTCGGTGCACTCAGCACTGCCCGACAACTTAAAGTACGATTCCTGACTGTCCCGCCTAATGGCGTGCTTACTGCCGCTACAACCCACCGAAAACAGAGAGTCAAGCAATGTAGCGTGTAACATAACAAGCGGCGAAAACACCGCTCTTCAAAACAAATACGAGTCCGGCGAGCCGCCGGCTCTTAGCATCGGCTAACGGCTAACAACTAAGGAAACTTAGCTTACTTACCTGTCTGCAGTAATTCAGTACGAATCGTTACGGCGAGATCACCGCTATTCGTCCGAAGAACAGACTTGAAGAAATGAGCGACTTGCCGCAGTCTCTGGTGGACGAAATATCCGAAGCACCAACCTTCAGGTTGCGAGACTACCAGCGGCGAGCCAATTGACCTGCTATCAGATTTTCCTCAATCGCGAGAAGATAGAAGGAACAGATTGCGTGATGACGTGGGGGTTTTATACTGGGGCGTGCGCCCTACGTCATCACACGGTCACAGGTGACTTTGTTGGTATAATAACTCGACCTGCACATGTGCGAGATGGAGATATCCAGTGCTGAAGCACCGCCCTCTGGCGGTCAGGAAGAATGAAATAGAACCTGTGGACATGGAACCTGTGGAATAGCAGCTTATGATTCAAACACCACAGCAGCTGGTGTATAGTTACCAGAAAAATAGATTATTTTTGGGAGTGAAAACAAAATGTGGATGCTCAGCTCCAGGTTCCACTATATGCAGCATCAGGAATCCTATTGTATACCTTCAAACAGTGGTTAGCTCATCCTTAATAGGAAAAAATATATCATTTAATCCCGAAGTTCAGCAACAATTTCAGGTCAAGTATATGTGTGCATTTTACTTTACTATTCAGTATCAACATCCAGCCTTTCTGAGAACTGCTGTATTTTCTTTCGGGCTATTTCATTGGAAGTTTTAACAACATGACACAAATACTTGCACATACTATATGTATAAGTATACTATACTAATTGCACATTCCTAATGAAGTCCAATGTTCTGCAATTCTTTGCTTTGTATATGTGCATCCTGTCACCTGTGTAGAAGTGAAAAGTAATTGTTTTTTAAGTCAAACTTAAGTAATGTACCAGATGCCAGATTAAAACATCACACAGGTTCTTGCTGCGCACTAATAAAACTTGCGTTATTTGTTCAGAAGCCTCAGGGCAGCTCACTGACTGTCAGAAGAACTGTCATTTATAAATTTTTTTGCATTCAGCAAACAGCACAATCTAAAATAATGCTGCCGTGCTTTATGACAACTCTACCAACTTCCACTGATCCGTGAACAAACCTCGACTCCAAAACATATGGATTGGAAGATAATGATTCTTTATAGGGCTCGTGCAGCAACAGCTTCTACCGCTCTCAACGTTTTCCTTTCCCGCAGTAAGTTGACTTGTGAAAGGTTAGGGATGTTATTGACTTTTGCTTGTCCTCCAAACTTCAGTCTCCAGAGAGAGTACCTTGGAAGAAAACATCCGAAACTGTTTCCAAAGACTGTTGAGAAGCAGTTGTGGGCTCCGACTGCTCCCCAGACGCATCAAAATGTTTTTTCATTAAGAAAAGGGAACGACACGGGTCCACTTCACATGATAAATATATAGGAATAGATGAAGATTTTTAAAAATGACCCTCCTGGGCTACAGTTTAAAGTGGTGCAGTCAGGGTGAACCGCTGAAACTTTACTTTGAGGTCTGATCAAACTTTTAATCTTACAGACGACAATAAAGCAAAGCACAGCTACAGAGGAACTCGGTGACCCGCTGAGATAAATGTGGGGGCTGTAGCTCAACGCCGCGCCTCTCCGAAAAGACAGATAACATTGTTATTCCGAAAGCTATCTCTGAACTTTGAGTGTTTAAGTCAAACGGCGCAACATCTGTAGCAAACAAAGGGTCAGCTTCGGGCAGAATCCTAATGAGCGACGAGACGGATGCACAGCGAGAGATGGGCAGGGAGAGAGAGGGAGCGAGCTACCCTGAAGGTGACCATCTTACAGATTCACATCTGCTCTGCGTCGTCTCAAACAGTGGCTCACAGGGGAGTCGCCACCAACACAAAAAAATAAATACCCGGTCTGCAGGCTAATCTGCAAGTGATGACACGTAGTCAGATGTGCTCACTTACTTAAAAAGCAGAACAAGAGACATTAAAGCATGTAAACGTATTTTAGCAGACGCCCAAAAATACAAGCATGAACCTGGATATTAGCATAATATGGGACCTTTGGATATTAAAAGTATAATAGAGTGGCTAGGAGCAGCCTTTCGCCTCGCCCATCATTTCACGTGCCTGCTTCAATATGCTGCAGATACGACGCGGGGGATGTGATCCAGGCCCGTCAGAATCACCTTGAATCACATCATCTGTCCACTTATGAAGCTTTTCAATAATGCAGGCTAGGTGTGGGAGGCTGGAGCGGGCCATTAAAATTTATAGCACAGAGTCTTGTAGTGGCTGTCCATTAGTCTTTTTCTATTATTTGAAACAGAACATAACCATGCTCTCAGCAAAGGGGCGGCAGAACGAGCACCGAATCCACTGACTTCAGGTAGAGAGGGAGAGAACTTGTTAAATTAGCAGCCGGGCGGCGTCTCGTGTTTTATATAATTCATGGTGGAAAGATCTGGAGCTTTTTCAAGGGTTTTCTATCCGAATGTTTTTCAAAAGACTTCAGACATGAATCCGTCTGTATCTGATACTCTTGCGAACTGCATCGCTTAGATCACCAGTGCATCTTAACATGCTGAAACTTTCAAGCTACGAGGCCATTTTTTTAACTTTCTTTACTTTTTGGTGTTCAGAGTTACTTACTGGGGGCAGCCTGCTCCTTCTCTGTCGGCTCCTCCTCTGTCTTCTGAGGTGGACCTTTGATTTTGTAGAGCAGAGAGAGGAGACGGCCTTTTATCGAGGTGTCCTGCTCTTCCTCCTCCTCCTCTACGGGAATTCCTGCAAGGAGAAACACACTGCCGTGAGAAGCAGTTTGTATCAAGTGCTTAAAAGGTGCAACAAAGTTAAAAGGTAAAGTGTTGTATGTTAAGACACCAGATATGTTGGTGTTTTACTGGTACAGTACAGGTGTGAATGCCCCAAAGATGCATTGAGAATGTATTGAGGTTCACTGTAACGAAATGTAATTAATTGTTCTAAACACACTGCCTGCCTGCCCTTCAATTTAAGTACATTTAATATCTCCAGCCAATTTGTGAGAACTGTTGAGTGAGATGAAACTTTATAAACTTTATTGCGAAACAACTACAGCAAATTCATACAAAGTCACCTTTTAATGCAGTGTGTTTAGTTTTTTCTCTCTTTTCCTAAAAGAGTATCAGATTGTCGTGGCATCAGTGTGCCAGCCTGTGTGCTACTTGTCTATCTACAGTGGAGCTGTTCTAGCACACTGGATTAACTGATTTCACCACAACATTTCTGAAGGAAGACCACATTTTATTGACAGTAAAAGGTTTTACCATCAGACAGTAAATGTCAAATTTTACAAATAGGCCACTTTTTTTGTCATCCCTGAAGAAAACCCGAAGAATTTTGCTCCGAGGTACTTCATAAACTCTCTGAAATACTCCCTATGACTAATTCTTAATTATTCTGGGCTTCTTGCAAATTCTGCAAATGTTGTATTAAAAATATTGTGTCACGATGTACGTGTTTCCTTGTATATAGTGAAGAGAAGTGATGTCAGATCACAAGTGGTTACTCGAGAGACATTAAAGCGCCATGTGTGACGAGACGGGCCGAGAGCTTGTGACGGATTTTAACAGCAGGTCTGAACACGGTCGTTATTTCTGATGGCAGATAGCATCGGACGAGTGCTTATGATTTTTTGCAACCAACCCATTGAACCATCAGACAATGGCTTAGTAGAATCTGTTTGTGTGAGAAAATACCTTCACATGAGCCTTGAACAAAGTTTGATCATCTATGAACCACAATCAATACAATTTGTAAAAGAACCAAAGGAGCAGGCGGACTCTACCGCAGTGCAGTCGCAGTTCCTCATGGAAGGAGTTGAGCTCTTCCTGGATCTCCTCTGGACAGGGGCAGTCCTCCCCGGCGCTGAAGTTCAACAGGATGTTGATCTGCGGGGAGGAGATAAACAAAACAATAAGGCCAGAAGAACGGAGAGAGTGGGGACGTGAGATGGAGAAATGAGGAGAGGGAAGGATAAATAAGCAAACAGGCGCAAAGGGTGTGAAAGAATGAATAAACGGAGGGTGGCATATGGAGAGAACAGCACCATTATCACTGAGTCACACTCAACAGCAGAATTAGTCATGTAGTCTCTCCTGCAGTGAGGGTTCATGTGGGCTTTTCAGATAGTATCTGTGTGATCAGTGCAGAGTGGAGTCGTCCGGCAAACGAAAAAACCCTTTAAAATCAAATCTTGATCAAATAGTTTATCTCAAATCTGCCGCGTTCGCCGTGTGTCAAACTCCAACTATAAAACAGACTAAATATACACGAGCTGCTTCTTCGAGGCTAAGCAAATGCAGAGTCCGGTTTAGGCTATTCTGATGTCTATTCCTGGCAGAGCTTTTTAATAAACCATGGGAGGAACATGCGGAGAGGGCTGGCCTCCCGTCTACACCTGCTGCTGACCGCTACACTTACTGAATCATCAGGGATCAGAGTGCGGCTGTCAGGCTGTTGCTTATCTGCACGTTTTTTCCCGCTCAGAGGAAAAATGCAATTAAACATTCTGAGAAGAGAAATCTCTGCAGCCGCGCTGGATCTAAAACTTTTGGCTCGCTGCCGCCTCGTCTGCGAGGAACTCTACTGGGCACAAAAAAGCAAGTGATCTGAATGAAAACAGAAAAGAAAATGAGGGGAACTTTCTGGCTACTGGACAGGAAGAAGAATGTCGCACCTCTCCCTTCCTCTCTTCTCTGGTTCTGAGACACAGTGGAGGAGGAATGGATGCTGAAAGGGAACTTCTCATTAGCTACACAGATCTGAGCCCCCGGCACTTCAGTGTGCTGACGCAGTTATAACACCACTGAGCTGGTGTTGGGGACAGCACAACCGAGAGCCACGAATGTGCTGTGGTTTGTGTTATAGTGAGTCACCAGGCAGCCAGATCCAATACTTAATCACAAGGCCTCTACATAAAAGTTCAGCTGCTTGTTCATGTGCTGTGTCGAAACTAAAATGAGTCGTTATTTAACTCATGAGCTTGTATACTCCTTTTGTTTTACGCATTTAAGATCGGGCTGCACTGACAAAAGATGATTTTTTTCTTTTTATTTAATAGGACAGTTTAGAGAGTGACGGGAGAACGTCGAGAGTGGGGGAAGACATGCAGCAAAGGTTGGAATCAAACCCAGGTTGCTGTTGAGGACCCAGCCTCCGTACATGGGCCACCTGATCTACCAGGTGAACTATAAGGGCCCTTACAAAGATGCATTTGATTCAAGATTAGTTCTAATCCGATTTGAAGAAAACTATTTTTCAAAATGATGAAATCCACATTTAAAATGTACCAGAGCTCTGTTGCACAACACTAAACGAACTACATTTCTTCATTTAAAGATAGTTTTGAAGTTTGGTGAATATAGTCTCAAGTAAAAACAACGTTTAAAGGAATCCTCGTTGGTGCCACCCGGCCTAAAAGTCATATCCTAGTTTCAGAAACCTGGACAAGGCCGTGCTACGTGGAGCGCTCCACGAAAATGGTACCCTGTGGCATGTAGACACCTGAACATACAGAACAGAGCGGTTGAGCTGATGAGAGATCAAAAACTCACCTGCAAGCAGACGATCAGAAACCTTGATATTGTTACGATCACGTATGTTCAATGTCAACGCCATACCAACGACAGGATACTCGTGCACATGTAAACAAACTCTTTGATTTTAAACTAAAACGCATGTCTCAGACATCCAACAGTTAATCACAACATGAATGTGAGATAATTCAGCCATTCCTTTTATTTCTAGCATCTACACATGACTTTATAATAGCTAGACCGATTTATCTGCCAATACTATCTTATTCATTATGACAGTCATTACGATTCAATGCCAATTTTGGACCTTATGAGGAGTCGCTGTTACCACAGTAACATTAAATACAAATAAACAATAAAGGGCGACCCG
The DNA here is from genome assembly GCF_900880675.1 of Sparus aurata. Classification (NCBI taxonomy): domain Eukaryota; kingdom Metazoa; phylum Chordata; class Actinopteri; order Spariformes; family Sparidae; genus Sparus; species Sparus aurata. The sequence continues at coordinate 13,173,942 of NC_044208.1, read as the reverse complement.
GTCCAGTCTGCCCCCGGACTGACCACTGCCCCGATTGGCAAGCGAAACCCGAGTCTGATCTCTCAAAAGTTAAAAAGGCCGATCGCTTCGACATCTGTTGAGAGACTGAATTAAAAACCCTCAGGGGGGTATTTTAGTCCAAAAGGGTCGGATGGCACGGACTGCTGTGTCTGCTGCTTCGATTTAGGCCTCCAAGCAGCATCAATGTGCTGTTCAATCAGCTGCTTTTTTTGGTTTGACATCCTTTGACAAACCCTGCAAGCCATGCAAGGATGACCTCTATTGAATTGATGCTTTTTCTACAGTTTTTCACAAAGCATCTTGACTTTTAAACTTATTTGAAATTTTTAAAAAGTTGAACACAGCATTATGTACGTTCCCCTCCTTCGGGACTCGTAGCTATTTTCTACTTGTAAAATGCCAGCCGTTTAACTCTCAACGCACATTCAACTCATTCCAAGTTCAATTTAGCCTCACATATGGCCCAATCGAGCCTCCGGGAATACCAGCTGAAAATAAAGTTCAGAAACAGACAAAAATAAGAAGCCACTCAGAGAGCTACAAAAACCCAGGTCATTGATTTTCTTCACCCCAAGGCTCAAGTGATCAATCTGGTCTTTTGCTCGAGTGTCTCAACACCTCAAACAACCTTGAACATGAATCGCATCTCAAGCAGGATGTAAACAATTCCTTGTATACTGCACCTGCTCCTGCGGGGGAGACCGAAACTCTTTAGTCTTCTTGGCCGTGACGGCGGCGGACATGTTGAGCGCCAGCATCAGCTCGTTGTAGCGGAACTTCTGGTTGAACTGCAGCTTGGACACAAAGTTGTCGGAGAAAGAGACGATGGATTCGATGCGGTGCTTCAGCTCGCAGTCGCAGAAGTAGTGCAGCAGCTCGCACATCTGAAAACAACAGAAGCCCCGTACCCGAGACATTAAGTCAGAGGAATTGAAAGTCAAGAGGATACTTAGAAGTTTCTCTTTCTGTGTGTGTGTGTGTGTGTGTGTGTGTGTGTGTGTGTGTGTGTGTGTGTGTGTTATTTGATGCCGTTTCTGAATAAGATAACTTTCGTATCAACTGACTGAACAGTCTTTGTTTGTTGAACAGAGAGAAACCTCGTATATTGTCACCAATTCCGAGAGATTATCTGCCTCCGTCTCCATTATAAAGAGATTACAGTTGTGTTTAAGGTTGAATGTTGAACAGTACTGTGGAGTCACTGGCGGCAGCATTAGTATTCAACCGCTGCCTTCCTCTGCACTCATGCGCTCACTTCTCAGTAAGAGATAAATCATAAAAGCCTTGAATTGCTGACAAATGGGGGAATTAGTGTACCACATCTGATGAAGGCACATAAGATTGGTAAAATAAAATTTTTAATTAAAACCCTGGCGTATGAATTGATGGACTTTATCTAATCACTGAAATGTGTGTCATCAGTTTCATCACCTGGTGTTTGACAGACTCTGGGAGCGACTTCTCCAGTAGACCTTTAACCGGCGATTTACTCTCCTTCGTCTCCTCCTCTCCCGCTTCCACGGCCTTCTCCTCGTTCTTGCTCACCTCCTCCTTCTCTCCGGCCACGGCCACCTCGTCCCCCTTCACCTCGTCGCCCTCCTTGGGCTCTCCGAACACGTTGGGGTCGATCAGGAGGAGGATCAGCCTCACCTCCTCGCTGGTAAGGACTCCCATGATCAGCAGCGTCCCGATCAGCTTCAGGATGGGGACGAACTGGTACTCCACGCTGCCGCCTACCGGATCCCGGATGTGCACGCCTCCGCCCTGCACGGCCTCCGTGAGCATGCTGATGGCCTTCTCCTTCAGGATGCCCAGGGGGATCTGAGGGCTGTGGAGAAACTGATGGCGCTTCATGTTGATGATGCCGACTGGGGAGAAGTTGACCCGAGGTTTGAGGGAGGTGCTCAGGCCCACGCCGGGCAGCGAGTGCCGCTTGGACTCGTCGGGGAACAGCTTGATGGAGCGCGTCTCGTCCGTGACAGGGATGATGAACTCGTTGTTCATCATTAGGCGGGCCTCCTTCGCGGTCTCAAGATGGATGCTGGCGATTAGAGGGAGAATCAGTTCAATCATCTCACACCTGGAGGCACCGGGCCATTATACTTATCAGGAAATAAGCATTCTAGGTCTGGGTTTAAAAATAGCTTTCTCTAAGTGGTATAAATGTGCAAACTTATGAGACTTCTACAGCCCCCGCGGCACAAAATTACCATAATATATCTGGGGGAGGTGACTGGGTTGTTGATCAATACCAATGACTCAGCAATTACCTGACTCGCTGCTGAGAGGCTGAGTTCTCAAAACTATTTGTGGCCCGTAGTCACAGTTCACAAAACAGAGCTCTCCACCCACAGGGCTGCAAACACCCTCCACTTACAATTGCATTTTCAGTTATAATGGAGGCAAACACAATGTCTGGAAAGAAGCAGGTGACATTCACAACGCACGATTTGTCCTGATTATGTCAATCCGCGTGGGCGAGCTGAGAATGTATCGATGTTGTGTGTGAGAAAAAGAGAGATTCAATTACAGGGGATGTGCGCAGGCAGAGCAAATACATCACAGAGGCATTATTAGTAGGGTTTATCATGACAAATTCACTTCGTGGCCTCGCGCGCCGCTCCATCACTTTAAACCGCTAATGGTGCTGCAGTTGATGTTGTAATAAGTCATCATTCCATCATGGATCATCATTAGATTCTCTGATGAGTAGAAATTGGCCAACTTCTTTCCTCTCCGTGCACAAAAAGTTGGTTAAAAGTTCATTTGGAGCCGCGGCATCGAAGACTTTCATTTTCTATCAGTGACAGCAACGTTAATACATTATTTTCGATGGAATTTCTTCAATTAACCAAACTGCAGGAGGGCAACGATGAATTAAAGTTCAATCACACAAATAATCAGCAATCTCATAACATTATGTATTCAAACTAAACTGCCACACCTGATAAGGACGTTGTAGAAGCCCTCTCTCAGCATGCCAGACAGGTACTGGTTGTCGATGGTGTAGAGGAGCTGCGATTGGTCCAGGTGGCTGCAGAGGGCGTGACCGACGCGGGTGTTCCCCAGGGCGCAGAGGGCGCAGTACAGCTTCAGCGTGTGGTAGTGGAACTTTCTCAAGTCTTCATGCTCGGATAACTCCAGGATGTCCAGACACCTGGAAGAACGGAGGAAAAGAATAAGGTGATGGAGAAACAAGAGGGACATTTAACACTGCAACAGAACTGTAAATATACTACAAACTATAGTAAGAATACGCTGATTAGATCATTAAAAAAGTGTTTAATTCCATAGATGTTGCTAGTTGGGCTACAAATAAAGATTATTTTAAATTGACAATGAACCCCTTTGATTATTTTCTTATTTCATAGACCAAAAAAATAATAAATCAAGTGTCAGAAAATTGTGAAAAAATGTTATTCAGTGTTTCCCAAAGCCAATGATGACATCCTCAAACCAATGATCTTCAGTCACTGTCACAGAGGACCAAAGATACCAGAAAATATTCACATTCAAGAATCTAATCGGATAATTTTTGACTTTCTTATTCTAAAAGAGATGACTCAAACCTTTCAATCAATCAACAAATAGTTGCTGATTACAGTCAAGTGACAACTAATCCATTAATCGTCTTAGCTCTACTTCTTAAACGTTTTACAGTACACTATATCAGCTGGACCATTTAATGTTTTGTTGGTGTTTTTGGTCAATGTTTTAGATTTAAGTATAATTTTTTGTGATTTTTTTTTTCTGTTTCTAAATCTTTCGGGTATTTGATTCACTTTATCAGACGAAAACAACAGAACACTCCCGGCTGGTAATTTATATATGGAAGGCTGACAGAAATCTACATGAGCAGAGAAACAGGGTTTTGATGGCAAGATAATACACTTTTTATTAGAAGAAAACAAAAAGCTTGTTTCCTGTTGTGTTTATCAGAGATCAAGAGCAGCATGGCGGCAAGCACAGATGGTGTCTTGACTACTGATGTAAGATGAAAATGTTGAGGTAAAGATCGAGTACCCATTGTTGCTCAATGCTTCAGACTGTATTCTTATACCATTCAAACTTCCTTACTTGAATTGAGAATTGTTTTGGTTGTAGCCTACTGGACAGTAACACATCTGCTATACATGGACCACTGTATGTAAACCTATTCCTTACAAATCACTATTCAAAACATTATTACAAATGTTGTGAATGTAAATGTTCATAAAATGTTAACATGGTTTGCTCTGAAAGTCCCAAACCCGCCCTGCAGAACAGTGTTTAGCTCGACTCTTATGAATCTTATTGATCCCATGATAAATTATCTCGTCATCATGAAAAGTCTGCCTTTTGTTTCCTCCAGATAACGAGATTAATTAACCCGTTATCAAGAGAAAAAAACAGCTTTGTTATCTCAAGCTGAAGGAATAATTAACTTGTGAACTCGAGATAACAGCATTAAAAAAGAAAAAAAAAAACACTGGAAGCTTCCACAGAGCAGTCCAGACTGAAGGTCTGCTTACAACTGAATGATGGATGACTGATGATTTTATCCATAGCGCGCACTACTAAAAGCAAGAAACTCACCCTATGAATTTTGGCATTGAGCGTTTCTTATTGTCAACACTCATCAATCCGAAAATGAAACATCAGATCGTAAAATCAGACCATAACATACGAGCAAGAGAGTTTATGGGAAATGTGGTCGTTATGTCGTTAAATGTCCCACTGACTACATGGCTGAGCTCAGACTACTTCCTGTAGCCACTGCAGGAGTGAACCAGTCATGTGCTGCGGCTGATGGTGTTTGACACCAGTCTGTCTACGTCACACTCTCGTTGCCCACCTGTTCTCCTCAGGTATATGCACCGCCATCATCTGCAGCGGCTCCAGACACTGGACCACCCAGCCGTGCCTCTCGCTGACCCGGGCGGTCTCCACGTTGAGGAAGGTGTTCGGCATCCGGCTCCACAGCACAGCCACGATGGTCTGCACGTCCAGGCGGGGCGGGCACTGTGGCACCGGGTTCCTGTGCTCGCTTTTAAATATGGCAGATGAGAGCGGCATCGCATCCTGTGAGCAGAGGGAGAGATGGAGATTGAAGTGATGGATAATACTGACAGAAGGAAAACAACATTAATTAAAAAGGACGTGCTTTAGGTATCAATATTGTGCTTTTCTTTCATTTTGATTCTATAAACACCTCAAAGTAATTTAAAAACGTGTGGCGCCTGAGGGATCCGTGAGCAGACAAGAGATGAGTTTATATTTCATCTTCAGCTATTATCCCTAGATCATTCCAAGGCGTGTGTGTATACAACAATATGGATTTTTATCATTATTTATTTAATCATAGTTTAATTCCAACCACAACTATTTCAAATGCAGACAGAGCTGAATACTAAACGACAGCAGTATCTTCCAATGTGGGTCATAAAGTCATGATTTAGCTCTCTTGACCAGTGTGTGACTATTTGGGGATGAGTGATATTAAAAATCAAAGAATGCAAAATAGTGTTCATGGTCATCTATTCACTCCTGTCAACAAGATTAGGTGTGCTGTTGTACTAGTAAATGTACCATTTGCTCTAACAAAACCAACATCCACGTTTAAACACTGTGTTGTATTCAAGCACATTGTTGGATTTGAAAAGAGACAAACCTTGATCTTGACAAATTCAAACTGGAAGAGGTTTGCACTGGTGGGACGTACAAACACAGCCGGGAACAGCTTTGTATTTGGCTCCACCTGAAAGTAAACAAAGCTCGGTCATGGACATCAGAGATAGGATGGGATTCAGTTATGCACCGAAATGAAACGGAATGAAACAGTATTGTAGGCTTATGACTTATGTGGGGAAAAGAATCGGACCTGGACAGTCCTCCCTGCTGACTCACAGACAGCGTCTGTCCCAAGCAGTGAGAGCCAGACATGTCCCGATGTTTAATGAGGGTGATCGTGTGATGTGAAGCAAAAAACCTTTAACCTCGAACATGTTTGTCACCCTCACAATGGTCTTGTTGTGGGCTGTATCTTTGCCAACTTAAATGGAGACACTACATATGAAAAAGGTAACATTTTTAACTCTTAGACATGACCACGGAACTTCCCCAGTTGATAACGAACATTAGGACAAATGTTTAAACTTCATGATTAAGAATGTGAATGAGGCAGTATCTAGCTGAAGTGCACTGGTTTGCATGAAGTTAAAGAACGTCTGAACGCTGGATAAAGCCGGGTCCAAAATTCTTGTATAATATTGTTGACATATAGGGGTCAAAGTTTTTTGTTTTGTTTTTTACAGAGAGAACTTTGAATCTATTTTCTTAATCACTCTGTGAATCACAAAAACTGTCAACAGCCATTAAAAAAAATTTAAAGAAAAACATGATTTTAGGAAAACAAAAATCATAAATCAGGCCATCAATGATCTTGTGTAATAAGCTTCAGAGGATACAGCAGATATGAATGAAACAGGAAAGTTTGGTGCATGTTGTTGAAACTGAGGTGGAGATCTTTTGTTAAGAGTATGAGTAAAACACATTTTAAGATAACAGCCTTTAAAGATATATACTGTGACATTTCCATACAAATCTATACTAAAAATGGTGAATAGGGTTAAAAAAAAGAGGGTTTTCAGCTATATTCCCTTCCCCCTTGTATGCCTTTCCCCTCGAAAAATATGGTCAATCTCTGGCAGTGAGAGCGTGACATGTCCCAGTGTTTACTGAAGTTGATTTCAACCTAAAGTATCAACTATACAAAGCTCAGGACTGTGTTTTACACGTTGGATACACTGGGAGTGATATTAAGATGACGGGTGTTACAGGGTCGACAGGGTTAAAGAACATCAAAGGCTTTTATACTCTAAGCCGGTGGATTAGCTGTTAAATCAGCTCAGCGAGTATCAGTTGGTGTATTGATGACAGACATCAGACACGAAAGATCAACACAAAGAGAGAGGACAAACAGCCACGGCTCTAAAGCCGTAACAGGACGAGATCCTTTTCATCAGGTTAAAAGCCTCTCGATTCCCTCAGAAAGCCTCCCCTTCCAAAAATCACCAATTCACGACCAAATCAAGGAGTTGGAAACAAAACAAGACAGAAAACGGATGACAATGGCAAAGATAAAGAGGGAGAAAAAGACTTGAGCGATGAAAGGCTGCTCAAGGCATCATTTGGCCGTCGAGTATTCAATGCGATCCGTTAAAAACCTGAGATCAGCGAGGCGAGAAGAGGATTACTAAACAGATGTCTGTCTTTGTTAAGACTCTGGGAAATTATACAGTTGAATTCTCATCCGATTTCAAACACCGACCGCCTCCCTGCAGGATAATTTTACTGCAGTGCAAATTTGTTAACGTTACCTGAGGGGGCGATAGCAGCGAAGATCGTTCACATGCGTGCAAGCAATACAAATATGTTGGCGCACCATCATCCTGAAGATCTATTACATTTATTTATCATTCACAAGTTCTCAATCTCTCCATGTTATGGTTAAGGAGCTGAGTGTTGAGGAGCAGGGACCCAAAATACTCGATAGGAGGAGAAAATAATGACAGGCACATAGTGCAGTTAATGAGGCAGGCTGCCCTGCGTTAGTCCCAGCGGTGTGATTGTAATTCACCTGATATGTTGTGGACAGCTCCTTGCCGTTAGCGGTGAAGGAGACGAGGCCGGTGGCCAGGTCGATCAGACAGCCGATCTCCAGGTCAGAGTTGGAGCGGCTGGAGGAAGACGGGCCGACCGCGTCCGCTCCGCACACCATGTAGCAGTTGCTCCTCTGGACGCTGCGGGAACAAAAAGCAGAAAATGAGCTTGTCACAGGGCGACGGAGGCGACTGAAAAAGAAAGATAAACACAATGTCTCCTCGTTATGTGATGTGTTCATCGATCTGTGTTAAACTTGTGACTCTTTCCTCATTCGCATTCATTCTGTTTCCACACAGAGGCTCTCGCCTACTTTCAATTCTCCTGAAGGAAAGTTGCAAGTGTAAGCTTACACTCTCGTTAGCTTATAGGAAATTCTTTCTAATTATTCTAATTAGGATGATCTAGGTATTGTTTCGGCCCCTTCTATTTCAAATAAATAATAAACTAAACACTGCAAATCAGTCAGCCACAATATTAAAAACCTTGACAGATGAAGTGATTAACATTGATCAACCAGTTACAATGCAATGTTCTGTTGGGGAACTGTGGGCCCTGGCATTCATGTGGATGTCACCCTTCCCAGGTACCACCAGACGAACACCAATGGAGACCAAGTGCACCCAACATGGCAACGGCACTCTCAACTGGCAGCGGGAATGACCCAAGGGATGTGACAAGGAGCTTTGAGGGGGTGACCTGGCCTCCAAAATGCCCAGGTCCCAATCAGATTGAGCCTCAGTGGGACATCAGTCCAATCTATGAAGGCACTGCCAATGCCCTGGTGACGGAAAACACCGATCCACGGTGGGGCATACATGGGTTGGATTTGGCCTGGAACATACTAAAGATGCCTGATCAGATTGGCATCTGGGGAATTTTGAGGCCATGTCAGCACTTTGAGCTCATAATCACGTTCCTTGGCTTATTTCTAGGTAGTTTTTGAGGTGCGGGAGGGTACGCTGTCCTGCTGGGGGGGACTGCTGCCATTGGGTCCACAACGGCATTCAGCTTGGTGGCGCAAGTCATTGTGGCATCCAAATTTATCCAAATAAATATGCATGCAAAGTTTCCCAGCGAAGAACTGCACTGCAACAAGATGATGTTCCAAGGTTATTCACTTCACCTGTCAGAGGTGTTAATGTCGTGGTTAATGGTGTGAGCAGCTCACCTAATGTGCAATGTGAAGTCATTTAGAAGTGTTCGGAGGAAGACTGATTTTTGCTTTCATGAAGTCTAAAAACAAAACTAATCTAACTTGTGAAACTGTGGTTTGCTGTTTCCATCTGGCTAAGTTTGTTTCGTTCATTGCCAGTAATTTATTAATTGCAAAAGTTTCTGGTGTCTGTAACTGTATTCCCCAACAATACAATTTCATTCCCATTGATGTATTTTTCCGCTTATTACATTCTCTTGCAACACCCAGCGCTCGTCTTCTACAGTGCTTCAATGTAATGAATTTTACTTCGAACGTGGCCTTTAGCACGCTAACAAAATGAGAAGTTTGGAGAGGAGTGTTAGTTAGTGTAGTGGGAAAGCAAGAAGTGATGCAAGGGAAAGAAAGGAAGAAAACTGAAGACACATTTCACACAGTGTCCTGAGGGGTTCTGTGCTGAACTTGATCCACACAGAGGCTCTTAAACAATATTGGATGACCTTCCCCGAATTACTTTGAGGTTGGAAATTCCCAGATACAGCCCGATTTCCTCAGAGAACCCAGCGCATCCTGCTGACTCTCCCTCTCTTAATGTCTCAAGCTTTTCTTCAGATATAAAAAGAAATGGAGCTTGCCTCTCGTGAACCCGACCCCTCTCGTCTCCCAGCGTGACGGTGACCGTCCGCGTCTTGCTGAGGCTGAAGTTCTTGCTGTGGTAGTGATAGTCAGGTGAGACCCAGCCCACCCACACTGACGCAGGGTCCTGTCCAGCGAACACTCTCACCGAGTGGTAATACTGCCATAAAATAACAGAGAACAATGGATTACACTCAGTGGACAGGGAGCATAACGATCATTTTCAGTTGTGTGAATTTGTGTTGATTTACAGTTGTGATGCTTCCGTAGTCGACAGTTCCATCTTCTTTTGGAGGATGGCTGCGGAGACAGAAACACAGCTGCAGGTCATAAAAGTAACAAAGTGTTTACTAGACAGACAAAATGAGTGTAGATTTAGACAACTCCACTGCTGCTCCCTCTTAATCATATCCTAATTTGCACCACAACATTGTTCTCGGCTGCTGCTCCGGTGTGTGTCTGACCTGAGTTTCAGTGATTCGTCCAGTAACCTGTCTGCAGAGTAGAACTCCACAGGCATGCTCAGTCTACAGTAGACCATGTCGTTGTTGCTGTTCTGTGTGCCGAACGTCTTGTGTGTGACCTTGAGGCAGGGGGGGCTGTCCACCGTTCCGTCAATCCTCGTCACCTGAGGAGTCAAAAATCCAGAGAGGGAAGTCAGTACACAACCTCGGTGTGACGTATTATCTATGCCGGTCTGCTTAGAGCAGGCTGCGAATCAGTTAGATTCCAGTTACAGCCTGACTCAGATGGTCATTTACACGCAGCTTTAAGCAGTTACATTGACAAAACCCCTTATACCTTAAATCCCTCTATCAGAGATTCCAACTCAAATGTGAAGAAGAGGAAGATTCTAGAAGAAGAAGACTCTAGAAGAAGAAGATTCTAGAATAACTAGAAGAAGACTCTAGAAGAAGAAGATTCTAGAAGAAGACTCTAGAAGAAGAAGAAGATTCTAGAATAACTAGAAGAAGACTCTAGAAGAAGAAGATTCTAGAAGAAGTAGAAGAAGATGACTCTAGAAGAAGAAGATGACTCTAGAAGAAGAAGAAGACTCTAGAAGAAGAAGAAGATTCTAGAAGAAGTAGAAGAAGATGACTCTAGAAGAAGAAGATGACTCTCGAAGAAGAAGATGATTCTAGAGGAAGATGAAAAAGAAGATTCTAGAAGAAGAAGAAGATGACTCTAGAAGAAGAAGATGATTCTAGAGGAAGATGAAGAAGAAGATTCTAGAAGAAGAAGAAAAAGATGACTCTAGAAGAAGATGAAGAAGAAGATTTTTGAAGAAGTAGAAGGAGATTCTAGAAGAAGTAGAAGAATATTCTAGAGGAAGAAGAAGTAGATTCTAGAAGTAGAATATTCTAGAAGAAAAAGAAGATTCTAGAAACAACAACAAACAGCAATGATGAAACTACATCTTTACCTCAATGTGCGGGTGGTACGATGGTACGATGACAAAGGTGGGAAGGCGCTTGCTGAACCACATGGTGATGTCTCTGTTCATGTTGACGGCGAAGGGCTCGAAGCCTTCCTGGAGGCCGCACATGGTGTAGTACTTGAAAGTGCTGGCGTCCTTGCCCAGGTTCATACGTCCGACCTCAGACATGCCCAGACTGCACACAGGGATGAAACCTGCAGGGAGGGTGAAGGGACATTTGTGGGTTAGCCAGGGACAATATTGGTCTGTCAGTCATGTCACTCCTCGTTCAGTGTGAACTAAGTTTTAGAACCCTCTTTTTCAGATTTAATTAAAAACTTACTCTGACGCCTCCCTTCCACTAATGATGCGATCTGTCTCCCTGCCCTCAGGAGCTACATTTAATTAGTCCAGAGACTTAATAACCTTGACCAAAAACTCTCTGGACATCCAAAATTGGGAAATGTGCCTTTTATTAATAACAATGCTGAAACTTAATTTTTAACACGCACTATTGTTTTTAAATGTCTGTCTTTATAATCCTTGATAAAGTCAGTATACTGTCATGTATGTTAGCTATAACACTTCATTTTAAATCATTCAACTACATTCCAGCAGGTCTCTCTTTCTCCGGTCTTGTCCTGAGGGGAGGCTCATTTGCAGAGCACAGAGCCAGTGCCACAATGGATTCATTAAAACGCAACATCATTTGCATTTTGTACTGTTTTGGGTTTTTCATGCTAACTGCCAAACAAACCCTGACCCTACCTCCAGAGATGCTGTGGAGGAAACGCACGCAGAATAAATGAATGAATTAGCACTTAAGTTCACAGTGGAGCCGGCGGAGCCCTCACCATCCTCCGTCTCAAAGTCGCAGAAGCAAAGCTCGGAGCCCTTTCCGGTGATCAGGAGCTCTCCGTTCAGGGTGAAAATCATGGACTTGTCCTCCATGTTGATCATGCAGCCGACCACGTCTCCTTTTTTCCAGGCATGTCCGAAGTAGCGGCTGCCGGCGTGCATGCGTCGACCCTGGGGAAGAAACAAAAAAACTTGAGGTTTTTGCAGCATAGATGAAGTGATGACACTGATAGATAGTGAACTGTTAATTTAAAAGTGGAGCTTATGTACAAGCTGCCAGGATATGCTGGAATCAATAAATAGTTCCGTATTGAAAAAAAAAAGACAGATTTGTATCTTTTAAAACTCAACAACAGTAGCATCACCTACACAGTCGTCATATAGCAAGGATGGCGACAGAACAAGCTGCTGTCGAAGTAAAATAACACAATACATCCCTACAGAGTGTTTTTACCCTGTATCCATCGAAGACGAAGGCCTGGTCGTCCACTCCCAGCTCCACATCGGGCCTGCAGCCTGGCCTGGCCCAGCCGACCCTCATGTCGCCTCCACTCAGGGCCTCGAACTCAAAGTACCACTTCCCTGTCTTCAGCGCGTATGTCTGCTCCACACGGAAGAGGCGGATGGTCTCGATGGTCTGGTCATCCGCAAACTGGGGGGCTAGGGACGGAGAGAGGGATTACATAAAGATGCTCGATAACAACTGACAAGTGATGCTCATTTTTTGGCAACATTTTCAGCATCGGTTACAAATACAGGGAAAGTTAACTGGTTCTGCCACTCAGTGTGAAAATACGACGTGCTTTTCAGTGCGATATCATGATAATTAGTGCGTACGATATCCCAACACACAACTCGGTGAAGAATACATTTCGACACACCAGCATGCAACATTTTCAAAGTGAAATTGCTGCGGTCTATCAAACAATCACGTTCCCTTCCGCCTGTGACACCGCTCATCAAAATACTGCAAGCTGCTGTGATTTGGATATTGCACTTTAATACTCAACATTTCCTTAAATTGTTCCACCTTAACATAATTTTTATCTTCTTGTTATGTGTAGGTGATTGTAGAGCTGCACAATATGCAGGATTTACTGAATCATCTGCTTCTAACACTCAAGACACTCGGTTTTTTACTCCCCCCCCCCAAAAACAAATGTATACAAGAGATATCAACATGTTCTCACCCTCCTGGTCTGGGGGGTCTATGTCGTATCCATACCCAACCATAGTCCTGATGGCCTCTCTCAGACTGTCTCTGTTAGATTTCTTAGTGCGCTCATCAAGTAAAGCATACGGCACCAGGCGAGGATTACGCCTGCTCTTCACATCCTGACATACACACACAAGAAGATAGAGGAAAATAGATTAAATATGCCAGCAAAATAAAGACAAGCATACACTACAAGTAAAGAAAAATCAACGAGCTTATATCTTTTGCATTCTATTTGACGAAACAGTGTTTCAGCAGAAATGTCCAATAAAAACCTTTATCATTAAATATGCTTAAACTTCATGACCACACTGATGTGTTGCCAATTCCTTTCAAACTGAGAGGAGGTGCGATGTTCACCTGCTGGATGCCATAGGTCCATCCTTGTTTAATTCTGTCTTTGGCCCACACGTTGTGTGCGTTCTCGGCCAGTTTATCAACCAGAACCTCCTGACCCGCAGTCAGTTTCACGTCAGAGAGCTCCAGTGGCGCAGGCTTATATCCATTAGACATCACGTAGCTGCAGAGGGAAACACCAGAGAGGTAAAAGCACAGCATTGTGTTGTGTGTAAAATCATATGAATTACATTTATTTTCCATCTTTAGTAACATCACAAATGTTAAACGATCAGACATGACAGCTTGAATAAAAGACGAGGGAATGACAGAATATTTTTCTAAATAAATACAACCACTACAAAGTAAGTGCTTTCTTAGTGGTTTAGGGATTGAAAACACTAACAATTAAAAAATTATTTGTCAGTGTTTTCCAAGGCTCTTGTAATGAGATCATTCAAAAAGAGAAGGTCTGAAATTATGTCAATTTTGACCGACAAGATGATTGTAATCTTAAAAGAAAAGATTAATTAGAGTCAGTAACAATGTCTCAATTGCCTAAATCAACTTTCATGTTTTTCACAAAACCTATTCTATCAGTGTATCATTTACTTGACCTTCTTGCTGTGTGTAAATGTTTGGTGCTGCACCACAGATTGCCTCTCGGAGGACATAAAGTTTTTCTCGGTAGAAGTCTAACTCTAAAATGCATTGCGCTTGTGTTCCCTGAAAAAGAGAAAGAATAGAAAAGGAGACTTACTCTTTGGGAAGTTTGATTTTCTTCAGATCCTCCTCAGCGTGAACGTTGACCTGAGCAACGTGGCATCCAAGAGCCAACAAGGTCCTGAGGACAGAGGAGAAATCAACCATAAAGACCCAGGAATGATCTTTACACTCAAGCTCCATTATGCTCTCTTAGAGGAGCATGTCCAATTTTCAATCCGCTGACAGACTTCTAGATTTTTAACACAGCTCATTAGACTTGTATACATCTCGCTGGATCGACGCTGTGATGCGAGTAGTAGCCTGATTTTGGCAGCTGGGGCTCCAACACTATGTAATTGACTGCAGACCTTATTGAAGCTCACTGCAACAGGAGATCGCATTACTGAGCCAAGCCAAATGTTTTTACAGTCAGATGACTCAGTATTTGGCTCAAATATATGGAATCCAACGTTCCTTAAAAATCAATACTCAAATTCACTCAGGAGATGAGAGTCATCACAAGCACCAATTCAATCTGAGGCCCTAATCTGCTCTTGCACAGCATTCAGCGGAGAGTGGAGGCAGTTCCGTGATTAGGTCAATTGGATTACTCGGCAAACTCGCTCGGCCTTACTTCAGCGTTTCACTGGACATCTGCACGTTGTAGTTCCTTTCGGTTTCGGGCAGCTTGGCGAAGTCCACGAGGCAAGGGTGCTGCCGCTTGTTGTCGTCACGGACCTAGAGAGGAAGCAGCCGGGGTTCATTATGTTTCAGCAACAAACCTGGTATCTCTCCATCCTTATTTTAGTGCGTGAGCCTGCCTGTCCACAACTGCAACAACACCCCGAAGGAGAATATGATCAAACATGGCTCGGTATCCAGAAAAAGAACTGGACTGCAGCTGGATTTATCTGCAGCGGACGCTGGCAGACGCATTGTTGTTTGCGTCCCACTTGGGACCGACTCAAGCCTCAGGTGTTGATTTTTTAATGAAGCAGAGATAAAGCCTGAATCAGCTCCAAAGAGGACGCTTGGCTGTCTGTGAGGGAGTCGACGGAGAGAGTTTTACCCCCAGTGAGACCCCACCAGTTACTCTTTCTCCAACGGTCTTCAGTGAATAAAGGTTAAACAGAGCTGAGGAGCACAAAATGTTTAAGCACCACACAGTGAGGCCAAGCACTCGGATACAAAACAATGAGGCCGTAACCGACTTCATCACCGTCCTTCCTGCCAAGTATCTGCTTCCCGTCTTGGATTTGGCGCAATGTCACTTTGAGCTCATTGAGGCTTGTTACGGCAACACAATTAAATACCAAGCAGCTGTTTGGACCTAAATGTTGTCCTTAATAAGCTGTAAGACCTGAGTTCTCTCCCCATGAGAGGAGCAGTTCTCCCAGTCTTAATTAATGTAGATGTCATGGTCTTGGAAGGTGAGACACTCATTAAGTTTGTTAAACGGGGCGCAGTGGCGACGGGCCTCAGCGGGAAAAGATCCTGTGATAACCGCCACAGCACAAAAGAGGATTTATCCGCAATGCTGGTCGGTTGCGGTCCTCTCTGACGTTTGAAAAAAGGAAAACGCCCTAGGTTTCAAAAAGGTTTTTTAGAAGCCAATTATTTTCACTTCAAACAGTAAGGCTCTGACTCACCACTGTGAGTTACACTCCAGGGCAGGACGGTCCGCTCTGGCCACTCGTAGGCTCTTACATTTGTGAACCTCCATAGATAAAAAGGCAATCCTTTGGCCTGCTCCCACAACACCTATTATCATAGCAGGAAAAAGTGCCAGACAGCACCTTTTCGCATTTTCTGGACTTTCTTTATGCTCGCTGTCTGAAATGCCCGGACATAAATTGGGAAAAAAAGGACATTTCTGCTTTAGTATCAATCTTGTGAAATGCTTTTAAACCCAAAATGGAAAACTGAGAGGCAGATTTCATCAGGGTTATGTGACTGACTCCTACAAATGTCTCTTTTGGAAATGCGTGCTCCCTGTGTTTGTAACTACTTTCGTGTTTTCTGCCTGTAATTAGATTTCATGATCCGGACTGTCGCTGCTAAAGCTCCTCTGAAAAAGAAATTCTTAATCTCAGTGGGATTCTCCTGGTTTAACAACGGTTAAATAAATGGAAGAAAGACGGGTCATTATTGTTGTTTTTTGGGTTTAACCTAGAATATAAATACATTTTGATGATGAGAAAGAAGGCAGAATGGGATCAAAATATAGAAATTCGTGTTTACATTTTATCAGCACTAAAAAATATACTTTGCAGAACTCTTACAGGCAAACTGTGATCTAATCCGTCTTCATATCAAGTAATTTGAATACTTGAAAAGATGTAAATGTGTTAAGCCAAAGGATTTGTTACTTTCTCCATCACAGAACACCCTGATATCCTCCAGCCTCAGTAAGCTGCTGTCGTGTCCTGAGATATCAACGATAATGGACCATTTACAAGCATTTTAACTGAAGTAGGCTGGAGTTGACCTTGTGTGTATATCCAAAACAGACCCAGGCTGCATTTGTGTGTTACGTGTGATGACAGATAGCAGCTTTACCTTGCCATAGGTCCAGCCCAGCTCGATCTTGTTCATCCCCCACAGTTCGTGGATGTTTTCTGCCAGCTTGTCCCGGACGTTGTCCAGGTGAGGGGGCAGAACGATCTGCAGAGAGAGAGACGGGGGGGAACAGATGGTGCAAGTTGGATGATAAATAGATGCCAAAGGAACGACAAATGAAAACAGTTCTCGTCTTTTTTTCTCCTGACCATGCAATTGTTAGATTCCTGGGGATTGTAGAGATGTTCACATTATTTTGGCTCTGCTACACTGACGTTGCAAGACTGCATTTATTTGCCCTTTTTGCTTCAGGGCCTCTGCAGAACTGAATATTATATAACAGGTGTGTAAACACTGGCTGGATTCATCTCCTATGAGAGATTACTGGGACCTCCCAAAGGCTTCGAAAACGTATGAGATTCATTCTCTTTCCAAACAATCTTTGAAAAAAAAAAAAAGGAGCATCAGTCCAGCAACAGTGTGGAGAGAACCAGAAGTGTTGACGCTAGCTAGTAAATATTGTATCTGCTTTTGAATTTGTTAGTAAGTAAGTTAGTAAAGTAACAGCAACTCTGAATAATGTAAGCACTTTTAGACTTCCTCTGGGTGTGAGTTTAAACTCAATTTAATCTAAATTAGAAAGTTGGTTCTTCTAAATTCAAGCACGGAAAGTCATTTCCAACAAAAAATGTCTCTAAGAGCTTAATAATAATAAAACTGATTACATTGTCACAAATTACAAATGTAAAGAAAATGCTTTCATTAAACAGTACGCTTAATATTTCTTGTAAATACACCTAAAAACATTTCTCTTGATATATTTCAACTTATTACATAGTGTAACCCATATGCCCATTTTCCATATTATGGTAATTGCATACAAACATTCATTCATTTTCTTTGCTGTTTCTTGAATTTACTGACGCAGCAGCAACTGCTACCATTGTACCCTGATGGTACAAGTCCTCACCTGGCTGGTGTCCACAGGAGTGGGGATGTAGGAAGCCTGAGAGAGGAACTGGGTGGTTCCCAGCAGGTCGCGGACCCCCTCGTGGTCCCTCTTATAATCCTTCACAGGCTCGACGTGCATCTTCTCCTTGGGCAGCAGCGCCTCGTAGCACGGGGAGTAACCGGCGGGCGGCAGGAACTTGAAATCTCCGTGGCGTCCACCCAACAGGAAGCGGACCCTGAGTGGGAGCGTTACATAACACTGTGTGACGTTACGCAATCACACTGACGCCAAGGGTATTCTAAAAGTTTCTCTTTACTTACTTTGCCAATGACTTTGAAAAAAAAATATACAATTCAGCAAATGGCGCTGCACACCTCTGCCTTCACTTAATACCAGGGGTGAAGTAAAGCCACCCAAAGGCGGGGATTATCTCCTCCCTCATAAATCTTTCTGCTCCAAATTCACTTTACACTTGGTATCAATATATTTCAAGTAAAGAAGATTGTGGCTTTTAAACTGCATGGATGCTTTATATACATAAAGCAGACGTGGGCTGAGGAGCTGTAACTGCATCTCAATAAAAAATAAATACCAGCACCTCTCTTGGGAGTGCCAATTCAGATCATTTGCCACCATTTCCCCAATCATAAACGTGGAGTCTTACTTGACACCTGCCGAGAAGCTGACGACGGGGAAGAAGAATCCCTCTGTGTTGAAGTCCTCGAACATGCCCTGGACAGGCTGCCCGTTGATCCTGAAGGACATGCTGGGAGCGCCCAGATCCAGACAGCAGCTGACCACGTCGTCCGAGTTCAGCAGGTGCTGGTTAATGGAGGCCACGGCCCTCGGGATTCGGCCTAGACAACGGCGGGCGGAGACAGAGAGAGGGAGGATGGATGGCTGTTAGGGCTGCAAAGTCATTGCGAATGTAGGGCAGGATGATGGGCGAGGAGAGGAGAGGGGAGCAGAGAGGTGGAGAGACGTCTGATGAGTGCTTTAAAAAGGGATGGGATGAAATGGACGAGGGAGGAGGTGATGGGTCTTTTAGTGGTTTTGGAAGGGAAGAGAGGTGAAAAAGGTGTTGTGCTTTTAGGATGACAGCAGAGGAGAGAGAGGGGGCATTCAAAGGACTGAAAGCCCCAAAGCACAAAGCCGAGGGTTGGCTAGGTGAACACAAAATTCAGACAGGTTATCTTCTCTTATACAGACGGAGAGCCTACCTGCATACCTGAAATCAGCAGGGCTTCAGCTGTGGGCTTTAAGATGTGAGGCATGCGTATTAAAGTCCTAGAGAAAGGTCTAAGGTGGAGTTTGTGTGGTGGGATTTTTATACCACTGTCTGCACTGTGACTTTTGTCAAAAAGTGAAAAGAGCAGCCTGGAGACGGGACAGCAGGCTGCTGCATTATTCACAGTAAGTTCCACAAGACTTTTGGCTTCTGAGCACCATAACGGACTTGGAGTTACTTCACTGCAGAGGCGCAGACTGGTATTGAAAGATTTTACCAGTTTGTCTTAAATGTAAAAGAGACAAAATAAATCAGAAGTAACACAACACACTTTTACTTGTATTTGTTGGTTTGCCACATAAGAAACTTGGAACGTTTCGAATTTCAGTACAACTGCATCAATCAATCGGTCAGTTGTCAACTGAAAATCATAATCCACTCATTAAAAATGGACAAAATTTCATCTTGGGCTTTTGGGACACATAGAACACACACGTTTCAGTGTTTTCTGACATTTCATACACAAAACAACCAATCGATGAATTGGGAGAATAACTGAAAACACATATTGTCCTTAAAGACTTAGTTTCAGCTCTTAAACGTTTCTTTCTAACATCAGTTCCAACGATCTCAAAAACACACACATCAGGACTGTGTGGGTTCAAATGTAGCTATATTCTGAGTGATTGGATCAGATTTTAGGTCATCCGTCTCTAATTGAGCAACGTCTACTTGAATCCAGTGAGGAAAACAAGGATAAAACACTAATGTCGGTTGTGAAATAACAAAAACTGTGAGAAAATAGTGTATTCGTGCAACATCTCACTGCTCAAAACAATTAACTGACTGCATTATCACAACCTCAAAAGGTTTCCAGTCTATTACTTTCATAAAAGGCACGTAAGAATTTAAGTGCTTATCTTAGGTGAGGTTGGTGTTAGATGACCCACCTGACCAGAGATGAAGTCCGTCGAAGCTGTAGGAGTACAGGTCATCTCCAACGCCGTTGCCGCCCCATCCCTCTCCTCCGCCGGGGTACGGAGCGTAGCCCGTAGTGTTGGCCCAGCCCACCCTCAGGTGGGTCGGCTCCCCGGTTACAAAGTGGTCCACCTGGTCGATCACCAGCTCAAAATACCACTTTTTATACTGAGCTGAGCCTTCAGCCACGCCCAGGAAGATGTTCGGCCTCATACTGGAAGTGATGAGAGAGAAAGTAGCTTCTAGTCAAACAGCTGATATTAAAAAAATGATAAAAATCATTGAAGGACATAATACTGAAAAAGCCACACTTCCCCAACTTTCACCCAGCTGACGGAGAACACTTTGTGTAATTCAGTAAACATGCTTGTGTCTTATTGTGAAAAAAAATCTCAAACTAACAAAAGCTTTTCTCCTTCATTACCTCTGAACATCATTAACCAGTCGAGTCTGAAGCAGCAGGTCCCTCTTGGGAAGCAGGTTGTCACAGATCAGATTCTGATTGGCTCTCACTGCCACCCCGTTACAAACACAGAGGGAACACAGGACATCCAGAATCTAGTGGAGAGAATAAATGGGTTGCACAAATGAATAAATAAAGTGCATTCAAACACCCCGAGCTGAAAATCAACTGCTCATTTCTCAGTCTCTGCATGCTGCAGCACTTGTTCCACATGCACGCACTGTATAAAAGGACCTTAGAGTGTCGGAATGATCAGCAGCTGTTGTTTACGAGGCCTGTTATAATTTACAAGGAAAACAGTAAGAGACTGAGGCATGTGATCACTGCATGTAAAGCACATGGTTGGAATGTCATAAAAACACAAGAATGTCATTTAATATGAGGCTTCAGTCAGCCGTGACAAAGATAATATCACATTGTTCAGAGCTCTAACTTGTTGCTTCTGTTCAGTGAGAACTGAGGTTGTATGAGCTGAAATCAAAACCCTGTTTCATGTTCGAAATAAAAATCAATCCATCAGTCAGTCGATCAATCAATGAATCACCTTGTGGTTGCGTCCATGCTTGTAGAGCAAAGAGATTATGGATTTGATGTGAGCTCTCTGGATGATGTTCAGAGCCTCTGGACTTTCTACCAAGATACAGTGGAGGACTTCCAGGATCCCTGAGAGGTCAAACAAAACATCCATCCATCCATCTTTATTTGTATGGCACCAATTCACATCAACGTTTCACCCATGTGCTGACGGAATAGATCACATCTTAGGACCAGCAAAACTAGTTTCCTTAAACTCACTGTTATGCTTTATATAAGTATGTAATACCTGATGAAGATTCCAGTCTGTCCAGTTTGCTGACCAGCCAGTCCAATTTGCGGGAAAACTGGGTGCAGTTGTTCCTGTTCCCACGGATCAGTGAGGCTGAACAAAGGACAACGTTTTCACAAGGTTGAATGAAAGAGCACACAAGGTTTAGTAAAGACACGAACAATATGGTTAAAGGTGTAAAATTAAATCCGAGCAGCGGACTTGAAGAGGAGCGGATGTTTCAGACGGTCTGACTTCTAAAGAAAAATCATCAGCCGCTTTCCTGTGAACATAAAGTCGATGTCTGACATCTCAAGTCCGCAGGTAGATATCAAAATTCACTAAATCCGTGAAATCACCTGACACCTGATCTCATGAAGTCTTTCTGATGGAAAATACATGGAAGAGGTTTTGAAGCGACTGTGAATTCAAGGCGCTCTTTGCTTTCTAGAAAGTTTGAGGTGTGATCCCTTTGCGCCCTTTCTCTGCCACGTGGCGACATTAAGAAGTCTCCTTATTACTTTACCGTCTCATTTTTCACCATTAGGATTCAGGGACGCTGGACTGATAATGCCCGTGAAACAATTTAACAGCACTTTGTGCCAAAGGAATACTGATGGGCGTCTAATCTCTTTTAATTCTGCCTTTACCGGAAAGCTATCGCTCAGTACGAACACATGGGGTGAGCCACATCACGCGGCGAGGGTAGGGATGTTCACCGTGAATGATGTGAATGTGAAATTAAAAGTTAGAAACAGAGAAAAGAGGAACCTGAGGCTGCACATGATGCGTATATTAGCATACTCTATATTAAATGATATGGAGAGCAATTACTATTATATCAAGTAGGAAAGACTGAGCTTCTAGTGACGGTAATACTGATGACAACATTTCAATTTGAAAGAGATCCTGTCACTTCCAGCACTTCCAAGTTGGAAAGAGAGAAAAGAGGAACCTGAGGCTGCACATGATGCGTATATTAGCATACTCTATATTAAATGATATGGAGAGCAATTACTATTATATCAAGTAGGAAAGACTGAGCTTCTAGTGACGGTAATACTGATGACAACATTTCAATTTGAAAGAGATCCTGTCACTTCCAGCACTTCCAAGTTGTACTTCTCTTAAGACCAGAATGTTTTTTAATTGCGATTTCCACATTTGATCATGTTCTGCACATACGATAAATAGATTATTTTAGCAACTGAAGAGCCTGTAAAGCCATTTGTTCTATTTTCTAATGATTTACTATGAGGGACGCTTTTAATGTCCATGTCCTCATTATACAACAGGGTGACCACCTGGACAGTTAAAGTGGAGTTGCAGTATGTTGAAACCTCGGCCAAATGTTTACATATTTGGTGTGTAAATTAGTAAAAAGAAAAGTTTTGGAATCGGTCCAGTAGATTGCCTCAGCTGGCAGCCTGAACACAGGCTGCAGTGTAATCCTTGAGTGCAACTTCAACAATTAAAGTAAGTCCACCAAAGGCGCTTATTTTTGGCTAGTGACAGCTTGTTTTCTAAAGTGTCTGACGACATTTTGGAGAGGATCCCTACAGAAACTAACCTTTTGTTGAAGAGTCAGTTCCTTTTTGTCAACCCAGAAACAGCTGCTGAAAGTGTTGCTCCTGCCAAATCCACCAGCCTCCATTTACAGAAACGGCTATTTTATCGTACAGTTCATTCAAACTTAGCAGAAACAAATTGAAACTCACCAAAACCTTCCTTGTTCACATTTCCAACAGTCACCATCTGTGGTTTGCTCAAAATCATCCCTAAAATAACCTCTTAATTCCCCAAGTTCGTTATGAAAATACTCCGCCTCTACAAGATATTCTCCAGCATTATAATGGATCTCAGTGCTTTTCTTGCAAGATCATCCCTACTGGCTTGTGTATGTCATTTTTATACAATAAAACACCCATTTCTGTATGACGACAGCCTTGATGGCTACGTGATCCTGGTACTCCATGCTAAAAAATATCCAGCATGTTTCTGGACAGGAGAAGGTGAGAAAAGCGATTCAACTGAAACTACTGCTCACAATCTTCTGGGATAGTTTCCCTGGTAAACACATTGACCTCTTCGGCTGTCGCAGCAGCAGGGTCTCTGGGCTTGGCAGAGCAGACAGGCTGATAACCAACCTTGCTGGTCTTGCAAGAAAAGATGTGGGATCCGTAATCACACTGTTCGCCTACAGTGCATCTCTAATCTCTCTCTTTGTCCTCTCTAATTAAAGGTGGAGAAACCAATATGGTTTCTGTGCATTTTATTGTTTCTGAAATGTTTGAATTAAGTTTGTAAATTGAATCTGACGGCTTTTGTGAGAGTGACATAGTGGACGTTACCTGTTAAACAACAGGGATTTTAGTTTCTACAAAGGTAATTTCTTTAGGGATTGTTGTGAAAGTATTGTCAGACACTTACACTAACAATAAAAGCGGCAGTTTTATTAAAGTGGCAAAAAAAGCACTTTAAAAGAACGCATTTTTGACAGTCGAAGCTGCATTGGCGTCACTGCATGGCCCGTGTCTTGGCTGATGGCTGAGGTGATCTACTGGACTAATTCCAAAACGTTTTGTACCCATCCATCCATCCATCCATTTTCATCCGCTTATCCGGGGCCGGGTCGCGGGGGCAGCTGCCTGAGCAGGGACACCCAGACTTCCCTCTCCCCGGATACTGCCTCCAGCTCTTCCGGGAGGACCCCAAGGCGTTCCCAGGCCAGCTGGGCGACATAGTCACACCAGCGTGTCCTGGGTCTTCCTCGGGGTCTCCTCCCGGAGGGACATGCCAGGAACACCTCCCGAGGGAGGCGTCCCGGGGGCATCCGAAACAGATGCCCGAGCCACCTCAGCTGGCTCCTCTCGATGTGGAGGAGCAGCGGCTCTACTCTGAGCTCCTCCCGGGTGACAGAGCTCTTCACCCTATCTCTAAGGGAGCGCCCTGCCACCCTGCGGAGGAAACTCATTTCGGCCGCTTGTATCCGGGATCTTATTCTTTCGGTCATGACCCAAAGTTCATGGCCATAGGTGAGGGTCGGAACGTAGATTGACTGGTAAATCGAGAGCTTCGCCTTTCGGCTCAGCTCTCTCTTCACCACGACGGACCGATACAAAGACCGCATTACTGCGGCCGCTGCACCGATCCGTCTGTCAATCTCACGCTCCATCCTTCCCTCACTCGTGAACAAGACCCCAAGATACTTAAACTCCTCCACTTGAGGCAGGAACTCTCCTCCCACCTGGAGGGAGCAGGCCACCTTTTTCCGGTCGAGAACCATGGCCTCGGATTTGGAGGTGCTGATTCTCATCCCAGCCGCTTCGCACTCGGCTGCAAACCGCCCCAGGACATGCTGGAGGTCCCGGCTCGAAGGAGCCAACAAGACCACATCATCCGCGAAAAGCAGAGATGAGATCCATTGGCTCCCGAACCAGATCCCCTCCGGCCCGTGGCTGCGCCTAGAAATTCTGTCCATAAAAGTAATGAACAGAACCGGTGACAAAGGGCAGCCCTGCCGGAGTCCAACATGTACTGGGAACAGGTCTGACTTACTGCCGGCAATGCGAACCAAGCTCCTGCTCCGGCAGTACAGGGACCGTACGGCCCTTAACAGAGGGCCCCCGACCCCGTACTCCCGGAGCACCCCCCACAGTATGCCACGAGGGACACGGTCGAATGCCTTCTCCAAGTCCACAAAACACATGTGGACTGGTTGGGCAAACTCCCATGAACCCTCGAGCACCCTGCGGAGGGTATAGAGCTGGTCCAGTGTTCCACGGCCAGGACGGAAACCGCATTGTTCCTCCTGGATCCGAGGTTCGACTATCGGCCGAATTCTCCTCTCCAGTACCCTGGAATAGACTTTCCCGGGGAGGCTGAGGAGTGCTATCCCCCGATAGTTGGAACACACCCTCCGGTCCCCCTTTTTAAATAGGGGGACCACCACCCCGGTCTGCCAGTCCAGAGGCACTGTCCCCGACTGCCACGCGATGCTGCAGAGACGTGTCAGCCAAGACAGCCCCACAACATCCAGAGACTTGAGGTACTCAGGGCGGATCTCATCCACCCTTGGTGCTTTGCCACTGAGGAGCTTACGGACTACCTCAGTGACTTCGGCTTGGGTGATGGATGGGTCAACCTCTGAGTCCCCAGCCTCTGCTTCCTCTATGGAAGGCGTGTCAGCGGGATTGAGGAGATCCTCGAAGTATTCCTTCCACCGCCCGACGATGTCCCCAGTCGAGGTCAACAGCTCCCCACCTCCACTGTAAACAGTGTTGGTGGAGGACTGCTTCCCCCTCCTGAGGCGCCGGATGGTTTGCCAGAATTTCTTCGAGGCCGACCGGTAGTCCTCCTCCATGGCCTCCCCGAACTCTTCCCAGACCCGAGTTTTTGCTTCCGAGACTGCCCGTGCTGCCGCACGCTTGGCCTGCCGGTACCCGTCAGCTGCCTCAGGAGTCCCCCGGGCCAGCCAGGCCCGGTAAGACTCCTTCTTCAGCTTGACAGCAACCCTTACTTCCGGGGTCCACCACCGGGTTCGGGGATTGCCGCCGCGACAGGCACCGGAGACCTTACGGCCACAGCTCCGGACAGCCGCGTCAACAATGGAGGTGGAGAACATGGTCCATTCGGACTCAATGTCCCCAGCCTCCCTCGGGATCTGGTCAAAGCTCTCCCGGAGGTGGGAGTTAAAGATCTCCCTGGCAGAGGGTTCTGCCAGACGTTCCCAGCAGACCCTCACGATACGTTTGGGTCTGCCAGGTCTGTCCAGCTTCCTCCCCCGCCAGCGGATCCAACTCACCACCAGGTGGTGATCAGTTGACAGCTCAGCCCCTCTCTTCACCCGAGTGTCCAAGACATACGGCCGGAGGTCAGATGACACGACCACAAAGTCGATCATTGATCTCCGGCCTAGGGTGTCCTGGTGTCACGTGCACAATTGGACACCCTTATGCTTGAACATGGTGTTTGTTATGGACAAACTGTGACTAGCACAGAAGTCCAGTAACAAAACACCACTCGGGTTCAGATCGGGGAGGCCGTTCCTCCCAATCACACCCCTCCAGGTAACACTGTCATCGCCCACGTGGGCGTTGAAGTCCCCCAGGAGAACGACGGAGTCCCCGGTTGGAGCACTCTCCAGTACCCCTCCCAGGGACTCCAAGAAGGCCGGGTACTCTGCACCGCTGTTCGGCCCATAAGCCGAGACAACGGTGAGAGTCCTATCCCCGACCCGAAGGCGCAGGGAAACGACCCTCTCGTTCACCGGGGAGAACTCCAACACATGGCGGCTGAGCTGGGGGGCTATAAGCAAGCCCACACCAGCTCGCCGCCTCTCGCCGCGGGCAACTCCAGAGTAGAAGAGAGTCCAGCCTCTTTCAAGGAGTTGGGTTCCAGAGCCCAGGCTGTGTGTGGAGGTGAGCCCGACTATTTCTAGCCGGTACCGCTCAACCTCCCGCACCAGCTCAGGCTCTTTCCCCCCCAGTGAGGTGACATTCCATGTCCCCATGGCTAGAGTCACCATCCGGGGACCGGGCCGCCGGGGCCCCCGCCCACGACCGCCACCCATATCCCTCTGCACCGGCCCATTCTGAACCCTCCCGCGAGTGGTGAGCCCACGGGAGGGCGGGCCCACGTTGCTCGTTCGGGCTGCGCCCGGCCGGGTCCCGTGGGCAGAGACCCGGCCACCAGGCGCTCGCCTGCGAGCCCCAACCCCAGGCCTGGCTCCAGGGTGGGGCCCCGGTGACGCCGATCCGGGCGACGTGCACGTCCTTGGTCTTGTTTTATTCATCAGGGGCGAGTTTTGTACCCATTAGCCAATAACAGACCAAAATATGGAAACCCAGGGTGCAGGTTCAAAAATACCATAATCCCCCTTTAACTTAGAACTAGGTGTATTCCGACAGAGTTACTATGGAAACAGGAGAAGGTCAAGACAAACAAGGTCACTGCGCAATTCATCATGCAAAACCTGCTTCACCAGACTGCCTTCACATCCTTGGGGGTGACCTCTCAGTGGGCAAGACTGGAGTGTGTTCAGATGTGGGTTTTTGAGCGCGTGTTTTTAATGTGTGTATGTGGGAGTACATGCTGGGGAGGTGATGATGAATATCAGGGCAGTCAAGGTTAGCCGAGGGGAAGCTGTTGACGAGAAAGCTCCAATGACAGCAAAACAAACTACCCAAGAAAAAGTTCATGAAAATCAAAACTTCTCAGGGTCATAGCTTTTAGCATTCACAACCCAATACAGGCCCCTGAGAGAATGGGATAATGCCAGCACCTGTGATGGCTGGCATTTCGCTAACGATGCCATCATTTCATCAAATATGGCGCTGAATGCTTCATAATGGGCTCGCACTGATCTCAGAGAAGGATGTGACCTCGGTAGAAGTCAGGACAGCTTGTGAGAGAAGAATATAGGAGAAAATCTGCCCCTGCTTCCGTCACCGCTCCCTTGTCACAAATAATTATATATAAATGTCGTGTAAAGACTATCACCAGCTGTGAACTCCAGATACAGGAAAACAACAGCAGGGTGGGGTTGGTTTATAGAAGTCAAAGGAGGGAAGGAGGAGAGATAAAAAAAACAGGCGACGTAAGAAGTGTCAGCTGAAGTGTGAAGACGAGGAGCAGGATTTGGCGAAGACAGTGGGGGAAGATTGATGCCGCGCGTCTACCCAGGGTCAACAGCTGACAGGAGCTGACAGAAGATGTGGATATTTGCTATGATCCATCACTCAGGCATCCTTACCCAAGAGCTCATAGAGGAGGTTGAGAATGTCCTTCCAAGCCGCGCCCGCCTCCTCCCCAGCCATCTCTCCAAAGTGGGCGGCACTGTCGTACAGGTTCATCCGGTCGATGCATTTGGACAGGAGGGTCAGCATGCCCTATGAAAAAAGGTCATGAATGATCTGTGATTCACCTCATGACAGAGAAAGTACTTTCTTTTTATAACATGATGTAAAAAAAGTAATGACAAAGGATGTCATTGAGATTGGTAACAAATTCACTTGGTTTTGTGTTTTAGCCATTTCCTGTTATATTTTCTAACGTGTCATGCTGTTTCTTGCCTTTGTCTTTTTTCTCTCACCTTTCTGAATGCCCTGGTTATTTCCAAATGTTCATTGTTAATTGTCCCTCCCAAATGTATTCAGCATTTGAGGTCCCTTATTAGTTTTTCAATACTCGAGTACCTTGTGAATCGAGTGCTCCAGCTCTTTATCTCTTTAAGTCTGACTGTTTTGGATCTTGGTTATCTTGGACTTTGATGTGCTTGCCTTTATTGACTTATGACAACTCCCTGCTTCATTCCTGTAAGTCTTTTGTTTTTTTTCTTCATTAAATTATTGAACTGCCTCAGCTCTGCCTCTTGTGACTGCATCTGGGTCCACTTCCTAGGACTCCTTGCTTTTCTGTTTACACAAGCGTGCACACAGCTTATATAGAAACTCATTACAAATACTGGTGAAGAAAATGTAGGAAACAGTTAAAGCTGAGAGCTGTACAGGAGCTAAATTTAGGCTCCAGGTTAATTTTAATTACTTTAACAACTCTCTGGTCTCAATCTGACCCTAATATTAATTATTAAGATTTTTATTACCAAAGGGATACATTTGCCTGCACGTAATAAAAGAAGGCCACAGTGCACAAAGGGCACAATGATAATCATATATTATCTTTTTTTTAAATTAGTCTGGGAAAAGCTTTTTTGCAATTAGATTTCTTCTCGTTTTGGGACCCCGACCATGGGTTTCAACAGGTCTGGTCAAGCACCTTTGTTGCATTTCATTCTGCATCTTTCCAATCACTTCTTGCCATCTCTGGACTCCCAAACTGTCCAGTGAAATCTTTTTCAGCAGACCTTTATACTGTGATTTAATTACTTCTGTTTA
This sequence comes from Sparus aurata, assembly GCF_900880675.1. Taxonomy (NCBI): domain Eukaryota; kingdom Metazoa; phylum Chordata; class Actinopteri; order Spariformes; family Sparidae; genus Sparus; species Sparus aurata. The sequence continues at coordinate 13,145,076 of NC_044208.1, read as the reverse complement.
TTATAAACATAGCATTAAAGATGCAAAACGACCTTCTTGAGTTTAAAAAAAGTGGCAATTTAAATTTCAACCAAACAAAAGCTATTCAGAGCAATATATGACATATGTTAAATGGTTCAAAATACCATTATGATACACCAAAACTGAAGCTGCTCGACTGGGTAAAAGAAATGCACTTTGGTTTACTGAGCAGTTAAACTATTCACTCAATCTAAAGTTTAAAGCTCCACATCATCCACTCTCACCTCCTCTTTGAAGAGGTCTTGACGTTTGATGAGCGAACGGAGAAGACACTGCTTCACCTCGTGCTCCAGCTCTGAGTCGGGCTGTTTGAAGTACTCGATCAGGTCGTTCAGCGTCTGCAGCACCTCTTCAACATGCCTGGCCACCTCCGTGGACTCACTCTCCATGGTGCTGTCCAAAGCCCTGAGGGAAGGACACGAAAGAGACAAAAGTGTAAAACGTGTTCGACAGAGAAGGCGGATGTGCTTGTGAATGGCCCTCTTTGTAATTACTTGATGAAGTTGGTGAAGAGGAACGTGGTGTTGCGGATGATGCGGGCAGCCCGAGACTCCTCGTGCTGACAGCGCTGCAGGATGAGCCCGTCGTCCATGTGGCCCTCAGTATGCAGGCAGGCCTAAGACCAGGAAACATGCACAAAAACATGCATTTCATCGCTACAACTGGACCCACAAACCCATATCTGTGAGGCCAGTTTTGAAAATGGACCTATATATTGTATGATTTAGTTAGGAAAAGATGGATGTACAACTTAAACTGCTATTAGAGTTAATGAAAGATGCATAGACACACAATCACACCAGTATCTCTGCATTAATCTGTAATCATCCATAACTGTAATGATATAACAGACATTGATCATGAGGCTATATGAGAAGCTATTTAAGTGCGTAGTGACTAAGTGTGAGTTTACACCACGACAGCTCACTGAAACCTGACTCGCTGTAATCAAACGGCATAATCAAGAAGACGGAGGAGGAGGAGGAGGAGGTGGGTAGGGGTCCTCCGTGCAGACTGACCATCACCTCCAACATATCAGGCACACTGGCACGCTGCCAGAGCTGCAGGGACTGCCTGGCGCCAGAACGAGCTGGCGTTTTGATGACCCTGGAGGCGTGCCCAGCGATGAGCAGCGTTCGTGTGCCGCCCTAATCCCCCCTGTCTCACCCAAAACTAACTGTCACCCTCCACGCCGCCCATTATCACATTTTAGTGAGCAGGCGGTGGGTGTCGGGGAGAGGCGTCAAGAGTATCCGGGTAGACAATGAGTGGAAAATTAATGTTGGTCCGGGTGGGGTGGGGGGTTGGGGAGTACACCCCGGTTTGAGTATGTGTGATTCGCTGCTGTGAACATGGACTCAGAGGTGTTGGAGATGAGCTATGGCAGGCGTTCGGGATCTTACTGTAAACAGGTAGACAGACGCCAGATACCATGGTACACCACTATGCACCGATGCATAGTGATACAAATAACTATGTATATGGCCATATACATAGTTATTTGTATCACTATGCATCGGTGCAATGATTGACTCAAAGTGACGCGACAGCCGCTTTCAGCTATTTGCCCGCAACATGTTCCAAATATGTCCTAAACGCCACAACAAACTGTGTGAGAATGAATAATAATAATGATCGCGGATATTAACAACGACACAAAAATGTCCCCACCCCGCTATGAGGATAAAATCTGGCACGGAGGTCACGTGTGTGAAGGTGTGTGTTTGTGCTCATGCCAACTGGATAGAAAGGGGGCGTGGCCATAAGAAGGGCTTATCACAAAAAAGGATTTAAAGAGATGCACAAGATTTTGCGGAAAGGTTGATCCCAAGCCAACGGACAGCTGATAAGCCGTTCATGCCATACGGCCAAAAGGGGATGTGATATCAAAACAACAAAAAGGCGTGTAACTTCTAAATGGATTCACGTAGCACAACCAAACTATGCAGAGAGACACCATTTTCCCTTTTTTTTTACTCATTGAGGTTGTGTGCACGTAAACGCATGGACGCCTGCGTGGACCTGGACCGCAGCTACTGCAAATACACAGTAATTTCAATATCAACATGCCATGTATCATATAGATAATGTTGGTTTTATTTGATTATTTTGTCCGACGTAAACTCTTATGAGCAGAAGGAAAGTCTACAACTCGCATTACTGTAGCCGTTTGCTTGCAATCATTAAGTTGGACGGAACATCAACTTCCACTCTGATTGTGACATTTTGTAACAATGCAACTACACCAAACGACAATTCAACGTGATCTAGAGTTACAGCCCAACCCTTGTTGCCACTGTTGCTTGTTCACACTGTACGTACAGTGTATTTAAATTAAAGTACGATAAAGGAAGCAGCTTTAAAAAGGAAGCTATGTGTATTCACCTGTAGCCCTCATTGTAGGTAAATTACAAAACAAGGAACTATCTGAGCACAAAACCCCCAAAAACTGCAAGACCAGCAGAGATATACAGCGTTCATCTTTCACTAACTGTCTTCCATTTAAAATAACACTCATATAACAGCTGAGGGGAAAGTCCTTTCATTATAATGTGGAATGATTCAGTAAAATGTGAGCTGTGGAAGAAGAGTCGCATCCTATTTACCCTTCTCTTCAGGGGTCCCAGACGAGACGATTTGGCATCAGGCGCCAGGTAGGACAGCCAGAGCCCCGTCGCCACGTGCATGACAAAGCAGACGGAGTCTCCGTACTTGATCTCTGGCACTCCCATGCCGTCGATGTCCCTCTTCGGGCCCAGGTCGCCCTTTTCCTGTTGTGTTGACATTGAGAAGCGCAGACTCGCATTACCAAATAGAAAACAGAGAGGAAGAGAAAAGCATACACATACGTCGTAATATATCTCCGTTTGTCATATTTTAACGCCCGTGTACTCGTGTGTGTTTATACACACGAGTACACGGGCGTTGAAAGTGTGAGTGTGGATGAAGAAGTGGATACAAAATAAGGGTCTCTTTCTGTATGTGTTCTTCCAAAGCAGCATGAACTCGCAGTAGAAAGCCTGCGCGTCCCGCAGGAATAGCGATTACTGAGGACAATTACACTGTGTTGTCAGCAGGGGAGTGGCTTGGAAAATTAAAGCCTCCAGAGTGGGCAGCGCTCAGGAGGATTTCATATCTACTGTAGATAAAAAGGACATCTACAGTGACGCAGTGGTACTCTGTGAAGGTGACTCACGGCACTGTGCTGTTTGTGTGGCAGCAGCCATAACAGGATGATGAAGTGGGACATCTTACGCCGACTTACCGACAGAACCAACAAGTTTGATAATCAACTAATCATTTTGGCTGTTTTTATCATTTCTGATAGTAAATGAAGAGTCTCTGGTGGTTGGACAGTTGATAGGACAGAAGAAGCAATATGAAGACGGGCTCTGGGAAAATGTGATGAGCATTTCTCACTATTTGGACTATTAATCAACTAGAATGGCACTTAGCTCCTCCGGCGCCCTACAGTCCCCTTTAATTCCATCGAGCCTAATCTGACATCAAACTCAGATAACCCCGCGTCACTCTAAATATTTAAACCATCCATATCTGGATGAGCCGCACCAAATCAGACTCACAGATACCAGTCACCTAAAAATGGCTGATTACTTTTTCCATCACGATCCATGCGTTATTCCCCGAGGAATTAACAAAAATGTCGAAAAGCCCCATCGCTAAATGTTAGAGGTGACGAGGAGAAAGTCCTGACAGTCCAACATTTACCTCCTCAGTGGAAGCAGTTTTTATCTTGAAAAAATGTGCAGTTTAACTGATAATGAAAATAATTGGTCGTAAGTGTCCATGTTTTTTTGTTGAATCAAGCTTAAAATATGTGAATTCAGCATCGGTACCCCGGCCCGACAGTATCCAGCTCTCATCAGGATCGATGATGTATTTAGGTGCGTGCTCTTAAAACTGTTATCCGAATAGAATAATGCTTTTTTTTTGCTTTAAAAGAGATGAGAAATCAAAATGAGACAGCAGGAAATTAAAAACTCCTCCTCACTCCTGTGACAAACTCTACATCTACATATCTGAGCACCACTGGACGATTGAACGACAACACCGGAACACATGCTTTCAGTTGGAATTTTAACTAAGCCACGTGCCTCTCTCTTTGGCTTATTTTTGGCGGTGGGGCTATTTCTGGAGCGCGTCATTAAAACAAAAGAACTAACGAGCCCTCGCATTGAGGTAGCGTTCAAAACAAAGCGTGGGATAAAAGAGGGTTTGTAATTGAGGAACAGAAATAGGCTGAAGGCAAATAAAGGAATACAAAGCCACTCTGAAAATGCAGCCCAATGCATCACACCGGATGTTATTACACTTCCTCATCGGAAATGGCTTCATCCCGGCCGGTTGTTAGGCCAGCAGACAACATGACAACATTTACAGTGCCGTCTACTCAGCAGCTGTGAAAAGGTCAATTCATCGTGGCGAGCCATGAGCTCATTAAGAGCTTACAGACCCATGTCGGCAGTCTTTGATGAAGCAGTCAGGGGGAAGATATTTTGAGTTCCCTTCTAATGAGGTTAGTTGACTAAGAGCATTTATTTACATCAACACCCGGAGCGGCTTACAGGTGGGCGAGGCTGCCTTGCTCAAGGGGCACATCACAGCTGTTTTTTAAAAATAGATGAAATAAATCACGCAAGCACAAAGTTGGTGAGTACTGACCTTGGAGGGCCTGAAGCAGAAGGCTGTGGCTGCGGTGTCGGACTTCTCCCTGTCCTGCAGGACCAGTCCGCGGTCCTCAGTCCGGGCCAGGTAATGGCCCGTGGAGAGGTGGCGTAGTCGGAAGGCCTGACCCCAGCGAATGTGGCTACCGCTCCAGCTGAGCACAGAGAAGTGGCGTCACCGATGGATTTAACCCTCAATATCATCAGACTTCTCTGGCTTTTTAATGGCACTTTATTGAAGAGAAGATAGTTTTTTGTCTTTTAAATGCAAAAGAGTCTGTAGTTTCACTCTGGCAAACTCTTACTGAGGTTTAGAGCTGCTCCAGAGTAGGACTGGTCATCAGAACCCTGGATTATTTTGTTTGTTTTCTTTGTACTGATTGAAATTTGTCATTCACACCTTTCTTACGGCAGCTTCAAGACAGAGAGGTTTTGTTTTCCCTGTAAAATGCAGAATGGAACATCGGTACATTTTCCTTTATAAAGCCATCACTCATAAATAACCTCTGTGTTAATTTGCTACACTGAGTCCTAAATCATCTTCAACCTCTTTATTTCGGAAAAATGATGCATGTCATTACTCAAAACTGCCCTGTCCTTAGTGAAAGTTAGTGCACCTTCATCATGGTGTGAGCTTCATAGACACCTTTAACTGCATTATTTGATAAGAATGGAAGATACAGTACAGAAAATACAGTAGGAGGTAGAGCGGGGTAGAGCAGGGTTGTCAGTAACTGGAAGGTCACTGGTTCGAATCCCTTCATGTCGAAGTATCCTCAAGCAAGACACTGAACCCCGCCTTGCATGGCAGCCTCCGCCATCACTGTGTGAATGTGTGTGACTGTGACAAGTGATGTAGCATTTACCATTACCGATGAATGCAGGTAAATAAAAAAATGTACCTTTTTTTTAAAAAAATGTACTATACCGATTAGCAATTAGGTTGATTTATGGCTAAAAATAAACTGTTCACTTTGCATTGCAGATTAAATCAGCAGATTGGAATATTTTAGAAAAGTCTGTTAAACCAATCTGCAAGTAAAATAAGAACGTCAGCGGTTCGACATCCTCACTGTCGGCGGAGCTCAGCCTCCACTCACACGGGTGACGCAGTGTGGAAATACTGTTTAAAATTCCCCCCCTTGAGCTTGGAAGGAGAACATGAGCCTTAATAGATGCACCTGTGCCATTTCAAAGTGTACAGACTTTGACAGGCAGTCCCAGTGAGAGACGGCAGACGATGTGACGGGAGAGAAAATTGTGTGGGTGGCCGGGTGAGGAGAGGGAGGCAGAGGGAGGGTGATAGACAGAGACAGGGAAGCAGATCGAAAGGGATGGTAAACAGAAGCTCACCTGCTGAAGGACTCTGCAGACTAATTGGCAGTGACAGTTCGGAGCGGAGGGAGGGGAGGTTTATATATAACCTACAGTATAGTAGCTGTGACATTTCCTCGCTACTCGTCATGAAGAGATCCCCCCTCGAAGACGGCTCCTCTCCTGTGTTTCTGGGGGGAATCTATGTCTGGGTTTTACATTGCTGGCGCGGTGTGTAAGTGTATGTATTCACTGTGCACGCATTTGGGTCTGATCTCACCTGATCCTGAGCGGCTCCACTCTCCAGAGCGAGCGGGCTTTTGACGCTCCTTTCCCCGCTTCATAGTTTACTATCCTGAAGGGAAAGAAAAGACACGGGAGGAGACTTCTGTTATTTCTGAGTCTTTGAGGTCACACAGGGAATAAAATGCTTGAAGAGAATCTGCTCCTGCTACATTTCTGACACAGGGAATACCATTCATTTTGATGAAGTCTCACTGCTCCCATATCACATGGGATCTAGTACAAACTGTATGCATTTCAAATACTTCATCTCTTAGTCTGAGAGAAGACATCATTTGTTTTTTTGTTTTACTGATTCTGGAAGGAGAAAACAAAACAGACAGGGGGGGGTCAGAGGTCATAGTCAGCTTAAAACAACACTTCTTAAGATTGGAGGAGTTCGAGGTTATTTAAGCATTTCACACTGAAGGATGAGCTGTTTGCTTACTAAACCCAATTCCTGCAGAAGTTGACACTGAAAGGATCTGACCAGGGTTCCAGCGCATTCTTATACCACGTTCATCCTCCATATTGACTGACTGGCTATTTTACGCTGCCTGCAACTACGTCTTCTGCACTTTTCTGCCGTCAGTGTGCTGTAACACAGCTTATTGAGAAGCGTCCACACATTCAAGCCGACATCTTTTTTTAATTGTTGCCTGTGTGCGTCTGTAAACCCTGCTAGTTCTCGTTACAAGTGCACTTCAATGTCTACTCTCACACAAAATAGATAGAGTTTTGATGAAATTATCAAGACATGATCTTGGAACTACTGAGATACACCAACCTCTGCTCCTCCTCATTCTTGTCTGCTCCCGGGATGGTCAAGCTCTCGTCATGACCGTGACAAAGACGCATCACGTGTCCACCAGTCAAGAACCCTAAAGATAACACACGACGACAAACACTGTGTTACAAGAGCATCAACGTGTTTCTCTTTTTGTTGATGTCATGGAATCATATAAAAAACTACAGCATCCAGAACACTTGGTAACTATTCTCTGCAAATATCATCATGCGAGTTTCATCTTTAACTTAGTTGGGTTTTTTCATCACTGCGTTCAGACTTAAACCGGCCAGAGGGGAGTCATACTATCTTATGAAAACAATTTTTAAAATGCATTCAAGTGTCTTTAAAAAAAAAAGTTGGATGTTAGGAGTTTGGTATTTTGGTTCCTGCGGTCATGAACTTGCCTACAGCCATGTTGCCTGAAGAGCAGGTAGGCTGGATGTTCCACAGGGTCTGCATGAAGGAGGCATCCACCTGAGAGCTGCCATTAGCGATGGAGAGGTGCTGCAAAGAGAGAAGCAGGTTACAACGTGGCTTTAGACAGTAAAGCGTTAGCGAGAGGGAAATGTAGGCAAACGTAGGGCTTCAGCAGTATTGCAGAGAGAATGGAGATGTCCCAGTGTTGGGATTGGAAAGAGATTAAAACAACTTTGTTGTGTCGGTCCTCTGCAGCTGCCAAACAGTGTTTAACGCTGAGGGCGAAAAACCACAGCTGCACCAATGTTTCTCTATGCGGCAATGTCCAGATAATCCTCTACAGTACTTCCTTCCAGCAGACAGGACGTGGAGCGGCTCTGTGTCCCTGCAGGCGGGATTCAGAGTCGAGTGAAAGCTCCAAATGATCCGAGCCTTCAGCTACATCCTCTCAGATACATGTTAATGTGGTACATCTCGTTTCAACTCACTGAACTCGCCTAACAAAATATGTAATTAACATAATTACAGAGGCCAAATATAACCATCCATTTAGTGTTTTTTATTAGTCCGCATTGGTGTTTCAAAAAATGTCTGGAATACAAAGTAATTGGGTGAAACCTTCCCTGTGTGTTGACAGATGATACGGACTGATGGAGAGTGGTGCATAAAGAATATTGTGTGGATTAAATCTGCACGGAGCTGGGCTGAACAATCAATCAAAAGCGTTATTGAAATCACAACATGGGCAAGTGTAATATCCAACTCTGCAGGAGCGGCAATTTTTTGATAAAGTTTAAATGTGTCACAACATACCATTATAAATGAAGCACTGCTGCGTTACTGAAATGCCCCCGGGCCTACAAATCATCGTCCCCAGACGTATGGAAACATGCTCATTTGGTACAAACCCCAGCAAAAATCACATTATGAATTTTTTTTTAATTTTTTCAGTGAATCTAAATGCAAAAAGGAGCATTCTTACCACAGTCCTGATCGTTTTGCACCAGCTCTCCTAAATATGAGCCATTTTATCATTCATCAATGTGTTAATCAATTCAGAGTTTCTGGTTTCCTTACTCCTCTACAACAGTTATGACAAAAAAAAAAAAATACATTCACATACATCTTCCTGAAGTTCGGGGAACACTTAATGACATTTTTCACCATTCTATGACATTTCATAGCCCTGATAACTAATAAATCAAGAAAATAATCGAAAGATTCATAAACAATTAAAAGAAACATTTTCAGGTTCATAATTGTGTTTCGAGTTACTACTACAATAGGTTTACATGCTTTAATGCTCAAAAAGCACATCAAATTCCTCATACTGTCGAGCATTACAGCTCTTCATTCCCCCCTCTGTCTGAAACACTCTGTTTCAGCCCCCGTTTCTTTAAGGTCCTCTTTAATACCAAGTCTGCACTGATTGGTCAGCGCACACGCCTGAACCGGCACCCCTAACAACAACAGAGCGGCTTTGCTGAATTAATTCTTAGGTGCCAAAGTAGCTGCTAGGAATAAAATATGCAAAGATCTGACGCAAGCTCCTGCTTTTTAAATTTCAAGATCTTTTACATGCACTAGTTTCTCTGTAACAGAAAGGAAAAAAAGCAAAATAGCGTAGTAAGTCTCCTTTAAGGTAATAGTTAGTTGCATCTCTACTTAAAACCTGATGCAGAGCAAAGGGAAACTGCTGACACATTTCAGCCTAGCTGGTCAAAATCACACAAGCAACAAACGCCTCGGCCCTAACAGGACTGTTTCACTGCCTCTATGATTGTTCACAGTGATGGAACACTGATTGCTTTTTGCCTGAATTTCTGATATGTCTCATCCCTTAAAAGCTGCGGTTCTGTCGGGCCGAATCAGGTGAAGACTTCCCATCGGGGGAGATGGAAGTCTGGCTCTTTGCCAGCTTTGCTTTAATTGCACATTTCCCTCCCTGAAGGGCCGGAGTAGCTACAAGCAGACAGCGTGGCTCACTCGCCGATGCGTGGCACGCCCCTGTCCCCTCCCCTCTCCCATTTCTCCCTCTCCCTCTCCCCTCACTATACCTAGTAAGTTAATTGAGGTCGGGAGTATAGCTCTGCATAGTGGAGACGGCATTAACTCAAAGCTCATCAGTCAGATGGATGCCTTGCCAAAAAAATAATTTTCAAAAAAGACAACTGCACAGGAGGGCTTTACGAGTAATCAGATTTCCATTACAGATAGCGGCGTAAAGTTTCAAAGGTTTCCCCTTGAACTGCCGTGTCACTCTGGAGATGGCTGGAGTGAGACAGGTATCAGAGCTATCCGACGGCTGTGAAACTTTCCCAGAGTGGCTTTTTGAGACAGAAGGTGAAACGAGGCAGATGACTCCAGCTATGTGGGGCGCATAATCTCCCAAATGTGCTCCGTTGTCTGCCTCTGAACTCCAGCGAGTTTAGGGGCAAACTATTCTGTTCTGACATGAAAGCATTTGGCAGAGAAATAAAAAAAAAAAAAGCCCTCAAAACAACAGCAGGGAAAATCTGAATAAAGCGAGATCTGACGAGCAAACCAGACAAAGGGAAATGAGAGATGATACAGCGAGCATCAGAGGCGAGAGGATGTATCTTGATGTATTCAGACCGTCTGCAAAATTGTAAATATTCATAAGAGGAAAAAAAAAAAACTCTTATCTGGAAATGAGAGCAAGTGGAGGGCTGCTGATTTAATGAAAATGGTCTGAGATGCAATTAGCCCATCGTCTTCTAAAAAATGCATCTTGTTTCTAGAGCATGGTGGCGTGCAAATCTTTGCACCAAAACTCTTTTGCGGCAACAAAAAATATTGATTTAACCATCTCACCATCTCATTCTCTTTTCGGTTTTAGGTCCGTTTGAGAGGATCGGCTTTGCTGGACTCGACCTACCAGGTATCTCTCCGTCGACACACTGACAAGGATCAGGTCGTCTCCGATGCGGACTTTCTCTCCCTCAGATCTCTGCTTGGACGCAGGGTGGATGGTCCACCAGCAGGACTCACCTGTTGACACGAACACATTACTCGTACATTAATGATGAAGTGGAACACATCTGGGAAGGTTCTACAGTCCAACACAGACAATCCTCATGGTTTTTAAAGCTACTCCGAGTGGCAAAAAGCATAAAAATAGCCATCATCTGAGAGAGACGGAAGTAGCAGTTAAAGTTTCCACTTGATAAACGCCCCCAAGCGATTCTGTAGTTCATATGTCAAACGCAGCACAGAACACAGTTAGCAGTGCTTTTTCCATTCGCCATTGATTCCGTGTCAAGGTCAGGCCGACCTGAAGTGGCCACTCAGGAGGACTGACTTTGATTAAAAAGCAGCAGAAAGCAGAGTGAACTCTGTAAAGTGCCCCGTTAGTCATACCGTACCGACTGAATCTTCTTGTAGTCCGACGTCGAACGACAGCTTGTCTGTCAGAGACCTTGAAGTCTTCAAACAGGTCAGGTACTGGAGAGTGAAACATGAGTCAGTGTCTCACACAAGCCGAGAACAGAAATCCTCCATAAAAAGCTGGTTTAATTTGCAGAATCGGATCCGGTGACAGGCATCAAGAACAACTATGTAGAAACAGCCAGTCATCTTGCTGAGGGTCTCGATTGCTCATGTAGGTCATATAGAGGCATCGGTACTAAACTGAGACGGTTTCATAAGCAGTTAAAGATTGTTCTCCTACGTTTACCTAAGCATACCAAACATTACTTAGTTTCAGTTCCTCAAAATGTGAAGATCTGCAGCTTTTCTACGTTTTATCCAGTTATCAAATTGAATTAACGCGTGTTATTTCACAAATCTCACTAAGCACACCTTTACCAGACAATCATCAAACTGCGTTGATGGTACTTACCATGTCACTGAAGGAGTGGCGAAGGAGGATGGCGTGACCGTAGAGCAGGGTCCGGTGTCCACCCCCCTGACCCGCCTGTCAGGGAATACACAGATCAACATCACTTTTTGAACATAAGGTATCCTTGACCTCTGGACACTGTCAGGTTTGACATGTGGTATCTATAGTCTGAGTAAGTAACCTCTATTTCAGATATTCAGTTAAGTTTCAGTTAAGATGCGTTTCCTCTGCTTTTGACCCTGCGGGTGAAACACACGGGACTGAATGGACAACTTGGGGATCTCCATTCCAAGTGCAGGCAGCAGACAGACAGAGAAAGTGGAAAGGAAACACACAATAACACACACACACCATCCAACAAACCCAACAAACACATACATGTACAGTACCACACTCAAAAGACATTCTTGTGACAGACAAGAATAATTGTGTCGCACTGGATCACAATGAGGAAATGTGACAGAAGCAAAAAAAAAAGAATAAAGATGTGATTTCTTCTCCACCACTGTGGTGAATGAAGAAAACCTTACTTACCTTTTTAATCAACCTCTAGCGGCAGAAGGAAAAAAAAAGAGAGGGTAAAATAAGTCTCAACTATCCCTGCATCAGCAGTTTGATCAGGTTTTGGCAGATCCCATCAGTGGACCGTAAAGACTCACAATCGAGTCGAAAGATGTATCAAGACCTGCACCGAGTACCAGTCTAATACTAGTGCATAAAATAGTGACAAGACACTTACTATATATCATTATGAATATTGGCTAGTTGTGTGGTAAAAAAAGAAAAATCTGTTACATACAGCTGTAGGGCCGCTGAAGCTCATATAAAATCAAAATCGAAACAACCTTAATTTAGTCCGTGTATCACTCGTTCTTTCTATTAGAAGGCTCTAATACATTTCTGATTGAAAGATTTGTTCATTTTTAATCCGTTTGAACTTTGGATTTATTGAGTCCTAGCAGGTAGTCGTGTTGATTAAATGTTCCTTTTTTTGCTTGTCAGCACCAGAAATACTAGTTGGGTACACTTATCATTATTATTTATTAAAAAAGGGGCACTATGTAGTTTTAGAGAGGAAAATCAAACTAGGAAAATATGAGTGAGGTAAAAACATATTTATTGTTTCCAAAAGTGAATAAACAAGCTGTTCTCGGAGGAAAATATGCTAGTGATAATAACGACTGTAAACTACATCTAAGAGGTAATATACACAATGTTTTAAACATTACATATGGTTAACCGTAAAGATTAAACTGTACTCAGTCTGTTATCACCTTTACTTCTTAATTATTATAGTTCAAACTTCCTTTAAAGTCATTAGGGAACATCACTAATCATCGTACATATTTCTGATAGTCACGGTGGATATTTCATCATTATGGCTTTAAACACTGAGTACACTCTGTCTTCACCTACAGCTCATTTTGAGTTTCCCATTAACCACTAATGTCTTTTGAGGTGATGAATAATATCTAAACTCCTCATACGAACAGCTGAGACCGGGCCAGGACGTGAGGCGTGACGCACACTGCAGTGTTTATCCAATAAGCAATACACGGAGGCTATCCTCTTTCTTGTCTGGTTGTCAGTGTTAATTTGTGTGTTTGCTCGCGAGGTCGCTTTTAAACTGACCCGCAAGGGAACTCCCGACTGTCTCCTGAACACAACACCCCCCTCCCTCCCTCTCTTTTGGCTGCAGTGTCTCTCCCAGATGGACAGACAAAAAAGGAAACAGGGGTCGATCAAAAAGAAAAATGAGAAGAGTATCCCGCAACAGCTGGGAGCGAGGGAGGGGTTACGGAGAGAGAGAGAGAGAGCCAGCCTGTATTTCAGGCCTGCTGTCGTGCTGACACATCACTGCCAGGAGCTGTGACCTTTGGTGTGCTGCCCTCCCAGCTTTAAGCACTGCATCGCAAACAGCTTTGTACTTGGAGCGCACACGAGTCAGAAAACAAAAGACAGGAGACGTTTGCGTACGCGTGTACAATAAGTTGTGTCTCGGATAAATACTGCAGGTTTCCGGGAAGTTTAATGGGCTCAGACGTCAACATCATCAGCTGTTATGGCCAGACACCAAAATCATCCCTTGTGTCCTGGTAGGATTTCTGGCCCCGACACTCTCGCAGACCCTGAATAACCTGATATTTGCATGAAAGCAAAGTTAAGTCATAAAGACGAAAGCCCCGACCAGCATTATGTCATATTTATGCTTTTAAGTAAGAGAGAAGCAGCCATCATAAACTGTCAGAGCAAACATTCAGAAAACGAAAGCACCAGAGGACAGGCAGGTGGCTGTAAACGTCTCAGCGACAAATTAATGAGAAGTGATTGACGGCTGGAGCTCTCGCTGCTGCCAGTTTAGGTTAGCTACACCCAACTATAAATAGGTGCAACACTACCTAATAAACTTCCTTCTCACTTTCCCATTTACATCATCGAGGGCAGCTTGAAGAAGTATCGAAAACCGCTCTACATGTAATATCTTATCTTTGCCTTTTATGTTATTGCTTGTTTTATGTTTTGTTCTTTATCTTTTATTATTCCAACTATTCATTTTATTGCAAGTGGTGTGCATCCGTCTCTGAACTTGTTTTTGTTTTCTTCATATATCATTTGTTTTTCACTCTCTTTTAAAGCTCTTCGATTTGCATTTTGATTCGTGTGAAAGTTGCTATATCAATACAAGTATGACTGATAGATTAGCATAAGGTTGCGCCGCTCAAAAAGAGAAAAACTAAAATTTTACATATGAAGCTTTACAGACCAATATACCAACTTCCAGACCTGAAAGTAAGATGAACTACAGCATTGATCATGCGCCATCTTTGATTTTAACACATTTTTTATGGGTTTAATTTACCTGTAATCAAGTCAAGTTATAGGTCGATTTAATACAAGTTAGATATTACAGATGCTTGACACTATCCTAGTGTCACTGTCAGCCATCTTGACGCAGCTGTTATCTTGTCCGCTGTTTGAACTTTAAAGCTGCACTATGTCGTTTTGGGGACAACATTTTAATCAGAAGAGAAAAGTTGAGTCAATCGTCATTGACTGAATCTTTTGTTTAAATCAACTGGATAAACAAACTCTTTTGTTTTCATGACTGAATAAACAAACTGATCTTGAAGGACAACACAGTTTCATACCGTTTTACTGTTTATATTTGGCAGACCCTGCCACCTTTCTAGCTTCTAACACCTTATTTTCCTTTGAGAACAGCTTGTTTGTTCAGATATGGAAAAAAAAAATATTTAAGCTATTTTTATTACCTCATCAATAGTGTTAATATTATAAAGTACTATTTAGAGTGAAGAGCCCATTTTTACCTCTGTCTGGTTAGCCCTTGAATCCATCCCCAGGGATAAATAACTATCTTAACCTATAACACATCAAAAATCTTTTAGTGATTGGACTTTGTAGGACTATTCTCAATCCTTAATGTAACTAGTAACTCAAAGTTGTCAAACAAATATAGTGGATTCGAAGGTACAGTATTTACACCTCTTAATTTTCATGGAATAGAAGTATAAAGTTGGAGAAAGTAGCCTCAATCTAAACTTTGATGCACTTTAATGTACTTGATTGCCTTCCACCACTGACAACAAGTCAACTCCATTGCAACTGTAACCGGAGTGCAACTACCACATTAACCTAAGCTAATAAGCTGATAATGCAACCATTTATTATTTTCAATTATATGTACTGTAAAATAAAAAAAACTTGACTTATTGATAATCGCCTTATATTCATCAAAGACCAAGGAGATAAGAGTTTCTAGAGCTGTAAAACGATGATAACCACCTTGAATAATATCACTGCATACAGTATAACGCCATTTGTTATTATCATAATCATGATCAGTTACAATGACTCTTAAGAGGATGACAACATATGAGTATATTGGGTAAACACATGCTATTATACTTTTTCACGAAATATTTTGTCCCGACGGACTTGAAACTTGATAAGAACCTGAAAAATTGTTTTGTTTTGTTTTTTTTAAATCATATTTATACAGCCAAATTCAATACAGTAGATAAGCAAACGTACAAAGTATGATAATTTTCAATACCACATACCACAATATACTTTGAGAGCCTTGAGAGCAGTGTAAAATACAAATTATTCCAAACACTTGGATGATTTTGGTGGCTGGTCTTTAACTTCCCTGCCTGCTCGTCTTGTTTCCTCTCAGCCAACGCCTTTACAGAGCCATTACACCAAACCATGACTAGGTAATCTAACTAAATGTCCATATTACATATTCAGTAGCTTATCTTATATAGAACAGCCCGAGCATGCAAAAGAGCACACTAATCATTCTTCCAGGGCCATGAAGGAGGGAGTGATGCCAGACTCATTTGCTAAGTACCATCTGATAAATTGATTTTCATGTACATATTTAATGTCCTGTCCCCCAAATAATTTGCTTAATGAGACAGAGATTGTGCTCCGTATGCTTTACATTAGCCTCACAACAATCCAACATATGACGATGTGTAATATGTGACAGCTGGAAGAGAAGAAAACCGTCACCATCCATCCTTTCGGCCATGTTTTTCAAAAAATCCAAACTAAAAAGGTGGAGGATGTTTAAAACACACACACACACACACACACACACACATTTAAAAGTTTAGGATGTTGGCAGTCAAAAGATAAATAATCCTCGGATCGTCTGCGGCAGCTTTGCTCAACTGTATGTGCATGTGAACACTCTGAAATCAGGACTGATTTCAGGACATTTCCTCGTGTCAATACCCTTAAAAACAAATTGATTGTTAGAGACCAAACCCAGAGAAAACAGAGCAGCACACCCAAACCACAAAGTGAGTTTCCTGCCAACGTGTGGGGTTTTTTAGATCCTTTTATCTCGAATCCGTAAATCAGATGATTGATGAGAGCTCATTACTATCTTAGGTAACTGACTAAGGCTCGAATCTCATTGCATTAAAAGCAAAAAAGAAAAAAAGGGGGGGGGGGGGGGATAATGAATAGCTTAAGCGGATGAGACGCAGACACCATCACTTGAAAGTGCTTGCACACATAGTAGTCTTTAGAGGCGAGGCAAAACATTTGACTCGTGCACACGGTGACGGCACCAATGAATGTCTATTTCAAGATTGCCATAATTTAAAGCTCAGAGACATCTGTGACAGGCTATTTGAAAGAGAATAAAGTTGAGCTATGGTGAGGTGAATGCCTAATTTACTATCCAGAGGAAGCCCACACAGAGATAAATGTATTTTTCAATATCCATTTTCACAAAATGTGGTGAGGTAGAAAAATTGAAATGTATCACCATTAGCTTAATATCTCTCCCACAATGCAGTAACGGCCTCTGACTTTTAAACTGAACGATGCACACGCCGTAAATGCAGCTTTTTATGGCAACCGAGAAATGGGCGTCACTTCAAGTGAAAGTGTGAAAGTACAACCCTTTCGTTTGGCAGTTTGTCATGCACACTGACAACATGATGGATGAACGAACTGACGGACCTACCCATTTTTCATGGTCGGCACCCTTGTAACACACAAATACAGATGAAAAGAATGTGTTATTGGGTAGTAAGGAAGTCAATTACACAAATCTGAGAGCAACAGAAGGGAGGGATTGTTTGGCGGCCCCGAGAGCTCGACACACTGCAGCTTAAGAAAACGCGCAATTAGACGGAACGCAAGCAAATCCTCCATTTGGCAACACAAATGGCAGCACAGGGGAAAACACTGCAAATACAGACAACACAACACAATATAGAAATACAGAAAAAGACAATGGACGTGTTTTCAGAGGAGTGCTGAACAACGCTGAAAAAAAATTTGTTACCGAGGTTTGTAACACATGAACTAATTGCAGGTGGTTTTAAGCATCACTCTTTTAAGTTTATGTCCTGTACCGACTTCTGCTACTGATCGACTTTACAGAGCCAAAAAGAAGCACTGTATCCGTCATTACGATGATTTCTGAGGGCATTTAGTGAAATATGTTAATCTTACTTGCTACTTTACAACCTGTAGCCTGCAAAGTAAACCCATCGACATTATAACTTTCGCCAATGAGGATGTGTTTCGCCCGTGTCCATTTGTTGGTTAAGCTGGTTTGTCAGCAGGAATACACAAAAACTACTGCACAGATTTCCACTAAACTTGCATGGAGGGTCGGTCTCCCATTAACTTCTGGTGCAGTTCTAGATAAATTACATTTTCATTTATTTCTCAGGGATTAATCCACAGGTCTTCATGGAGAACATCAGGCGTATTTTGGTGGCTGGTATCTGTAAGTACGTATAATTATGTTTCGTCTCATATTGGATTAGCCATAGGGGACTTTTAGGCCAAATTGAGGTTACACTCTACTGAGTGCCTCTCTAGTTAAACCAGAAATGTCCTGAGGTAACATGTTTTCATTTCTGTATTGACAACATTAGGCCAAGCATTGTAACAATTATGAGAATTAATATATATAAAGTAGACTGACAAGATGTGACGGTGACTGCCCCCTGCTGGTCGACTGCGGTATAGAGCATAATTCCTGCATCTGTAATGTTGGTGGATGGGACATGGGTGGAGCTTAAACCGCTAAGTAAAAGGTCAGATACACTGCAGAATCTGGCTCCAAATGATGTTTCTATTTTGTAAGTGGAACTGGAGACATGTCATCCATCTTTGTATTAGTTATTGATCATGAGATAACATCACCTTTGACACACAGTAGCAACAACAAGTGTGTGGACGCTGTGTTCAGCACTCTGGAAACGCCTCTGTTGTCTTTTTCTGCATTTGCTGTGCTTTATGTGTTGCGTCATCAGTATTGGCAGCCTGTTTTTAAAGTGCTACCTAATGTGTTGTAAAATTGATGAAGATGCTTCCTTTAATTTGCCTGTGTTTCGACTGTTTGCGTGCGTTTCCTTGTGGTCGCAGCGCGTTGAGCTCCCAGGGCCACCGTAGAAATGGTCCCCCTTTCAGTGGAAAAAATCGAAAAGAGGAGGATGATTTATAGCCTCGCTACCAGAGAGTTTGTATTCTAGCCAACATCATGCTGTCTCGCCAAACGAGGCCAGCCAACAATGTTGCACTGTTGAGCACAAAACAAATCTGCTACCCAGGCTAATAAGAAAAGCAGGGCCTGAATCACCAGTGAGGGGGACCCAAGCGGTACACAAAATAAGACACTTAAAGGACCATCTGTGCCAGAAGGCTGTGTTGTGCATAAGAAGTACAGCAGTAGCCAGAGACACCCGGCACAACACGCACACAACTGGGGCCATCTTGCATCAGCACTGTGGGACTTTGTACTCAATTCATCTTGCAGATAGCGCCGTGACGCTGTGCGGTGCTCGGGCTGCAGCTGTACTCCGCAATGACTCATGCTACCATGTCATCTCTGTTCCTAGACATCAGTGGTCTGTCAGCGCCAATTCATTGAGGAATCCTTTCGAAAGGACAGACCACTAGGAACAGTGATGAGAAAACGTCACCGCTGGCGAGCAATTTCTCATACGTGGCGGCTCGTTTTATCCAAATCTAACGCTAGGATCTATTCAAGAGTAAAGCGCTGTTTTCTCTTAGTTTTTCCCCAAAACTTATGCGAAGGAAAGGGCTCAACATTTCATCCAAACAGGAGTGATGATTTCCCCCCCCCCGCCCCCTCCCCCCATGTCTCGACTGTCCCCTCTGGGTGTAGAAGTGCTGCGTGATGAAATTAAATGACACATGAAATGACTGTTAGAGCGCAGCAGCATGAGTGAATGTGAGCGTCTGACAGTGGTTTACAGACCACACGTAGTCAGCCGGATTGGCTTCATTTGCTGTCGATGACACCCACCACCCCACCCCCGGGCACTGCGGAGCGTCTGCCTGATCAAAGATTACTTACCTGCTCTAATAAACGTGCCAAGTGAGCTGGAGCGGAGCCGGGATGGAGGGGGCTCGAACTGTTTAGCGTAAATCAAGAAAGCAGAGGTGGAGGGAGGGAGGGACGGGGGGGGGAAGGAGGCAGTGGATGCAGCAGAGCACTCACAGATAATTTCCCTCCTTCCTTTGACCCCCCGGCGGCCTTTCATAATCAAGGCCTTCGGATCTCTTTCCCGCAGAACAGGGGATGTGTTACAGGGAATGAAAAGAGACAGCTCCTATTCAGGATTCAAATCGCAGTTCTTGGTGTTAGAAGCGGCTCAGAGTATTGGGGGGTGTAGTCCGTCGGCTGGCTTGGAACGCTGCTGGGATTTGATCCAACCCACTTATTGATATTTAATGTATTCACTTATCAAAATCGAACTTTACTGCTGAAACAGAGTAATTAAGCATTTGTCCATTTAGACATCTTGGCTCTGGCAACCTTGTGCAGTGCTGAGCTTGAAAGGGAGCCTGTTTCTGGTTGTTAAATTCTTCCTTCACATGCATTTTTGTATGGGCAATACATTAGAGTACTTAGAGCCAATACAGTAATTACACAAATACAGTTGTCAAAGATGTTCTCTGTTACTTCCTCCCTGACAAAGTGTTTTACTTTTTACTTTTTCTTTTTTTTTTTACACAAGCTAAAAAACACCTTACTGGCCAAACCTTCAAAATAAAAGCCCCCCCCCCCCCATACAGAGGGAATGCCAACAGATGATGTTGCTTTCAAAAAAAAAAATTAAAAAAAAAACTATTTTTCCCTCAGAGAAAAAAAGTCAAACTTTATGTCGACCATATCTCTTTATGTTGTGATACCTTACACTTTTGGTAGTCTAGTTGATTAAGTTTGAAACTTCAAAGTACTCGAAAGTTACTTCTAGTAAAAAAAAAGTTGATATTTAAGGTAAGCAAAGTCTTAAAGGGGCACTACATAGTTTTGGAGTAGAAATTCAAAAACTCTATTTACAATATTCATGATGTAATAATACAAATTCAGAAATAGAAATGTTTTCCATTACTGTATGAACAAGCTGTTCTCAGAGGAAAATAAGGTCCCCAGAACACTGTTTGTTTATGTGGCGGACCCTGCCACCTTCCTAGCTCAAAGTGAAACAGTATGAAAGTGTTGTCCTTTAATGTCAGCTTATTTATTCCAGCAAGAAAACAAAAGAGAGTGTGTTAGGCATAAAACTAAAATCAGTCAATGAAGATTTTTATCTTCTGGTCAAAATTTCTTCCCCAAAAATGAGTGCCCCATCGGATTTCTTAACTGGAGGCAATTTATCAGATTGCATTAAGCTTTTTCTGGAGCCTCAAAAGGCTTTATACTACTTTTTTCACATATGCAGTAGTTCTCCTCCTGACCTGCAAACACACTTTAATGTGTAAAATTATCATATTTTTTTAAATTTTGAGTTTTTGAATTCAAAACGACTCACTTATGGTGGGTTCATGAAACATTCATGTGGACGTCAGATTCACTTTTGTCCAAGCGGTGAACTGGGGCATCTATCATGGCAAAGATTTTCACCCTCACAAATCATTTCCAACTACAGAATATTTGACATCCCAGTCTGACATTAGAGGAGGTTTGAAATGTTGCCCTCTTCTGCAAAAAGTCTGACAGCATTTGAATGCACCGTGGCTCAACCATGCTTTGATTGGGTGGCCTTTAAAAAGCTCTGAGCCTTCTACACAGAGTCAGTGTTGCTGTATTTGCTCGGCCAGCGAAGGCTTTTCTTCACTCAATAAATATCCCTTTCACTTTAATTATGTTAACAAAAAGAGTTGTGAAGAGCTTTATTCTGTTGTTACATTCCTCGCAGGCCCCAGTGCATATAAAAAGCAATATCACAGAAATAGAGCGTGAGACATCCAACTTCTGTAAAAAACCCTCAAGGGCATCTTGCGCCGCTAGTAGACTACAGATTGATTTGTGTACGTGAGTGAGTGCGTTTGTGTCGAGACACACAGAGCGGTGGGGATTCAATGAGGAGGAGGAGGAGGGAAATACTCACCCCCTCGCTGTTCTGCCCAGTGTTCGCAAGCATCTCCTGCAGGGCCCGCACTGACAGGGACTGCTCCAACACAAAGTTACAAATACATAGGTCCGGAGGAACAGACTGCAGGACGAGAGGAGGGAGGGACAAGGAAGTGAAAGGGGAGAAGGGGGGAGACAGGAGGGAAAGAAACATTAGTTGAAGAGGGAATGACAAGTGTTTTTTTTTTTTAAAGCAAAAACAGGCTCCTCTCCTGGGTACGAAAACAGCGTGCCAGGAGTTCGTTCTCCTTGAAATTCCTTGACTGTGTACCTGTGCATTTGCCTTTTTATGTTTCCTGTAAAGCCTCAAGGAAAGAAGCTGCACCAAACATGACATGACAGACTCAACATACTGAAAACTGATAAAGCTTCTCTCGAAGTTTTAAACTTAGGAACTCAAAGTGAGAGAGTCTTCAATATGTATAATTTTATCAAAATGTATTGACATTATAAAAGCTGACATCCCATCCGAGCCATCTGATGGGCCGTGACAGGCAGTCGCTGACCTAAATAAAAATTGCAGTGTTGAACTAAAGTAGCTCCCAACTCTGGCCCGTTATGTCCCCATAAATATATAAATATATATTTTAAAAAAAAATTGACAAAACTTCTCGAGCTGACGTCAGACAAATTTGTGAGGATTAGCTTGCTGAACAAAACCTGTAAGTACCATAAACATGTGTACCGCAGAGCTTATTTTTTGCAGCATTCCAAAATCCAATTGAAAAATCCCAAAGACTATTTATTGATGAACCAGGGTGACAATCACTTCCGGGTTAGAATGCAAAAATACGTCACCCTTGCAGCACTCTATTATGTTATTGTTACATCTTAAGCTTTTTTTGTTGTTTTGACAGGATAAATAAAAAAATGTATTGTACATTTATGAACAGTTAACGTTTCATCCTTTATGCATCTTAAGGAAATGTGTTAATAACAGAAAGAAGATGCACTGCAACATGTTGAAGTACTCAAACACATATGCATATAACACCATCTACTTTCTCATATTTAGAACATCTTTTAATAATACAGCAGATAGTGGATGATAAATAAATTGCAGGCTTTGATCTGAGACAAGAGACCAACTAAAAATGATAAACCCTCTCTGCAAGTCATAATTACTCTTCGCTAACGAGTGGCTGGGGACTTTAAAAAGGTGCGCAGACCGCGTCGGCGACGGCCAATAATTAGTTTGGCTGGGCCTTATTCCTAAGCACACATGGCCGTTTGGCTCCCCTCTGCAGTGGGCTTCAGATGTTGATTTCTACTCTCAGCAGAGTGTTGAAGTTTGTCTTTAAACTTTCAAAGCATTGGCTGCCAGCATTCAATAAACTCAGTAATAACCGACGCTAATAAATTATTCAGGAATAAGAGAGTCCACAGCCGGGGGGTGTGTGTGTTACTCAGATGAAAAATAAAGAAAGCAGAAGTTCATTCAAGCAGCCGAAGTAAAAAGAAGGAGTGACACATTATATGATGCAGTCGGAGCTGTTCAGAGGTGGACTGGGGACATGTTCATTACCTGAATCTGCTCGTCAAACTATGTAAATTAATTTACTTTGTTACGTGCTAGATGGCACTGTTGATTAACATTACACCGCGGACATGACGTGCAAACAACAACAGGTAAACAAATTACTCCCATACCCGCATATGAGGTCATATCCCCGACTTCATATGATTGAATGATCCTAAATTAATTATTACTGTTCATCTCTTTTTCGTAACCCTGGCCAGCTTCACATGACACGCACTACCCCGTCTCTCTCCAACACAGAAGAGGAATTATTTAAAAAGGTGTTGGAAGCCTGCCCCGGCTCGGTAACACAACCGGCCGACCCCTAACCTCTGCAGTGAGGTGAGAAATGTGAGCGGGGGGGAGGGCTGCCGGGTGATAATGAGGACGGCGCTGCCCTGTAACTCAACACAAACATTCACGGGGTTGTCTCCAACTCCGATGTGCTCCTCCAACCAATTAATGTTGTCCACTCAGATATTCATCATTTAGACTCAGATAAGTGACGAAGAATACAGGAAATATAACGGGATAAGAGACTTATAAAAAAGAAAAAGGCTAGCGGTGCCAAAACTCTCTGCCAAAACTTTCAGACAGGGTTGGCTGATTATTTACTTTTGCCTGCGAGAGGACGCAACGTGCCATGACACAGCTACACCTGTGGTGCCATACGACCTTCTTTGGTGATAATTCGCAACCTGCTGCAGACCTTACACTTCTCATGAATTATTCACCATCAATTTTCCAATTATCATACTTCGTCCAGGGTTGGGCAGACATACTGAACATTCTCTCTTGTCTGGAAATAGAAAAAGACTCTCAGTGGACACACTGACCTTTAGAAAGTCTCAGTTTTGCACACTCAGTAGGGGGCTTGATTCAATACAATTTCATGAGCTGGAAGAATTAGTAATATCATCGTTCGAAAGATCAAACAGTATTATTTGACAATCTGGAGTATTACATCATATGCAAGCTGTCCTAAAAGAGCTCAAACGGAGTGAAATAAGATGAATTATTCCATCTTCCCAAGGTCGCCTGCTGTTGGAAATCCCATTTACCTCCTTTTGTTCCCGAACAAAAAGCTGAATAGATTTAATAGAACTGTTTCACATTCAAATATAAGTATGGTGATGTTTAATATATTTTTTTTTTATCATCAACCAATCCCAACAATGAACTCATCCTACTGACAAATATCTTTTGTGTAGCCTCCATAGTTGTCCAGAACCAAAGCTATTAAAGCAACATTATGCAACTTTTTAACCTTAAAATAGCAGCTTCAACATCATCTTGATGGTTCAGTGTCTTGTAATATGGTGAATGGTGTCTCTGTCTCAGCCACTCCTCCCTCCTAAATGCTCACTAGTGCACCAAATGTGTATCAATCCGCAATAAAATTTACTTTATTCAAACATTTGAGTGACAGTCACTAAAAATTAAGTTGACATTCATCATTTTAAATTGGGAAAGTTGAAGAAGTTATAGAGAAAATAAACTTTTTATGGGATTTGTTGACAGTAAAAAGAATGTGGATTAATGCAGCCTTCTGCTTTGAAGGAGACATGTTGTGCCAATTTTTAGGTTCATAATTATATTTTAGGTTACTATTCGAATAGGTTTACAGGCTTTAGTGCTCAAAAGCAGTTTCCTCATAATATCCAGTGCTGCAACACTGTATTTTGCCCCCTCTGTCTGAGATGCTCTGTTTTGATTGCCGTCTCTTTAAGACCCCTCCTCTCGAATACCCAGACAGATCTGATTGGTCAACTCACAAATGCCTGAGCCAGCAGGACAAAACAACAACAACAGAGCAGCTGTGCTCAATCAGTTCGAGCCGCTGGGCATAAATGTTTCTGTTGGTACAGACTTTGAAATGTATTAAATTGTTTAAAGAAGAGGATTTTATAATGGTATTTTTCCTCTTGAAGATTCAGATTTATGCATGAATGACTCCACCATAATGGCAATAATGTGTGTGATATTCCATGGCGGTACATATTTGAGGCAAAAAACGCTGTACCCAGAATTTTTCTTTAATCAAATCTTATGTTTCACTCTGTCTTTTTTCTCTCTACCAGCACAACCGGCTGCCAGGCTTCGTTAGATCCTAGGAAATGAGGTGTCAACACCTAAGATCAGCCAGCAGATGACGGCCCCTCCCCTCGTGCCAAACCACAGCCGTCGCCCTCGACATTCAGCCACATTTCACACCCAAGGAGGCCCGGAGCATTGTCACCGGTGTGAAGGTGAGAGGAGAGAGAGGTGGGTGAACAGAAATAACCTTCCCATCTTAAAATGGGTTGTTGCTTGGTGGTCCAATTAAAAAAACAGGTTTTACATGCATGATATGCATGTATGATAACATAACAACATCCTGAACAGGCAGTTGTGATCACGAGATTATCACTCTCAGTCACAGTAATGACATCATTGGTTGACATTATAGACTGCGTTGTCTATCCAATGTATGTCTGCATTACTGACTGACAACAAACTTGCTCTCCCCGTCGAGTTGTTAGAAATATCACTGAAAACGTTGTGACAAATGATGCACGTGATGATATACAACAATCATGTTTCCTATTGAGACGCATATTCTCCAGAATCTGCTTTGATTCAGATGTCTCTTTGAAGACCATACAGTACATCTTGTCAAAAAGAAAATTAATGAAGCGTGTAAACACAGCGCTGACAGCTCTGTTGTATTGCTACAACACCACAGGAAGCAAAATACCAATTTGTTACACACAGTTAGAATGAGAGACGTCACTCCAAAATAAAAATGAAAAGTGGTTGAAACCATCCTCCTATATCAGATTTGTTGTTGTTGTCGTCTTGTGTGCCCATGTCTTGATGACCGACCCCTGGGATGCACTGGTGCAGAAACAGGATCCATAACTGTCCCCAATAAAAAGTGTCAGTTGTGTTTGTTGGGAGTCCAGGCCAAACCATAAGCACCACAGCCGGGAAGTGCATCTCAATCTCTGCAGAGGAGGGGATACATTTTTATCTCTGCACCACCGAGACACCCATTTTGAGATTGTTTCCATCTTAAGTAGTTGTACTTTGCACTACAGGGCCTGAGCAGGAAGTGCACTTTCTAATTCATCCCCATTATTTGACATGAAAGCTCATCTCAATAAGAGCAGGAAGGAGGGAAAGAGAGGATAAACAGATGGGTTCCAGGGAAGGAAATCACAAGTGTTCCTTGATTTACACTCTATCAGTCAAAGAGACTGCCAAGAGAGAAACTAGGCTGCAGCCTTTTTTTTTTCTTTGGATGCAACCTGATTCTGTGCATCAAGGCTGTCTGAACATGCTTTTTCCAAGTATTGTAAAAGGTTTGAATTTAACTGTTCAAGGATCTAATTACTGCAAGATAATTAATTTCCTGAGAGGAGACATGACAAGTCAACAGAGATACTAATACAGCTCCAACTCTTTCTGTTGTCACACTTCCTTACAATTAACAGTCCTCCAGATTTAGGAAACTCATCTGCTAAAAAATGAATAAGAACATGTGTAGTTTTCACAAAATTTAATCTCTGAATATTAATATCTGGGCCAATTTGAAAGAAAGACGTTGAGTAAGCGGCACTCAGTTAATTATATTTCAGGAATGCCTCTGCTGGATATTAGATTAAGTAAATCCTCATTCTGTCATTTTATAAGCAGCTTCCCTTCATCAACCTGCTGGATGTCCAGCAACAGCGCTTTCCAACAAGGGCTACTGAAACTGATACCCGACTTGGTGCTGTTGCACCAACTATTGAGAGGCTCAACTAACTTGAACATTTAAAAAAATTAAATAATAATAATAATATAAATAGTGTCCTGTGACACCTGCATAATTCCAAAGTTTAAAGGTGCATACCTTTACTAAGCAAGTGTGGAGATGTTGACTTACTTAACATTAGCTGAACGCTAAAATGGCTACAATAAAATTAAAATAAAAAGACATTATAAACAGTTAGATATAAGCAAAGTAGTTGATTAAATTAATAGCATTACAATTACCTTAAACCAATGTATAAACAATTCAAAATGCTTGATAAATGATAAGAATAAAGGGTTCAAAGTTTAAAGTAAACATAGAAATAGTTGGCTATAAGCAGGCTAATAGGTTAAAATAGGCTAGAAGTAAGAGTAAATGGTCAGCATAGTTAATTAAAGTAATAACAGTACAAATAGTTAGCCGAAACAAATAAATAAACAATTGAAATAGTTAGCTCAAAGTAAGGATCAGTGGTTCAAATAGTTAGTCAAGTTTAATCACATTAATTAGTCGCTAAATATTAGGATAAATGTGGGCTAAAGTTAAAGTAAACAGATTAAATGTTTAGTTTAACATAAGGAGGTCTGGTCGACATGGTGAGCTGGATCGGCTAAATGGTTAAGTTAAAAGTAAGAGGATAAACAACTTAAATAAAATTAAAAGTAACAGACAAATGGTTGAAGTAAACTGTTGAGATAGTTAGCCACAAGTTAGCTAAAAGGAAGTTAGAAGGTTGAAATGGGCTGATGAATAAACAGTTTGAATAGTTAGCTAACACCCATGGATAAACAACTGAACTAGTCTGCTCACAGTCAGGTAGCCTAAATGGTTCATGTAGCTATCTAAAAGTAATTATAGTGTGCTGCAGAGGAGGATTCAGGCCACTTAAAAATACATATATATACACACATCTGTGGTCTGACCTATATATATATATATTATATATATATATATTATAATATATATATAGATATATATATAAAAAATATTATATATAGCTTATACAGCACCTATATTAATAATATAATATATTATATATACCTATATATATATATATATAATATATATATTATATATCTCAATTATACATACAACATAATACATACATACTCATTACATATAATATATATTAGAATCTACTATCTATATATATATATATTAATATATATATTATATATATAGATATAATATATATATGGATATATATATATAATTACACACATACATACATACAGAATATATATATATATATAGATAGAGAGAGAGAGAAGAGAGAGAGAGAGAGAGAGAGAGAGAGAGATAGAGATATAGAGATATAGAGATACAGATATAGATATAGATAGAGAGAGAGAGAGAGAGAGAGAGAGAGATAGAGATAGAGAGATAGAGATACATAGATATAGATAGATAGAGAGAGAGAGAGAGAGAGAGAGAGAGAGAGAGAGAGAGAGAGAGAGATCTGAGAAAAGTCAGAATTCTGACTTCTTAGTGAGAACTCAATTACATGCTTTCACATTTGGCCTTAATTCTCTTCTGCATCTTAGTAATAAATACAGTCCACATTAAAGTAAGTCAGAATAAACACAGTGAGTGGATGATGGGAGGTGTCAGGGAAAGCTGGAGGATATAGAAGTGGGAAAAAAAGGTTTGGATCAATTCACTGAGACCAAAAATCTATGCACTTTCAGTTTAAGAAGAGAGCGGTACAAACTAGTTTTCAGCCAAAGTATTTTCAGAAGCAAACGTCTCCACAGCTCTTCCCCATCTTAAAGGTCATTACACTTTGTCGTTGCAGTTGCTATAGCTGCTCGTCTCGTGCCAAACTGCAGCTTACTTGCCATTTCTTCATAATGTCCACTCCTGCCTTGAATCTTAAATTCAACACCGCTGTGTGCCACTCCTCACCTTTGCTTCAGATGTGGGTTCCAGGTAACACAGACGGTTTCCGAGTCCCTCGGCTCCCAGGCAGAACTTGCGATGCTCCTTCTGGATGGTGGCCACACACTGGAGCACCACCTCATCATCCTGCCAGGAGAAGAGAGAGGAGCATTATTAAAGCCAAAAAATTGTTTGACAGCGACCTATCAAAAGTAAACAAGACCAGACAAGAAGGAAATAATCTATATTGGCTCCGTTTGGTTGCTTCTCGCACTCAGAATCAAAATATACCAACGGATATCTGACAGTTAGGAAAACATAGATTTTGCTGCATTGGGTTCGGGCTGACTGATGAGGAAAATCGGTTAAAAAGGAAATGCAAGGAAAACGTGTTGTTGCCAAATTAGAACAAACAAGCGTTTCAGCAGCAGGAAAGTACAAGAACAAAAACTATATGAATCAATAGCAGTGACGGCAAAGCGGCTTTGAGTAATATCATTTCTAAACCTCCGAGATCTCTGTGGGAGTCACAGGAAAACCTCGATTCAATCAGCGAAACCGATAAATGAACATCTGTATCTGTCAGGGTCGAGAGGGTCGGGCTCTATTTGGCAACACACACACACACACACACTCTCGGACACACACCTCAAGTACACAAACAAATCAATATGTGTGTGTGTGTGTGTGTGTGTGTGTGTGTGTGTGTGTGTGTGTGTGTGTGTGTGTGCGCGCCTCCTGCCAGCTAACGTCCCACACTAATCTGAGCTGATGGTTGCCATGGTTCTGGCTCCCACCTCCTTCACAGCAGTATTAATTCAATAGATCTAGTTACAGGCTGCACAGCACCCACAGACTCAGGAGGCAAGATAACAAAGCCTGACAATATTTCCAAAAAAAATCAAAAAAGACAATGGCACCCTGGACCCAAAACGAGAAAGATTTAGAGTCCCCACACGGTCAGACTCATGTGAAGGGAATCATTTGAGAGGGCTTCTCCCAGCACGCAGCCATCTCCTGTTTCCAAAAATAATGACAGACTGAAATGTGTCTAATTTGTAATTTCGCACTGCTGTACGGATGGAAATGAAATGAAATGCAGGAGAGAGAAAAGGTGTCAAGCAAAATGCGGAACAGGTTTCCCTCCTCTTTCAGCAGATGTAGAGGTTCAAACAGACATCGTGGGAGGCCTAAAGTTGATCTGTGTGCTTCATATTTAGTGTGAGCTGTTCCATAATGTATTGGTTTGTATATGTGGGAGGTGTTCACAGTCAAAAGAAAAAAAAAGGATACTGACTGGACTGTCTTGTCTCTTGACAATAACACACACACATTGAATTCATTAACAGAGCAGCACAAAGCTGTAAAATCCTACACAACAAAAAATATTCCCTCACGGATAGAGAACAATCTTTGGTCCGCCCAACGCTACTGTATTTATTTTGTTTTTCCTACCCTATGTTAGTGCTCAGCATCAAGTGTCTTACATCATCTGATTCAGGAGAACATAAAATTTTGGTCTGACTCATTCAAAAAAGGTGCAGTACGCAGTTTTGGGGTACAATTCTTGATCAGAAGAGAAAGATCTTCATTGACTGATGTTTTGTGCTCTCGTACTGATTTACTATGTTTATAAGTGGCGGACCCTGCCACCTTTCTAGCTTCAAACAGTGTTCTGGGGACCTCATTTTCCTTTCAGAACATAATGGAAAAGATACATTTTGTTGAGTTTGTATTATTACCTCATAATATGGTAACCATTGAAACTGGGTGTGAGTGTGAATTTCTTCCCCTAAACTACATAGTGTCCCTTTGAAAAGGGATATGTGTGACTGTGTGTTGTGCTGGAAGCCGGTCGTAGGTTCACGTATGCAGACTCTAGTTCTTATCCGACATTTCGTTGCTGTTTCTCTCCTTCACCCGACAAGGCACTCGAGAGCATGCATCAAGTCACATCTTTTGGACTATCGAGGAAAAATCCAACCCAAATCCTTCACAAAGAAATCAACAGTCCAGCAGCAATAAACAACTACAACAAATCATCCACAGGCGCGTGTAGTCAAGCAAGAGAGACGGGGAAAAGTCTAATTTTTCATGTCATATTACAGTAAGCTCACACATTGCCAATAAAAAATGATTAACTCATGTAAATTGATAACATTTGTCACACAGAGCCCCTTTAAAGTCTCAATTTTAATTTGCTCTGTCTGAGAATGGATGAATGGACTAGACTTTTTTAAATATTGTGTATTTTGACAGAGCCTCAGGAGGTTTAGGATTGTTTTTTTTTATTTTATTAAAAAATGCACTTGGATTCTTTGGACTGTGTATATTTCCACTGTGTTTCCAACTGTGAGAATAGTGAGTATGCAAACTCCCTGTAGTGGTTCCCTGAGGAATCAACAAAATGTGTTTTTGAAGTAAAAAAAAAAAAAAAAAAAAAAATTGTGTAAAACTATGAGAATTTATAGTTTGACTCCTTCAGATGAACTGTCATTTTAAATAGTTAAAAGGCGTGCGTGAAATCAAAAATTCATGCGTGTTTTGTGCGCATAAGCGAGCAAAACTTAAAAACTCATGATGGCGAGATAGTCAGCAGAGGTTAAAATTTAAAAAGATTCAAAACACACTTCAAACCGGATCTCAGGATGAGAAGTGCAGAACAGGAGGAGAATATTTCAGGCAGCCCTGCAGAGACCTCAGACAGCCTGATATTTTCTGAGGCGGCACACGGTGTTAAAAGTTTCAGAACCACTGCTTTATTTCATTTACTGACCATGTAAGAAGTGCCCGAAAGAGGTAGAAGATTAATTAGAAAAGTGATTCAATCATAACAGAGGGCATGGAAGCAGAAGTGAAATGTTATATCTATTGAACATAAACCAAAAAAAAAAAAAAAACAGCTTGGGTACAATCACTGCCGGTTGGCCCAGAGGAAGACACTATATGGGTTTCCTGGATGAATCAATCGAGTTTTTGAAGTATGGAAGGATTACCGGTTCAAAAGTTATTAAACATTTTAGAACAAAAAGCTATTTTTAGCTGCCTGAGGCTGTATGTTAAACATTAACTCACTGTACAGATTATAATTTCTGTCTGATAGACGTGATCAACACTGTGCTGCGGAAACATCGCCGGAAGAGGAAAAAGTGAGTGACATTGATGAATAAACAAATTATGGTCAAAGAGGCATGGAGTGATTTATACAGCAGCTAATTAGCACTGAAAGCTAATTAGAGCACATCCAACAAAAAGGCAAAGTGTCTGGGTCTGTGAAGTGCATTAGTGGCCATGCCGAGGATATGCTTTGGTCAGTTTATGCTGCGGGGTATAAAAAAGTAATAAAGAGTTAAATGTCAAGGCGAAGTGAAAGAGAGGCCGAGCTGGTACGGCAGTACGTTCCAGGAGCGTTTTAAAACACCCCACGACTCGACTTTGGGCTTCAGGGAGGTGATTACAGATCGTAGAAAAACATCAATATTGGCTCCGAATCGCTGCTGCTGCTGCTTTCTGGGTAGCTGTGTGATGGAGGAAACACAGCTTGTTGTTTCAGGCTACAGACGGGGAAACTCAATATGGCCACAGGATGACCAAAGACTTGTCACCTCTTTAAAATCGAGTAAATGTGACTCTTTCTCTTCAGCTGTTTGGGATTCTAGTGGCCTTACGAAACCAGCCAGGCTGGCAACGTTAGCGACACGCTATGGGTGCATGTGGCATGCAACAGGTGATCTTTAGTGCCACATTTGCCTGCAAATGTGAGTAATTTTATGAAATGTTTTATGGAAAATCCTTGAGAGCAGCGATTAAAACCCAACACTCGAACGCTACGCCGAAAGCCACGCAATGATTCATGCATACTCGAACTTGTTCAGAGTTGACAAGTGCAGCGAAAGCCTCAGAAACATTGATTTCTGCCCGCTCTGATAGTGCAGCTTCATAGGAAGAAGTGGTCCGAGTTGCACTGGGGATCAAAACTCTGCATAGACTGGATGCCATCCAGTTATTTGAGCGGAGTGAAGCGACGGGAGGAAGAGCAGAATGGATGATAATGCCAACACGGCTCTTAATAAATACAACCACAGGAGACACTGGTTTAATGTCAAGGATATATACATGGTGGACGTCCTCCTATAAAAATCCCATCGCTGTGATCGGATCTCAAAATCTAAGGAAATAGTAATGTGTCGCCACGGCCAAGACGTTTTCCCAAGACGCTTTCCGTCTCTCTCAGTACCCCTGACTTGATCGCCAGCCAGAGAATCTGGTGAATCTGAGGCAAAGTGATCCTCGCAGCAGCAGTGTGACCATCTGCTAGACAGCTAAAGAGCAGCATCAGTACTATGTATAGGGCCTTGGCCTGCAGCGGGAGGAGGCAAGCGAGGGGTTGGGTGGCTGCTTCACCCAGCTTCCAAGTGCAGAGCGGGAACTTGACCCTGCCCTCTCCCAACCCGACCCCACCCGTCATTGCTACCCCTCCATATCCCTCTGGATCCTGCAGATTTGACACTTGTCTGCTTTAGAAAAGGAATGAAAGTTCGTCACTCTTGGTTCTTCAGTTAAATGACCGCCGGCACTGCGGTCTCAACGGACCTTACTCAGTGTTTCCCCACTCTCCACTTCCCTCTCTTCCTCCACTTCGCTCGCCAAGCGGCCAGGCCTCTGTGCGCCCGTAACAGACAGCGACAGGTGTATGTGTGCGAGCTGCCCGATGCATCCACCGACCGAAACCCGAGAGCCGCAGATGCTCCAGCGTGCCAAATAAACTCCCGCAAACTCACCCGGCGCTGCCACCAATGTGAACTTGAGAAAAGGTGAATCTGTTCAATCCCTCAGCGCTGCTATTTTCACACGCATGCTTTGCACATGCTCACTCGAGATCAACAGGCAGACTTACAGAGGGGGGGTGAAAAAAAAAAAAAAGGCAGACAGAAGGGGGTTTAAAAAGTGAAGGGAATTAAGAAACTTCCAGCACGTTTGTCTCCTTGTTCACACTGTCTCAGTGTGTAGTCTGTCTCAATTGCTGTGACCGCTCAGGCGTCGTGTTTCTCATAAATGTCAGGCAGGGCGCTAAGTACAGGTTGAGCTACGTGTTTTAGTGAAGCTTAGCTAACAGCATGGAGACCAAAGTAGATACAGTGTAGATGTGTGAGAACTACAACCTGATAAGCCAGAGAAGGGCCGAAGTCGGTGCGTATCGGAGCACCAATGAGAGCTCGCATCGAGAAAATGGTGAAATAATAATAATAAAATAATAATAGAGAGTATCACAGCCGAGACTCATCTGGAGGATCTCTGCGCTCACAAAATCATCTGCCAAGCACCTGACGGTGAATAATTTAGTTATCATTCACAACGTTCCAGCCTTGCGCTGAATTTAAAAAAAAACAAAAAAAAACTCGTCGAGCCGTAGGAAACGGGAGGAAATGGTGACAGTGTAAGAAAATGATTAGGAGGCGGTGCAGAGCCTGACACAGTGCAGCCAGCCGCAGTGAGGCACAGACCAAAACAGAAACAGGCGAGGGTGTAAACGAGAAACAGAAAGAGGAGAGAAGGAGAGGAAGACTGAGGATTTGTTTTTAGCTCCACAGTTTAGTGTTTCTCGTCTACGTCCGAGCAGCATCAGGTCTGACTACAGACACAGTCAGCTGCATTGATTGCACCTGCAGCTACTTCATATTCTTATCGGCCTGAACAGAAACAGGGATGAAACAGACCTCTATTTATATGCTGGGTACATTTGGTCAGAGTGTCTGATTGGTTCCCAAAAATAGCTTTAAAAAGAAAATCTGAAAATCTCTATTCAGGAGGCTCATTTATAAAAAATGTTGATGAAGGTTCTAAAATCTAAGTGCTGTATTGTAAGCCTGTCGGGTGAGAGAGAGATTAGATTTGTACTTTAACTTCATCTCAAGATCATTTCAGACGATATGCTTAAAAAAAAAAAAAAAGGTGCAGTATGTAAGAACTGGCCACGTGTTGAATACATAGTCAAAACAGAAACAAAGCACCAAAAATGAGGGTGATGGGAGAGGAGACTGAAGCAGCACAACTACGCCATGGATTGTGTATTATTTGCTGGACTAAACAGTGGGTTGACAAACATAGCAGAACACAAAGCTTGGAGTTTGTCGCTGCGGCACATAGTCCAATAATGTCATGAAAGTTCAAGTTAAAGAAAAATCACTTGAGTCAAGTAGATATCATGGAGATAAGATCATTTCTGCATTAAAGTTAGGATTTAATATTGACTAGTTATCCATGCGTTTGTGCTTAAAGCCCCAGTACAGACTTTTCATTTAGTGTTGATTTTGGCGGCCCCGCTGGACGAAAGCGGTAGTGTTTTGCCGGAATGGAGACTGCATTTCCCATGAGCTCTGGCGCCCACTGTCGTGAAGACGTTTGTCTGGCCGGCGCGTGTAGATTTGTTTTGGAAACGTCGGAAAGACGACGGGACTTGCTTTGAAAACTTTTTTTTTTAGCAGCTACCTGCAGCGTGCATATGGACGAGGTAATGTGTCTATTTGTATTTCTACTTAATATAATATGCCGCCGGTGAAACAAAGTAATGCTGCTGTTGCACTGCAATTTCCCAGCTATATATATTACCCACGATGCTACAGAGCTAGCGTTACAGCAAAGTCACAGTGATTGTGATGGATGTTTTGTTCTAAGTAAGAAACTGAATCATTTATAATGACAGGGGATATTACCGATGCATCGTTGCAGGTCGGCTGGGCTGATCATACAGCTGAAATGAACGAACGAACGAATTCTTTTTCTTTTCTTTGTCTCATTATCAGCCATGACAAAAGTTTTAGCTCGGTTAGCACTGGCTAGCGTAGCAACAAAACAGCTATGCCGTATCCTGAATGTCGTCAGTTCCGGTCTGACTGCCGTAAATCGTTTCGTCAGTGGTCCGACCCGACCAAGGCCTTTCAGAGGTATAGAATTAGACTACTTAGAAATAGCGTATCTTCACGCTGATGGGCTCATTTGCTGTTGTAGGTAACAGAGACACATCAGCAGAAACCAGAGACTTTTCTATATCCAGTTAAAAACTCCGTACAGGGGCTTTAAGTCATGCTTGGGATAAAAAATGATCAAAAGTGATTTGACTGCAAGAATCGTGAGGGGGTTCCGTAGCACTAAAATCCATATCAGCCTTTATTTTACTGCTCCGTCTCTCTGAGGGGACACAGAGTCAACACCTCTGTAACATCCTAAAAAAAGGTTTGAAGCAAATGTCTTTCATATTTCATGAATACGATTTGTTCCAGTTGTATCACTGGTCGTTTACAGTTTTACACACAGTCCGACAACTAATTTAAAAAGCTTCAGTAAATGCGGCAAATGAATAAATGGCATGACGACAGGTGAACTATGAAACACATTTCTCTGAACACAAAAAAGTATTGAGCATTTCTCTGCGGGGCTAAAAAATAAAAGCATACAAGTCACTACTCAGTGATTAAGAACAGCGTAGGCAGACGCTGAAAAGCTGGAAACTTTAAACACTGTGACCGTCTTGGTCATTGAATACAAGTAGGAATTTCATTGTCATGTAAAAACGTTAAGTTCTATTGTTACCAGAAGTTATAATCACTATGAAACTTTGCCAGCTAGAAATTAATTTGGATTCAAATATTTGCATCTTTGGACTAAAGAGAGGTTATGTTTAAACTTCCAAGGAAACTCTTAGCACTCCAGTAACTATAGTAACTGTAACTGTAGACGAGAGTTAGCGGAGTGAGCAGCAGCAGCAGCAGCAGCAGCAGCAGCAGCAGCAGCAGCTCCACTGGGCTTTCCATCAGAACTGATTAATGAGATGTTTAAATGAACGAGACTCGTCTTAACCAAACAGCCATTCAGCTCCACAGTAGAAACAATGAAGCTGCAGTGTCAGCAGAAAATGACAATTTGTGTAACAAAAAAACAACTTTATTACAGGATGTTTAATGACATTAATGCGTGCTTTTCCCAGATGCAAATGAGACACATTAGGGACCTGCCAACACTCCCGATTCCTGCTCCTAAAGATTTCATAGTGATACAAATCAAATGGGATGGTCTTCGTGTTTGTGCGGAATATGCATGTCGTGGCACCTGGCAACTCAACCCAGGGGCAGAGGTGAGTGTGCGCCAATGACCCGGCCTCGCTAAAGCCCTCAGCTCAGTTTGCAGCTGAAAATGATGAAATGGGTACCAAGAAGAAGATATATGGTTCACAATGCAACTCCTTTCACATTCATATTCAGAATCAGTGTAGCTCTTCTCTCCTTTCTGACTTTACAGAGTTTTGTTACTGAAGTGGCAGTTAAACATCATCCGGTCACCGTCACATGTTGTGTGTAAACATAATGCATAGTGTGACCATCATGGGTCAAAATGAATAATGCACTGTGCATCTGAGCTCTATGTTAAGGGAAAAAAATGAGATAAAATTCTGCAGTCAAGCGACTTTTGCCCCACAGTACAATGCCATGGATCACAGACTCCAAGATTTATATTGTGTTCCTATAACAAATTGGATTTTCTTGGCTTAGTTTGTATGCATATTGCTTTAGAGCGGCTTCAAATAATAGAGGCCCACCATGCGTGCAAGGCCGAGGCGTCAGGCTCAGCAGAAACGCTGAGAAATGGAGGGCCTCCAGTCAGGGACGAGGCTGGAGCCTCTGTAAAGTCCATCATCCTGTCTGATGAGACCGAGCGGACACAGGCAAGAGTGTGTGTGTGTGTGTCTGTGTGTGTGAGAGAGTGTGTGTGAGTGTGTCTGAAAGAGAATGAAGAGGTCAGGTGAAGTGAGGACATTCACCTGAAGCCAGCTTGAGTCTTCTTTTCTCCCTCTAAGCTCTCAGCCCCTGACCGAGGCCCACACTTATTTCACCCTCCACCCCGTCAGTTCTGTGTGCGCGCCAAATCTAACGCACACATTAGATGATTTTCAGCTCTAAGCCTCAGAAGACAGCGGCGCGATAAGGCAAGCACTTTTTTCTTTTGGAATGGATTTCACAGAGGCCAAATATTCATTCCTCAGACAGACCGAATAGCTACAGGTCAATAGAGGTCGCGACAAGAGATGAATTCAACGAGCATCTAAGTGTTTCACAATAGATCAGAAGCGGTCTGTGACAAGGTAAACCTCCCTCCATACAAGGGGCTGGAAATGGTTTCCAAATCCATCAGGCTACAAGATGTCATCTTGAGACTGCTGCTGCCACGGTTGGATGCACACGGCAAATAGAAAAACGGTATATCTAGGATGTCGGTGGTCTTACTGAAAAATTAAAGATAAGAGACTTATTAGCAAAATGACAAATAAAATCATGTTTACTCAAAGTGAAACACCCTTCAGTCCTATCTCTAGTAATTCAAGCACTGGATCTTTTAAGCATTACACACTTAAGATTGGTTTTGGAAGTAATTCAGGTCTTGATCCCCCTCCCCCCTTGTAATTACTATGATGTGCCCTAAAGCATGGCACTTCACACCTAAATGCACTGCCTGAGCTCTTCATTGACTACAGTATATAGTAAGTCATTCCTTTACAAGCGCTTTAAAGCCCCTGAAAAAACTTGGCTACAGTTGTTTAGCTGTCTGGGTCCTGACTTTAATGAGTTGGTTGATTTTCTCCACTCTCGCTGCGCCATTTTATTTTACAAAAAAAAAACTCTAAAAAAAAAACAAAACACTGTGGACAGACAGATACTATTACCAACAAGCTGGTGAATATAATGCAGCATTAAGCAGCTAAAAAGTCAAATATCTCCCTCAGGAGTCGGTGGAGACCAAAAACAGAGCTACAAGAGAGGAAAGTATTCCTAACTAAATTAGCAACAATGTACAATTTAGAAGAGTGTAGAATTTATTAAGAGGTTAAAACTTGTGAGTTTTTGCCTGTCCGAGTCCATCATTGGTAGCTGACCTCCAATAACCAATTCAACACAAGTCTTCTGTACACGTTAACTCATGTTGGTCTAAGATTTACGAGCAAGCCAAAGTAACATGTTGAAAGAGTGTTAGTTAACAGAGTTACAGCACCACTGTTGATATTAGACCAATCGGAGCAACCAAACATGTGATGTGGCACAGACGTATCACGTAGCGACAGGGTCTCAAACTTTCTCAAATTAAAACATATAAAGTACAATAAAATGTGTTTGAACTGGTGCGTTACGAGGGATAGACTTGCAGACTGGACGCAATTGGAAAAACCTCAGTCAGACATCAGTCAATGCACTTGACTCAAATCTAGACACGTGACACTGCCACTCTGTCAGGCACCGTATCAAACCTGCCCCATATCATAGAAACAGAGACTGGCTGGTTACTGACCAAGTCACAGGGAGATCTGTCTAAATGGGAGTTGGGCCAAGCGTAATTGCCAGAGCAAATGAAACATGAGCTTGTAGATTCATCTGGTTTCCAAACTAAAACAACGCACAAACTGCTCTCCGATGCAAATGTTGCTTAACTCTGATTAGTGCATGGAGGTAAGTGACATCAGCAACATTTCCAACTGAGGGCTGCCCACTTCAAAGCAGCGAAAGGGGCACAAATGGAAAGATAAATTAATTTCTCATGTGAAGCGAGACAAGAAAAGTAGTATAAGAAGCTGAGTGAGGAAATCAATAATCAAGGCCTTTAAGGTGGATTATAGAAGCCTATGAAAAAAAGGCTAAATGGCCTTATGGAGACAGAGCTGACAAACTGAACCATGCTGGAATTAAGTGAAAATGAACCGAGTGACCTGAGGGACACTCGAAACGGTAAGAAGCTCACCGTCTGCACCTTTTCCAGTCCCTGGTTGATTAATGGAGCTAATTATTTTACTTGAGAGTCCACTCACACTGCTGCAGCTCCTCTGGCTTGGATCTTACTGCTGTCTTTGCTTGGACCACCACAGAAACGTACGATGCAATCGCTCCTCTGAAATATCAATATCAAGTTAAACCAATTTGTATTTTTGGCTGTGGTATGAAGCTTGATGCTCACAGTATAAAATGACACTGTTCATTAAGTGCATTTCAGGCCAATAACTCAAAAGGAGGTATTGATTTTGATTGTATAATGTTTTGCTAATTAAATCAGTTATGAGACAGTGACAAGGAGGCCAAGGTCGAGGCAACATAATCCACATGCAAAGCAGAGATATATGTAACTGTAGGTCACGTATATGCTTAATATTACAGGCTAATAGATTATATTTCAGGTGAAGAGTTTTAGTTTTAGCCTCCTGGAAAAGAGAATTTTAGGAGTGAATGCTCTTAAAAAAGCTTGCAGGTGAAGGCGTACCTGAGGTCACCCACTGGCCAAATGACAAAGAGCCTCTTCTCACCACTTCCATAATTAATGGGCGTTTCATAAGCTTCAAAACAACAGTTCAAGGCTGAAGATGGAACAATGCAAAAATAAGACAGCTTTTGTTGTTGCAAAACAAAAGAGCTGAATGATACAGGAGGTGCTCTCCATGCAAGAGCAGCCAAAGATGAATAAAAACTATTAAAAGTTGTCAACGTTCTTCTAAAACAAATCTTCCAACTCCAAACTAAACTGTCAGAAACGTCATCTTAAATGATCAATTAGTCTTTTATTTAACTAAACAGAGCCACTTAAGTCAAACCAATCACACCTCATTTCCAAATTAAAAGCATGAGAGCTACTTCAGTGAGCTGAGGTCCTGCCACCTTCCACATCGGGGCTGTGTAAATGATGGGGATGGCAGCCGCCAGCAGACTCGCTGTCCTTCAGCACTGATGACTGGAAGAGAGCCGGAGCTGCCAAAGAACACGCTGTTGCTCTGCCATCACAGCCCGCCCAATCAATACAGAGGAAATCCTTCTCATTCAATTTGAATCAAGCCGGGGGAGGTTCACCCGAGGCTGCCTCTCTCTCTCTCTGTCCAACTCTCACTGAAGAGGCAAACTTTGCAAGGGCATCAACGAGAGCAATATAGGAAATGCAGCACAGAGTGTTGGAATGATGACTCAATGACAATGAGATGGTATAGATTTCCTTTTCACACGGAAAGAGAGAGGAGTGCATTGTGATCCTGTCTTCGTACTATTCCGGGTTGTGTCTGCAGGGTGTCGGCATGTTTCGAGTCATCAATCAAAAACAAGCCACATGCAAACATTCAGACATCCACAGTGAATTCTTCATCTCAGACTTGATATGAAAACTATTCTGACAGACTTTGGGAGACATGAGATGCTGTCAAGTTGATATTTTTCAGTCACTTACACTGAACATTATCACCAAAAACTTCCTAGTTATTAAAATCATGTCATGTCATTTAACCCAAAGCAACAGAAAAGCTATTAAATGGACGTTGAAGTGAAATTGTTTTGCCCCATTTTTCACATTGAGGGAATAAACTTTAAAAGTTGAACTTTAAAGCAACAAATGCAACTTCCTGGAGAAAGATAGCCAATTGTTGAGTCTCACCCTCAGGTTGTCAAATATTGATTCATTGGGTTGGCAGCCCGGGCTGGACGCCAACCTGAGACGTCTGTTTTTGACAAAATGGGGGATGAGTTAGTTACATTTTCTTTGAGCCAGTGGTTCTCAAACTTTTCCGTCATGGCTCCTTTCAGAAAACGAAAACAGTTCATGCCCTCACCCCACAAATGTAATCAATCATAAACAATAAGTGGGGAAGCAACTAAAAAGGAAAATCACAAATAAAAAGGCCAAATCCTACAAAATGTTGCTTTAAGAACAATTGATTGAAGCCAACATGGACAAGAAAAGAAACATCTACAATTCAATAACAACAAAAAAATTGATCCTACAGACAAAATCCCACGAACAGCTGTGGAAAAAAAACAAACCACCTTGAGGTGAGATTATTTTGTCACTTTTTTTCCCCTAAAATATCATTTGGTGGGACCTCAACATCACCAAGTTTAGTCAAAAATATATTATAATTTGACAGAGACAGGGTTGTCAACAAAGATCATTATCAGAACCATTAGGGCCCTTCTGGTTTTGTTTTTCAGCTTCCTTTCTTCATTATTTCATTGCAAGTCTCAACACAGTGTCTCACAGTGTTTCATTGCACAGTGCTTCCAGACAATTATCTAACACCTGCAGATGGAAATGGGAAAAAAACACCTATTTTCACTCATACCTGACCCCCACTCTTTCATACCTTGACAACCCTTCAGCAGATTGCATCATTCATGCGATTTCGCTCGTCATCCCCTGGTACTGGTTCGCAAAAAATCTATGATTCTTTCACTTTGAACAGTTTGAACAAGAACTCTAAACCATTCAACTACAGATTCCCTCGGTTAAATACCTGCAAAATGCACTTTTCTGGCAATCTGCATGACAAAATTACTGGATGTTCTGTATGTGATAAACAATGAGGCTATCTGTTAAAACTCACATAATAAATCCAACACCAAGCAAAAGGTATTTAACTAACATCAAACTAAACTAACAACTGACATAAACAATCTGAACAGACAGTCATATCTGTCAGTGCCAAGCACACTAGACATCTTCCAAGTTGTACCACACTATTTTAGTGCAACACTTGCTGCGCTCCATTTCAAAAGCTCAGTGACACTGTCCATTACTTTGACATATTAAGCTTTACAAAATGTTGTATATGAGCGTGTGGTATCAAGCATTTCATTTCCAAATGCTACTTTATCCCTATAAAAATGGTGTTAAAGTGTCACTGGTCTGGTGCTGCCCTGACTTGAGCGCTGGCCCTGGTGTAGGTTAGTGCCAGGGGAGCAGAGCTGTATGTGCTGTGGAAGCATCATCTTTAAAAAGGCTAAATTTAAACCCCCAGAGTCCTCGCCTTGGTATGCAGAAGGCTTCCAGAACAACATAAACTCCAAATAAGCCCAGAAGAGCTAGGCTACTCATGAGCTGCAAGGCCTGCTCACCTGGTTTTAAAAAAGGTGTAAACAGTGGCTCACCTTGACAGCTTGGTTCAAATTAAACTTCTACAGGTATATGTCATATCTCTATAAAGTTTCTCCATTGACTTTGAGCCAAACTTTACCATAGCTAAGCCTGTCAAGCTTGTCATTCTCACGCAGCAAACGTATGCAGTCAACAATGACAATGGTGGAAATTTAATGCCCCAAAATTCTCAGTAATTTCAGAAACAATGAGTCAGATGAAAACAAAAGCAGACTAATTTTTAGCTGGCACCAGTCAATTTTGTCAGCAACTTTCTCAAACAGATTTTACCACCTGTAGCTAGCTAGCCAATTAAGCTAACTTCAGCTCCATCAGCTGGTTGAAAAAGTTAACTACAGTGGATTTTAAAAATGTTTTTAGCCAACTCTACTCCTACCAACAGAAAAATTAACTGGAAAAAGGTCTTAATACG
The DNA here is from genome assembly GCF_900880675.1 of Sparus aurata. Taxonomy (NCBI): domain Eukaryota; kingdom Metazoa; phylum Chordata; class Actinopteri; order Spariformes; family Sparidae; genus Sparus; species Sparus aurata. The sequence continues at coordinate 13,102,231 of NC_044208.1, read as the reverse complement.
AACTTGGACAAAGCTAACGTGTCTCATGCAAAAAGTGAAGAAACAGCATTGTTCTTCTATTTAAGAGTGGAGCTCATTGGTCCTTGACTTAAAGGAGTCATCACCTGGTTTTTTACATATCCAGTCCCTCTTGGATCGCTTTGGATCAATTCTTGAAACTTATTAGAAAAAAAAAAAATTTTAAAAACCAAACATAGAGCTTGTTCTGACCCTTTTTCATACCGCGACTTTCTCACGCGAGATTATGCGCGAGGTTTTGACCGGTCCGGATGTGCATTGTATTAATATGTAATGAGGTGCGCGTTGATTGGCCGCAGGAAGGACAGAAACGGAATGGGGGGCGAGCCTGCATGCACACACGGACTCAACAACATAAACAGCCCCCTGTCATGGCGCACACACTAAATGACGAACCTTACGGAATTCAGCCATTTTTGTACGAGCCGGAGTCGGAAACCGAACAGGAGAGTGAAGAGGCAGAGACGGTGGAAGAGACACGTTTACAGCAGGACGTCTCTGAATGGTAAATTCTTTGTTTTTTCCTTCTTACTTTTCACACTCGTGTTTTACATGTAAGACCTGAGTTTCAATGCTGGCGGTCACGATGTATGGCGTGAAAATGACAGAGAAATAAGCAGATTCGGCGTGCTCACTCAGAAAGTCTGGCTGAGGACGGCTGTGAGCCGATGCTTAATATGCAAGTAGCCTCCTGTGGTAACGTCACCACCGGAGCAGAGTCAAAATCTCATGCTTTAGGAACGCGCACGACTGTGCGCTATTCCTGTTCGGAAAAAGAGCCAAAGCGAAAAAAATAAGCCACTTTCAAACTCCAGCTTTTCAGGCAAGTTTCAACAGAGGTCCAACACCAATATGCATGATTTAACGAGAGAAATTGCGATTTCCGGGTGATGACTCCTTTAAACATATGAAAAGACAAAATGTGATCAGATCATATTTTATTTTACCGTAAGCTAACAACTTTGCTCCTTAGCTAGGCTACCTTAGTTGTTCATTCAATATTTTCACTTAAAATGTTACAACAAAACAAGGCTGCCAGGATAAGTACTAATCTGTCACACCCTATCGCAACAAACACTATTTTGGTAAAATCTGGATTGTACATTTCCCCAAATCTAGTAAGGTTGGGACAAGGGTGCTAGCATCATTCAGGACCAGGCTCCACACAGTGGGGAAATATTAGGTTACAAAGTGGATGTGCAAGTCATAAACAAGGCTTTTTTAAAAGTAATCTGCAACGTGAGACCTACTTAGTTGATTAACCGCTAATTTTATCTTCAGATGTAGGCTAGGGCTTCATTTCTAGGTCTATAAGTAACCTTGCAAGTAAGTTAGCCAGACATGCTAACATAGTTTTCAAGAGAGCAAACAAACACACTGTTTAATCCATTCCTTCCTTCATAATTAGCCTTTCATCAACATCCTGATGAGAAGCAACTTTAAAACTGTAGCAACTGTAAAAAAGTAAGAAAAGACTAGATCTTACTTCGTGTACACAAATTAATGTCACTAATGGCAGACTTCAAAAAGAATGTTCCAAAAACAAAATAGAAATTAAATCAACGTGTAAATCACACATAATAATCTTTTATTTTACTCCTCATACATAAAACTATGTTGATAAAGGATATCCATATTTCACCCCTCTTAAGGACACAGAGTATCATATAACTGTGCTAGATTATCAAGAACAGCTATATTTCTAATTCCAACACAATAAATCAAGGTCTTAAAAGACTTAAAACTAAAATCCAAAACATGACAGACCTAGCATGCCTGGTTATGTCTTCTACACCATGACTGGAAGAGTCATTTCTAGACCAAAAAAATAGAAGGAAATTCTACAGTTTCCAATGAAACCTGACATTCAGCCTGACAATGTCTAGCGTCATTTTCATTTAAGTTAATACCTCTCCTTTATCTAGCCTCACACAGCAACACACTCAATAAGCAACAATACCACAAATAAAATGGGTGACTGCACATAATTATCTGATGGCACGGCAACTATCACATTCTTTTACCGCTGCAGTCAGAGGGCTGTGGAAATGACTTGCAAATACTCTGTCTGGCCCATGAATAAAAAAGCCAAAACAGTCTCCAGCAGTGCAGTGATCATTTTCTGAAGACAAAACCCCCTAAGATAAATACTGCTTTCTCTGCATGTGTGTACTGAACGCCATTCCTGCCACCCCAGAGCTAAATCACTGGAGAGTCAACAAGCTGTCCACGAAAAAGTAATTCACAATAAGTAAGTACAAAACTTCAACGAATTTAATTTAAAGTTTTGCCACCGTCAACGCAGGCGGAGAGCTTCAGTGTGGGTCTGTAAAATTTCAGCTGTAGAGGTCTAACTATTTGCCTCCTCTCGGTTGCTTTTCATTGCCGTTCCCTTTGATGAAGGAGCTTTCATCGCTGCCAGCTTTCCCAACGTTACACATCAACAGCAAGGTGAGACTGCGTCCGAGCTGAAATCAAATCACAATGTCTGAGACCTCTGTCGCCACCGAAATCTGACAGTCGTATCCAATAGCGGGGTACTTAAACAATTCAATGTAAATATTGGGGGGGGGGGGGATCACAACAGCTGCAAATTCCAACACAACCACACAAAAACAACATTGCAATTGCAGGTCCTGACAAAATAAATCCCTCCTCCAATAAAGACATAACAATTGCACAGAGGCTTATACCATAATGTACAACAGCGTGTAAAAGCAGTGTATTTCCATTAGCACTCTTATTTTAAGGCTTGCTGTGGCTTACTGTGGACCCCCAGGGGAAGCCCCTCTCACCCATCCACCCTCTCAAATCGCTGTTGTCATCAGATAACCAGGATGCCAGTGTGACAGTAGAATCTGAGAGGCATGGGTCAGCATATCACTGGCATCACAAATAGTAGAGGCTGTTAAGTACAGGGTCCCACCTGCCACTAACAACAAGCCGAGCCTGCGGGGGGGCGGTTACATATAGAATAATACTACTGTATACATCAACATCCCAAAGCCGTGACACCGTTGGACTTCCTGCCGAATGGACATCAATCAAACCAAAATAAAGACAACGACACTTCACTGAATGTTAATGAGACGGACCAAACCAGCCTGTCTGCAACTTTGACGTGTCTTTGTCGTGAGGTATTCTCAGTCTGGGAAAACGGCAAATATATTTATGTTCTTTGGCTCGAAAGGCAGTCTTATGAAAATAACCCCTATGATGTCATCAGGTTGGTCTCAGCCAATGCTTCAAATATTGAACACAAAGCTCGCATTACGCGCTACCTGTGGAAAGTTTAAAATAACCCTATTCTCACTGGACAAAAAGATAAGTAACACCCAACAGGTTCCGGCTTTTGTCTTCCATGTAAATGAGTACCACTGGCATTTACTCCCGTGTCAAATAGCTCTGCAGTGGTCACAACTATTTATTGGCCGCGGCTCTAATTGGCTGTGAGGAAAACACCCACGCGGACATGCCAATTTTCTGATGCCATGACGTGGGTTGAAGTTAAGGAGGTTGGTCAAAGACTTTTTTTCTATCCGTCTCTCTCCAGGCAGTGCTTAAACATAAAGGTAAAAAGATGTTTAAATTGTAACCACGCCTACATTCTCAGAGATGTCTAATTTAGAACATTAAGACTTTTTAGACTTTAAATTTGTAGGTAAATGATCTGCTGACTTAGACTGTTCCCTGTTCTTTTTCCACTTGAGGTATGTATTCCGTCACAGTTGAACAGGTGTCTGTTGACATATCTGGTCAACGTCACTTTATTGAGATAATGCAGTTAAAAAAAAAGGTCCCATGTGTAGGACTTAGGGACGTCCAGCAGCAAGACTGCAGATTGCAACCAACTGAATGCACCTCGCCTCACTGTTCCCTATGCTGGGCACTAAAAATCCAAAACACTAGAAGGTCCTTTGAAGAGACAGCATTGATTTCGTCTGCTCTGGGCTACTGTTGGGCAGACTTTGAGGAAGAGAGTCCCTCTTGTTCTGAAGAAGGTAACAAAAACATCTTTCAGGTGATTGAACAGCAACAGAAACATAGTCCCTGATAGATCCTGGCCCACTTGCTAGGTTACATTATATATATTTTTCTTATATTTTTCTCTTCACACCGTGGGTCTGAGGGAATGACACTTAAATCCTCTGCATGTCCTGTACATATGGCATTACTGACAATAAAGTTGACTTTGAGTTGAGAAGATACTTCATTTTTGCCAATAGATCCAACTAAATCTTACACACTGGACCTTTAATTCCTCACTGCATCGGTGTCACTAGTGGTTGACTGTGACTGTGATGGATTTAACAAGTCAAGAAAGAAAGTCTGAAGTGTGGACTAAAGGTCTAACCCTATTGGGACAGACATTAATAAATTGAAGTCAATGGTTGCTTGAGTGAAATACTGTAAATCCACTTTTATTTATTTTTTTTATATCATAGGAGCATTGTTTACAGAATGTGTATTTGGGATGTAAATCATCTATCAAAAGGGCTTGAATATGCAAAATGTCTAGTTTGTCATGGTAAAACTATATATCATTGAATCAAGCTACTTAATTGGACAGGAACAGATGTCAACCACTGAAAAAAGTGAAAGGAAACTGGCATGAAATGAGAAAAGTTGTGTTTTGAAAATCCATGGCGATAAAATCTGAGGGGCAGGGCACTCCAGGAGTCCTGGATGAGGTTTCAAGGGGCTCATAAACACCAGGAATCACCCCCAAGAACATCACATATTCACAGGACTGATGAGACCCAGGGTAGAAACAAAAGTGTCTTTCAGACTCATCCGGTGTGAAAGCAGGTAGACAGCCCTGCTGGGCATGTCGCCTGTGTCATGGCTCCTCATGCAACACCTGGGTCACACAGCTTCACGAGGCAACCGAGGAGGACGTGCGCCAGCCTCCACCGCCACAGATATTCCCACCGCACCAACATACAAGCTGTCATATCGTTTACAAAGATAAGCACTGTGCATAACCACGCAGAGCAAGAGCGAGGCTCGCCGTAAGCAATCTGCGTCAAACAACTAAAATAGTCACCGCAGACCGAGGGGCGGGCTGACGTGCGAGCGCAACTTGCTGAAACTCCTCTCCCCGGGGAGGACCGTCCATACATCCACACCGGGCAGACACACACGGGAGGATAGGTAATAAACAGAGAGCGGCGGTGGAGGGTGGAGGAGGAGGAGAGGGAGACGGTGTGGAGTCATTGCTGCCCTTGCACCAGCGGCGGGGCTGAGTCTCATTGAGATTCCGCACATCAGGAGTCCCGTCGACAGGTGCGCCGCGCAAACCAGCGGCAACTTCCACCCAAACACCGCTCGTGCACACGCGAAAAACAAGGGGGAAAAAAGAAAAGCCGGAATTGACATTTCAACTCCGCCAAACTTCCCCCCCACCATGAGCCACTTTTTTATGGGGGGGGGGGGGGGCGGCTGCTCGGGTTAATTGGCTGCACCGCGTGCCGCCCTCTGAAAGCGTTAATTGGCGACAAGGAAGCAGAAGCGGAATAATGTTTACTTACAGTTCTCAAGAACTGGATCTCATCTTCCGCTTCTCCGCCCTCAGCCATGGCTGTGAAGGAGCCTGCTCAGACTCTGGAAGCCACCACTGACTGCCGGCAGAAACGCGATGCTGCTCCTCTCAAGCCGATATTAGCATGGAGCTCATCCACAGCCATATAGGGCAGCCCGGCCGAGCCCCCTCCCCTCCTCCTCCTCCTCTCCTCTCTTCCTCCCCCTCCACCACCTACCTACCCCCTCATCCACCCTTCCTTCCCCCCTCCTCTCTCAGCAGCAGCAGCATTAGTGCGGACCAGTAGACGGGGCATCAGAGGGCGAGCTGCCCTGGAGATGGTGATGCTGGTGCCGGCGGCTGGTGATGATGATGATGTTGATGGTGGTGCTGATGAAGCTCGGGAGCAACAATTTTAAAATGCCTCAGCCAGCTGAGTCAGCAGTTTTGAACGCCTCCCCTCCCTCCCTCAGTGTCGCATGGTGGCCAGGAGGCAGACCTGAATGTAAAGTTATGAATGGCTGGAAACAGGTGGAATGTATAACTCAGTTACCCCAATTAAAGGGGCACTATGTAGTTTTTGGAGAAGAAAATAAAACAAAAAATAAATATTTACGATATTAATGATGTAATGATACAAACTCATAAATGTTTTATTTAATCTATAAGTGAATAAACAAGCTGCTCTCAGGGGAAAATAAGGTCCTCAGAACACTGTGTGAGACGAGACAGGTGTGGCAGGGTCCACCACATATAAACAAAGTAACACCGCATGAAACTGTGTGGTCCTTTAAGGTCACTTTGTTATTCGGTTTATTCACTCATGTAGAGAAAGAGAGTTTGTTTAGGCAGAAAAAAAAATCAGTCAATGAAGATATTTCTCCTCTGATAAGAATTTCGTCCTTAAAACTACATAATGCACCATTAAGTACACATTTGAGGAACTTGTACTTGTACTACATATTGTACCATACCATATGCTGTGATGGAATGTAACTAAGTTAATTTACTCAAGTACATCACTTAAGTACAATTATGGGTTATGAATTATTATATAGTTGTCCTTCACTCTGCATTTTCTGCCAATGTATAGGTCCACTCCACTCCATTTTGGAGGCAGATATTATATACCTTTTACTCCACTACATTTATATGATAACTTTAGTTATAACTTACTCCACAGTAACTCAGAGGGTAATCTATGTTTTTACTTCATTTATCTTCAGCTAGGCTATTTGGTTTATATACAACATATGAAAACAAGGCATTAAGTTTTATGTGTTTATGTGTTCATCATATATTTTGCACATAAAATATGTCAAACTATCAAATATAAAATATATTTGAGTGTATATTCAATCAGCTTCACCTCAACCACACACATGCATCCAACATATACTGCTAAAACACAAAGGGCTCATTTTACAGCATTATTCTTCCTGTGTGATACATTTTGCTGACAATATTCAGGTTCTTGTACTTAATAAAGAGTATTTTCACAATCTGGTATTGCCACTTTTACATAAGTAAAGGATCAGAATACTTCCTCCACCTCTGATGCAGAAGCAACAGTTTGTCTTGTTGTTTGCTCGTTAAAACACATGCTAGACTAATGACTGCTATCTATTTATGCACTTGCTACTTTTATCCTCAGCCTCATATGCCAACACACTTTCTTTGTTTACACCTTCTTGGTTTGCATATTATTTTGACAGAAATTAAAGTGATAAAAAGATTGTAAACTCAAATTCAGGTGGGTTTTTGTTTTTATTTTATTTTTTTTAGATATTTTGTCTAACACAGTGTCTCCCTGTTAACCGTAAAGCTCTGTGTTGCTTAGAAACAGGTGCATTGCAACTACCTTCCCACTCTGACGCCATCAATCCAACTCCATTTAAACCTTTCTTAGATTTAAAATGTTGTTTGACAGACATACAAACCTATTGTTATTCTTTTCAAAGATATTTTTAAGCGACTGTAGTTTCCCAATCAAGTCACACGACATTAGGATTGTATAGAAGTTATCTGAAATATTTAATTAAAACTTAAACTCTGTAGCTATGATCATAAGTGATATGCCGAAAGAAAGTTGCTCTTGATTCCAAATAGGGCCAGACTATCAAAATAATCTAATTTAATTGTCTCTACCTTCAACATCAGTTTCTACACAGAGCAAAGCCCAATGAGCATGCGTCAGGTGTCCATATGTGCCCTTCATATGGTCCCACTCACAGGACACATGAGAGAAACCTGCTGCGGATCATGACTCCTGCCAAGACATCGCTGACATCTAGTGGTCATGGAGTGAACTTCCAATAAAACTGTGTACACTATATTTCACATCCTACAGCATGATGTTATGGCCTGTGTGCATCTTTTTGTACATCAAACCATTTCATAAAAACCAAAGAACCTGACAATATCAGCTAGTGAGACCTTCATTATACAGAGTATTGTAAGAACCCACTCAAAGGAAGTCACACTCACACATTTTTTCCTGACTCAAACTGTCAGATTTGTTGTTCGGTTCAGCGTCCGTCTCTCTCATTTGAGCTGCGTTTCTGTATCACTGCCAATTTTTGTGTATTCTGGGGGAAAATTGTTCATGTGATTACTTATTGATCTGTTATCGTGTTCCTTCTTCTCCTTCTTTCAAAGACAATTTTCAAATGCAGGGTAACACTTTAGTTGCTTTAACAGTCTTTAAAAGTATCTAAAGATGCTTTTACAGCTACAGGATCTATAGACACAAAGGCATTGTGAGCATTAATAGATCCTGACTTATGCACTTTTACCTGTTAACCAAAATGTAACGTAAACTAACTAAAGTGTTGATAGTGTGGTTCCCAGAGCTCCTCTCAGGCTAAGCCCTTGCAGTGCAGTGGGCTGGGTCATCTGCTTTGCACTAAAGGAAAAGCCACTAAAAAAAGAAAGAAAAGAAAACTTTTTTATGAAAAGATTAATTAACCGTAAAGGTGCTCTATGTAGTTTTGTGGAGAAATGTTAAATTAGAAGATAAAGATCTTCACCAACTGATTATAGCATGTAATCAAATGATGGGAGACACTTCACAGGCAACAACTGTGATGAAAACTATAAACTAAATTTGACAACATTCTGCTGAAGTCTATTTTTGGAGTAAAGCAATGCATATTCGTCCATCTTCTTTGTAAAGACTTTCTGTACAGGTGCCACTGTTGTGGTTTCGGTGACATCAGCAGCTGCTTGTTTTCTTTAAACTTCTGTAATCCATCGGAGACAGTTGGCCAGTAGGTCAGATTAGCCCGCTGCACGCGCCAACCGGTGGGCAGCTCAACAGCTGACCCAAATACAGTCCATGGTCAGATTGTGGCAGGAGGACAGATGTGACTTTCATGTTTCAGGTTCATTTAGAGATTACACCCGCAAACGGGATTTAACTCAGTGTTTATTTCAGGCGGTGCTGGAGCGTAAGTACATTTGCTAAAGTAATGCAGTTTAAGGTTTAAGTTATGTGCTTTACTTCAGTATTTTCATGTTCTGCTACTTTATACCTCCTATAAATGTGTTCTTTTTACTCCACTACATGTATTTGATACTTTAGATACCTTGCAAATGAAAATGTGTTTTGAAACACACACACTCAGAATAATACTGGATATCAGATAAGATAATCAGTCACTTCATGTAACTAAAAAACGTTTTTCCCGTGCTGTACTTCTATACAGTTTGGAAGTTTTTGCTGTATAGTTGAGTATTTCCATTTTATGTCACATTTCATCTCAAATCCACAACAATTCAGAGAGAAATGCTGAATTAGTCACTTTACATGTTAATATTTAGCAGACAAAACCTTTAAGTAATAAATGGGCAATATTATAGTATGAATTAAAGTTGAGGGGAGTGATTCTGCTCTATAATTAGTTTTAGTTTGGATACTTTTAGTTCACTGTGTTATGAACTTTTGCTACATTAGATCATAGTAGTTACCTCAAAGATCCAGTGGTGTAAAAAGTACCTTCAAAGTCATCCTTGCGTTAAAGTACAGATATCATGTTAAAACATTACTTTGGTCAAATTGAAAGTCGCCCTTACGAATAGCAGTTGCGTAAACGTCTTAATGTAACTGATTAAATGTACTCAAATATCAAAGGTACAAGTAAAACATAACCTACATAACCTGGCACCATCATATCAAGCTGAACTGATCCATACCCACACACCCTCCCACACCCTCCGAAAGTAACTATTAACAAAAGTAATCAAATGAATGTACTTGAGCAAAAAGTCAAACACCGGCCTCCATTATGTTGAGGATGTGGAGTAACAGGAAATGGAAGTACTCAAATAAAGTACAAGTACATCAAAATTGTGTTCAGTATTTGATTAAATGTACTTAGTTATATTCTGTACTTAAAATACTTTTTCAGCACATATTTTTATTGTGAGGGCATAACTGCCTCTCCTAACAATAATACTAGGAACAAGAACGACAGAAATATAAGTTAAAAAACCCCACAACGAATACTGTTTTTTATTGCCACATTTCAACCTGTGTAATAAAGATTACTTTTTGAAAACAGAGTACATTCACTGGTGTCCATTCTGTCTTCATTCACTTATCCACGGTTGTCAAGAGGATTAGCTTTATTAGCAGCAAATCCTCATACCGTCTGTTTGTTTTTTGTGCCCCCCTCAGTACCTGTCAGCCCTCACGCAGATTAGTAGTAGTGAGTCTTATTTGAGGAGCCAATAGGAGGCCCTGGAACTCTCACGAAAGAGCGCTGATTGGCTTGAACCCGCGTGTGTCGCTCCAGTGGGCGGGCTGTTGTCCTCCGCCACCTGAGTGTCTCTGCAGGGAGGCAGAGGAGAAACCTGCTGCCACACAGAAGGATGAGGCTATAACGAGTGAGTGGGCGATTAAATACATATGTTACTGTTGCTGTTGGTGTATTTATATGAATACGTTTCAAAATAATGTGATTATTAGTAATTATTTTGTAAGTTTTGTCAATATTCTGTCTCATTGTCAACAATTCTGACTTCTATAAGAGCCCTTCTGTTTAAGAAATTAGGCTAACGTGTTGACGGATGCTAAAATTATCAAATGAAACTAGAATAACAAAAGTGAAGTTATACAATTGATTTATTTACGTTTTTTAAAGGCTGTGAATGAGAGTCAGGAGCTACAGAAACAGTTTCTCGTGTGTTTTCAGTGGATTAACTTTCCATAAAATTACCTTTAAATTCCATGACTGTCAAACAGGGTGAAGGCATCCAGGAATTTCTTTCACATGCATATTATCTTTGCACAAACCTGCACTGTTTATCTGTTTGTGATGCCTAAGAACTACTGAGGAAGTACTCAGAAGTAGCAGGACCACAGTGCATATATAATCAGGTACATGCAGAAGTCATGCATTCAAAACTTAAAGTGAAAGTACAGAAGTATGAATAACACGGTAAAAGTTCTCAAAGAATAATATGTATTATTGTTTTGGAGTTTGACTAGTGCTGCGTCCATGTGTAAGCATCACTGTTGCAGCTTTATCAAGGTGCTGCTGATTTAGGTTATTTTATACAATGCTGGGTGGCTCAATCCATAATAACACATCATCATTTATTTGCAGATATTTAGTCATATTTTAATCTGCAAATTGGTTATAACTTATGTAGTGGAGTAAATAGTATTGTATTTGTCTCCAGATCGTAGTGGAGTAGAGGTATATAATAACAGAAAATACTCAAGTGAAGTACAAGTGGACCCTGCCTTAAGTTTTTTATTGAAGATCCACTGTGCAGGATTTATAGGGATCGTTTGACAGAAATGCAATGTAATTTTCATAATTATGTTTTAATTAGTGTTTTGTTACCTGACACGAAGAACCATTCATTACCGTAGAATGAAGGCTGCACTATATATTGGACGACATGAGAACAATACAGACATATTCACCGGATAACTCGAATATGCACGTGACGCCACATTAGGCAGAAGTCACTATAGTTTAGAAAAAGTAAGTGGCATAAAAGCTACTAAGTGGCGACATTGTTAAAATGTCGCAAAAACACCATAAACACATCTATGATGCGTCGCCCTGAACGGACAAACCAATCACTGACTATCGAGAGGGCTTTTTGCATAGCTGGCTTCCACCATAAGGAAGGATGGAGTTAGGGGTAATTCGTTGGTTGCAGTCTGCAACTTCCCCACTAGATGCCACTAAATCCCACACACTTGGACCTTTAAGTACAATATCTGACTAAATGTACTTAGTAACGTTCCACCGCTGGTGTAAGATTAAACTAATTATTTTTTTCCAATAATTGATTGCTGATTATTTTCTCAATTGATCATTTGGTACATAAAATGTCAGAAAATTATGAAAAAAAAAAAAAAAACATGTATCACAACTTTACAATGCCCAAGATGACATATTTTTACTGCTTGTGCTGATCTACTGACCAAACAGATTCAGTTTAATCTCACCAAAGATTAAGAAAACCAGCAAGTATCTACATAAGAGAGGCTTAATGGAATTTGGGGCATTTTTTTAAAATAAAGAAAAGACCTAAATAGTAGACTACTGCTGTCAAAAATACAAATATATATATATAAAAAAATAACGATACACCGTTCTGAATATTTGAAAGTGTTTAAATGGATGTTTTTTCGATACACCAGTACAAGCTGCGCTTTGCTCTGACATTCCAGTATTGTAAATAGGCACTGTCAATCAGTTTGACATATCAGTGCTTGTGAGTATCAATTTATGCCCTTTTTGTTCTCAGCTTTCAGGTTTTTACTCCTCTCTAGATACATGCAAGTACAATCATTTAAAATCACATTTATATCTTTCTGTGGCAGGATACTTCAGAGTCCAGTTGACACTAAGAAGTCAGTGGTCTAACCCCTCCGAGCGATCCATTCATGCTGTAAAGCTTTATCTGTGTAATCAGATAACATCATGGAGAGCACTCACAAAACCTTACACCTCTACATCCCGATCTCTGAGAGGAGCTGTGTGAGTCCATCCCTCTCCCACTGCAGGGGCCCATCTCCCCCCTTTGAAGCCCCACTGAAGACCCAGCTAACCTCTAACTGTGAGGAGGCGGAGGGTCCAGCTGAAAAAGACAAATTAGGCCTGGCAGACTTGAAAGAAACCCTCAAAGCGTTGGACAACTTCTCTGAGATCCTCGAGTTGTTACCGTCGTGTTTGGAGTGCCAGGATTTCATGAGCATGGGCAACCAACAGGGCACGAAGATAAAGCCGAACTGTTACGGTTACTCTGAGAGTCGAGATGCTTTACCGAAATCCCCCAAGTTTCAGATCCCTCGAAAGAAAAGAAGACGAGTGGAGGGGCTTGTTTACACCGGCAGCTTTCAGCACAACCTCAAGACGACACCCGGGACTCCACGGATGCCTCAGAAGACGAGAAGGCTGACAAAGCTCGGGATAACTAACTCTCCTACCTTTCCGGTGTGGGACTTGGAAGAAGACCGCACGATCATGTGCACTCCTGCAGCCAGGAGGAAGAGAGTCATGGGTAAAGAAAGAGTTTCAGTGTCAAAAGAGAGCCTACAGGAGCTAAAGCCAACATGGAGAGTGAGGCTTCCTGATTCTTCGTCTGCAAGCAGAAAGGATTTCTCTGTAAAGGAAGAATGTTGTCTCTCTGACTCAGACACAGACGTCTCTGAATATGACAATGATATCTTCTCAACGAAGACGGAAGATGGGAGAACCAGGAATTCTCTAAAAGCTCAAATCAAACAGGCAGAAAGAGATCAAGAAATGAAGGCAGAAGCTGAAGAGAAGTCTTCTCAACGGAGGTATGAAGAGATGGGGAAGGAGGCTGCAGCGCAGCGAGTGATCGGCAAGATTGAGGAGGTGGAGGGCATCATACGTCGGGTGAGTCTCACCAGTTCGGACTTGATCGGAGAAGGCGGCAACGGGAGAGAAGGAGAATTCTGTTCCCAGTTGGAGATCCAGAACAAGGGGTGCGATGGGGAGAATCCTCTGCTGGTTGAGGAGCTTCACGCGCTGGGTGAAGCTCTGAGCCAGAGTCTGCGTCAGGTCCTCAAGATGGAGGGGACAAAAGCAGAGAGGGAAGCCTTCAAAGACACAAAGAAGACTTCTTACAAGCAAACCCTCGTAGGATCAACAAGAAGGCCTCGAAATCTGTCACCAAATTCTAACCACTTCACCTCAACTGTGCCAAAGAATTCCTCCCCCCTTCCCTTGCCAACTCACTCTTCTATTCTAGATGTTTCCCAGAGAACGTCCAGCGGCTTTGAAGGCTTGTCTCCCATCCTGTCACCTCAACTCACGTCCAGCAAGCAATCTCTGCCTGCGAGCCTGACTGATCAGCATGAAAGAGAAGTCTCTGAGCGCCACATTAGGTGGATGAGCTCAGCTGAGGCCAGTTCACTCCCTTGGGGGGATGAAGGCTGTGAAAGTGCAGCCACAGTCGCTGGTGGGACAGAAAATGATCAGAAGAATATTAGGAAGATTTTGGAGAATCAGACGTTGACGTCCAGACGCACCAGCGAGGCAGAAGTCGATCAAGATGATCTGCTCTCGTCAGGTAAGATTGCTAATTTTGCAACAACAAAAAACTTATGCATCTGTAATTAAAAACTAAGTAAACTAGTAACTTAAGCTGGGGGTCAAAGATCAGTTTTGACCTGTGAGGGAAGAAGGTTTATCGAGCTGCTGCTCCAGAGCTATTGATCGCATCACATGATCTTCATCAGCAGGTTGTGTTTGACCAGTTGTCATGGGACTGAAGATGTTGAATTTCCTTTTGGCTCTCTTAGCGCTTCATCAATTTCTTGCCCGTGTCAGCTTAAAAATTCAACTTTAAAGTTTATGATTGACCTTGGAAGCATCAGCCAGAACCTCAAGATCCATTTAGTAGCTGTTCTGAGACTTTTTATTAAATCCATGCATAGTAGATGTTTTCAAGACTGAATGTAGGAGAAAGTCGTTAAAGTGCTTACAATTTAGATGGAATGTTAAAGACTTGGATGCCTCGAAAGTGCTCTAAAAGCAAAACTTTGCTCGAACACAGAATGAATGAATGGTCAAGAATGAAGTAGAATGCATACCATCACCAAGACCAGTCAAGAGCAATCCTCTTTGTACTCACTCACACTTTTCTTGCACGATTCCCTAAGAAATTGGTGAAAATGTTGAAAAATGCCCTATATTACACTGTTCAGGAAAGTGCCAAAACATACATGGATCCACATCAAAAGTTAATGGGGTCTATTCTGGGCTGAGATCCATCATCCATCCAGATTTCGTGGTAATTCGCTCAGTGGATTTTGTGTAATTCTGCTGACAAACCAACGGACAAATAAACAGTACACAGGTGAAAACATGACCTCAAGTGAGAATATATTTCATAGCTTTTGATCGCGGTGCTGCTATTGACAAGTTACGGCCGATGCCCAGAAGACAGTGACACCTACTTGAGAACTGTTGGTATAGTTTTCTTCAATAATCGTACGGTAAGGTATAAGGAAGGCTTGATTTTACACATTTGTGCAGGATACTCAACCTAACAGGACGTTATATCACTTACTTTAATATTTGGTTTTCAACTGTAGGTATTTATATGAATATAGGTATTTTAAAAGATTGTAGCTGTAGTTTGTATCGTGTGTCTCATTTTGTGCTCCATGGTCAGTGAGCGTGCGGTGGATTAAGCTATGTATCAGCGTGAAGAGCAGAACAGCATGACACTGACTTTTAGTGACTGGTTGGTGATGTGAACGGAGGAGAAAGAGCAGACGGCTTCAGAGGCGCTGCACGCTGAGTCCTGACTGTCAGATATACACATCGATTAAGACTCAGCCTGGTGGTGTCTGGACCCGTTCTCCGCCGTAGTCTCTCCGTCTCTCTCTCTCTCTGTCCGTCTCTCTGCTGAAGGATGTGTGGCAGTCTGTAAATAATGACCCCGTGCTGGTTTGACATACCACCACGTCTCTGTGTGTGTGTCTGCGCTCACTCAGGAATGAAGTGCTGCTGAGCACCTGATGTGGATACTCTCATTGTCCTTCATTGGCGCTGACCTGGGACACGAGAGCAGACAAGCAGAAAATGTGTGTGTGTGTGTTCCTGTGTGTGAGCTGACACTACCCAGAGGACGCTACAGCCTGGGACAGAGGCCTGTGACAGGAACACCGAATCAATTGCATGGAAATAAAAAGGTTGTCTGGGTTCGAACAAAGTCATGATAGTTTGGAACTGCTTAATTTTAACCGTTTCGTTTTTCAGGGTTGCTTGAACACAATCGCTCACGTACGCCGGACATCTTTTAGAATTTGAAAATTAAGGACCCATGTGTTGTGTTGCCTCTTGGTGTTGGGATTGGCAAGAATTAGATGATGATCAAAACGTAAGAAATGCAGATACCTGAGTAAAAAAAATCTGTATTTATGGAGTGGCTGGTTCACATTATTAACAAAAATCTCCAGTTTATGCAACTCTCTCCTTCATGCGCACCTGCTGTGGGCCTCTTATTCTGCTGTTATTCCCGATTTACGGTGTCAAGCATGGATGGGTTTGTGTGGGGAGACGTCCAGTGAATGGACAACAAGTCAAGAGGATGATAAGTTAACTTAATAGAAAAAAAGGCATTGATTTCTGTGGCTACAAAGGAATTCTGTAAACGCCATTTTTCACACTTGTATTTCGACAAATAATTGAAATGTGAACTTAACAATTATTGACGCAGTTAAAAGTGCTTGAATTTAACTGCAAAAAAGTTGTATGCACGGACTGTAGCTGCTGATGTCTCTCTATGCCAAGATATCATGCCTCTTATGGTAGATCATATTGAAATATTGTTGCCTTGGTGACATCTGTGTGTCATTTTGTGTGTATGAACTCTCCCTAAACCCAATAATTCTTGAGTAATGCAAATATAAAACTGATTTTCACCATAATGTGGATTATATAGTTATACATAGTTAGGATATATAGATCAACAAAGAGACATAATATTCAATATACTATTTCACGCTTATTAAAAGATACAATTTGTAATATAGTTGTAAGGTAGTATAGTAATATGAGGATGGTGAAACAACATTTAAATGTTAATCATATAACTCGAGAATGTTTTATAACCAGTTAAACATTCCTTTTTTTATTGTCCCTGTTTTTGGGACAATAAAAAAAAAAAATAATTGCTTTAGTCCAGCAGGCAATCTGATGTCTCATCCTCACCTCTCAGGAAACTGAGGCTCGACCAGGCTGTGCAGCGGGACGCCCGGCTGTCCAAATAGGATTAATGCTCTGAGCTTTGTGAAACACAACACATCTTTAGAGGACGATGATTAGAGTGAGAGGAAGAAAAGGCATGCAGGGCCCCTCTGAGGGTGTTGTTGTTCTCAAAGTGCACTGTTCTGCTCGCCCTGGTCAAATCGGGGACAGATAACACATTCCCACAAGCTGTTCAACCTGGCTCTGAGGACGCTTGCATGAAGAGTTACACAGCTGAAGTCATTGTTGGCGTCTTTTATCTGAAATGATACGGACAGATTTTCTGTAGAACAGCTGTACCGAAAGATAGAGTTGGATCGGCATTTAAGAGGGAAAATCCACTCTTCAAGGTTGAGCTGCCTTTGACCACATCTGGTATTAGCCCAAACAGGGCACACAGAACATGTTTTGGCTTGATGGCAGTGGGAGTTAAACCCCTAACTCTCGAGTTACCTCACACCCCACTGTACAGGAATAGATAGTTTGATTACTGAAACATGTATCCAAGTTAGTTTGACATTTTCTGTGTGATCACTTCAAAACCTGCAGTCTGAGCTCTAATAGTTTTTTAATTAGCTCATTTGGTCGGGGATCAGTAGCTGTCACCTTCACAACACAGTGCATCAATCAGCCATCTTTGAATGAATGTGTACATCGTGGAGTGTAACTGACAGGGATCGTGCTGCTTTATTATAACTACTCTAGTAATAATCATTTAAATGAATGCTATTTCAATAAATGTCTGCAAAGTCACTCTGCCGCTGACAGACCAGGACGTCTCCGCAGCACCATAGTACTTCATTGTAATGCTGTTCTGTCACACGTCTGTCACTGCGGCTTCTTGCCATTATGATGCTGCACACAGCCATGTCGCGATTTTGATTATATTTAGATTAGTTGTGCAGCTGTAGAGGACAACGTGCAACAGGTGCCCATTGGCTGTGACCCAAAATCGGAAAGTGAAGCAGCTCAATACACAATTAATTAAACTAGGGTGTGATGATGTGACAGCGAGAATGCTGGAGATGTCTTCGTCTAAGAGAGTAAGTAATGTTTATTTTCAGCTGAAGTTCTGTCTCACATCCTCATGGTGACACTGTAACACACAAGGTTTACTGCTGACTGCTGACTTTTGAATATCCTTGTGTTGGTTAGTTTGTATAAAGGCAAGTTTACAGTCTTGACCTTCAACATGTATCACGTGTGGAGAGCATTTTGACCGTTTGCCTCCATGATTAGAGAAAGAATTCAGAGGAATTATCTATATTGTCTTATAGATCTTATAATTATCTATATCCTTGACACACATTTGACAAACAACACAGACAACAGACAGACATGATGACATGATAATAATGTTAAAAAAAAAACTTTATTTATAGTCTATAGCACCTCTCACGCAAGGGACTATAGCGCAACGTGCTGCACAATAAAGTAAAGAAACAAGAGCATAAGAATAGGCAAACTACAAACCAAGAAAACAAAAGAGACAATATAAAGGACAGGTATGCTAATAAAAATAAGATATATGTAAAAGAAGAGAACAAAACGAAGGTCTGCATAATGTCGCTACAACTTGTTAGCTGGAGCAAAACAATGTTGATACCCCTCTGTTCTACACCTTGGGAGGATGACATTGCTCACTGTGCAAAAGATGTGAGCACTCCTTTAAAATGTGTGCTTGTTATGCACTTTACCTGTCAGTGTACCCTTCGTACATAGTGTTGAATCTCTGTGTGTTGTGATGTGTCTTTTACAGTCCTGTGTATGTATTCCTGTTAAATAGCCAACATGCTTTACTGAAAAGCTGTCCGAATCTAGTGGGAAATGTCAGATTCATTGTGGCTTCTCTGGTCATTAAAGAAATGGACCTGTGTCACGTGGAAACGACAGATGCGGGCCGCTTTAACACGCAGTCTGAGATCGATGCAGCCTCAGCTCTAATTGTGATTCGACTCCCGTTCTTCTCCAGACGAGGCTCTGCAGAGGCAGGAGGAGATCTGGCAGCAGGAGGTGGAGGAGTCTCTGTCCGTCTGCAGGTCGCTGTCTCATCCCTCCAGACCCAAGCTCATCGACTTCCTGCGCATCACGGCCCCGGAAGATGACATCACCGACACGCCGACAGCCACGCCTCTCCCGCCGGAGCTCAGGGTGAGTGGCTTCTTGAACGAGGATGATAATGCTGCATCATCATGACACTGACCCACATTTTCACACGACGGTGGAGTCCGGTCTCTGTGGGGCCATCATTGCCTCACAGCCCTGTTGATCCAGGTCCAACGAATTGGCCTCATACAGTTACAGTTACAGTAATACAGTGTGTGACAAAGAGGTCCTTGTGGATACGTAACAGGAGGGGTTTAAAGCAGCTCTGTAGGTGCATTGTATAAGCACTGGTAGCTGAATTAGCATGAAATAGTAGTTTTCTGGGTTTAAAGCTCTTAAGCTCTGCCACGTTGCCTCTGTGTACAGAACATGCAAGTGTGGAGTTGTTTTCCTGGACTGTCCCTGGACTTTACATGATTTCCATATATTTTGACCATTTCGAAATGAAAAATAGTATATTTTTAGACCCAGTTAAATTAGAAACAAGTAAAGAATCTGGACTTCCCTTATCCTTTTCCAATTTTTAAACTACTCTGAACGCAGCAAAGCAAGTTTTAAAGCAACATTATGTATAATTAGTTTGGTTTGTTTGGAGTGTGACACCACTTCTGTAAACACAGAGCCCAGGTTTCTGGTTCAATGCAGCATGCCAAGCTAACATAACCTGAACCGGAGACAATAACACCTGAATACAACATGCTACAGACTACAGGCTACAGGCTACAGGCTACATGCGG
Organism: Sparus aurata; assembly: GCF_900880675.1. NCBI lineage: Eukaryota > Metazoa > Chordata > Actinopteri > Spariformes > Sparidae > Sparus > Sparus aurata. The sequence goes on along the minus strand of NC_044208.1, from coordinate 13,082,597 downwards.
ACGCTCGGTCAAAATGGACTGACTTTATGATCAAAAACTAGAAAGTCAGCTACCTTGGTAACACAAAAAAAACCAAACATCAAGCAAGTGCAACAACACAGGACATAAAACTTAGCAAGCCAGCTAATGTTGCTATAGGTCGGGTTCGACATCTAGCCTCTTGCTCGATGACTCTCTCTTCTTAGCTTCCTCTGTCAACACCAGCTGGTTAGGTTTAGGCACAAAAAAAAAAACGAAGTCTTTTTAAAAAACCATCCAACTCTCCATCCGCTCCGCTCCTCCTCCCGCTGTGAAATCGACATAGTCAAAATGTAATATGAACGTGACCAAACACCAAATGTCAATATAGCACAAAGTCTGTGACATGTAGAAGCTTGGATGTTTCTGTTTGCAGAAACATGAACTGAATATGAATTATTCTGGAATCTGGACACTGAGTGAAGCAAATAGTCAGAAGTTCTCATTTTAAAAGTAAGTTACAAGTTTAGGTCTGTTTAACATCAGAAAAGATGATGTTATTTCAGCTACACTTAACTGCAGTATATTGATCTACTATACAAAGCGCATTGTATTTTTGCTGCCTCATGTGCTGGATAAAGTCCAGTGTGTTTGTTCAGGAGTGTGTGTGTGTGTGTGTGGGTATGCACTTTGGTCTTAATGCTATTTCATGGGATTATCTGGATCCATTCCTATTACATAAACGCAGCTCCCATAAAGGCTACAGTGTCCCTCCCTGGGAATGCAAAAGCACTTTATTAGCATTCATATGATTAAGTGGAGCCGGTTAAGGCGTCACTGCAGAGTCCGGCCCGGTCTGAATACAATAAGTGACAGAGAAAGTTACACAGTGTAATGATATGCAGTGGAACGTTATCACCGGGGTGATCTGTCGCTCACCTGCTGCTGGCCAAGATAATGTGACACAAAACAAACAAGGGTGGAACCCGAGAGTTAAGACACAAATACGCAATCATGAAGCGGTGAAGGAGGAAGGTTAGAGTTTTAAACTCAGGAATCCATAACACAACACACACACCATTTAACACCTGTATGTGTGCACATGTTAACAGTTTTAAATGTCTTTAGTGTTTAATGCTTTTTCCTGTAGTCAGTAGCTTCCCTCCTCTTTTTCTAATGTCAATGAAGTGTCGCACTAATCTCGCCTTTAAATCATTGCACAACACTGCATTTGTTTTTATTGTACACCACTTTAGAGCCTCAAAGTCACAGATATATCGATATCTGCATATAAGTTGGTCCTATATGCATAAATCTGATATCTTATTTTTATAAGATAATAAAATGCAGAAAAAGATGCTTGGGGGAATTTCATGATTATTGAATCAGCTGTGAAGTTTACTGTTGAGCGCACTGATGTGATTTAAGACAATAAAATCAATTATTGAGTGATTATTAAGAACATCAGAGATCATTGCATTGAAATTTTCTTTCTATCTATCTATCTATCTATCTATCTGTCTATCTATCTATCTATCGCGATCTGTGTCACCAGTTTGAATGTGATATCACTGGTTGCTTTATTTTGAAAATCTGCATGTTGATCTATTTATTCTAAATACAAAAACAAAAGCCAAATTTGACAACTGCTGTTCAGGGTACTTTACATAATGCATTGAAAAGTATCAGGCTAATTAAAATGCTATTTAATTTGAATTTGAATTTTTATTGAATTTTAATCACTTTGTCAAATTAGCATACTGTGTATTCTTTTGAATGTCAGCTGATTAGCGTTGCAGTGTAGGTGGGGTTAGACCCGCTAAGACTCTCAGACTAGCCGGCTGTTGTTCAGTGCCTGCAGGGGAGCAGAGAGACTCCCTGTCACTGTGGATTTACAGGCCAAACGTTTAACAAGTGATCCCTGGCAGTCAGCTCTGGGTGTGGTGGCCCTCCATCTGCTGTGGGTGGCTTCCTCGGCCTTAACGGCTCACGGATCTGTCAGGGTGTTGTCAGAAACGGTGGCTGGAGTCACCATCTGCTTCCAATTACACTATGACAGTATGCAGGTTGGCGTCCGGAGCGCAGCCTTGGTAAACTGCCGCAGCGAGTGTAGAGAGGAGCCGGAGGGGAAAGGAAGGAGGCAGAACTTGGAAGCGAAAGCTGCGACTTGGATCTGATTTTAACTGTGGTTGAGCTGAGTCACTGTAGCCGGCAGAGGCATGGAGCCGGGCTGCACTTTTCCATTACTCTGTGGATTTTTTTCTCCTGTAATTGGTCTGACTGGGAGACTAACAGCTGCCTCCAGCTTTAGGTTTGGAAGTTTCGTTCTCTGGTAAGACATGAAGGCGATGTAGCAGGAAAAGGATCATTTCTTTTCACCAAACTGGAGCGGAAACAGGTCGGATTTTCTCAAGTTGTGATGTGACTCTATTGACTTTTCTTGCTTTCATTTGCTGCATGCTCCTGGAGCCATTTATACAAATTCCCGCATGCGATACAGATGCCTTAACACCCATTACAACCTCTTGGCTTGCATTTTTTTTCCAATGTGAGAAAGCAGATACGAGCTGTGTGAACGGTAACCGTAATGTTGACAGTGTTGGAAAACCTTTTCACCAACTTCCTGCTCCAATCGCAGCTTTATTAATGAGGAGACTCTGATTTTCTGAAAATGGAGAAGCAAAAAGCCATCCTAAAATTTTTCCGGACTCTCTCAGAGGAGCAAAATGAGGACATAATGCAAGGAGACACGGAGCTGAGCTTCAATCTGAAGAAAAATGGGGATATGAGATTTGAAGATGCTCTGGAGAGCAGTAGAGACTCCTTATTGTACTTTATATCGCCTCTGGAAGAAGAGGAGATCACCTCAAACCCAGTGGGACGTTTAGGAAATGACACAGAGATGACAGATGAGGAGAGGAATAATGTCAACCTGACGGAGCGGCAACGCAAGGCCGCAAACGATGAAAATGTCTCAGAGAGGTGCTGTGACAGTGGCGGCAGCGTATCGCCGGATGAATGCGCTTTGAAGGAATCCCGGCAAGCAGAGTGTCGACACGTTTCAACTGAGCGCACAGGTAACGATTGTGATTGTGTTGCACCAATGGGTGTTGAGGAGGATGACACAGAGGAGTCCAACCAGAGAGCGGGAAAAGACAATCATCACTGCCAGGAAGATTTCATCGTTCCTGATCCCGATTGGGGTGCTGATCCTGGGAAATCAACCAAAGGTTGGCCATCCGAAGCCGAACATGTCGTGATGACAACAACTCAGACAGGAGCTCGAGTCGAGGTGCAAACTGTCAGCCCTCCGTGTTTTAAAGATGATGACGAAGAAGAGAAAAGCTGTGCAGAAGAGGAAAATGAAGAAGAAGAAGAAAACGAAAAAAGAGACGTATTCCCGGACTCTTCCGCCCAACTTCCCTTTCCTTCCATCCCTAAAGACACAAATATCGTCATAACACCTGCAGGTAATAACCCTCCAACTGGATCCACCTTCACCAGAGCCACCTTCTCGCCAGGCTCCCCAACAGATAAGCAGGTCCAGCTCCCAGCCCTCTTCAGCGCGATGAGGGTCCTGAGGAAGGGGGTGGTCGGGCCCGAGCACGACACCGTGGCCCCGATCAGGAGGGACGTTTCCCCTGAGAAGCAAGGGGATGCTAAAGTCCAGGGGGGCTTCCTGGAGCAGATCTCCCAGCTCCTCAGCAAGGAGAAGAAGGAAGGGGGGGCTGAGGAAGATGAGGACGACACCAGAGAGAAGGGTGAAGAAGGTGAAGAGTGCGAGAGTAAGGAAGTCCGAACAGAGGAGGGTGCAGAGGTTTCAAATGAGCGTAGAAAACCTTCTGTGTCCAGTGCGGAGGCAGCATTCGACGCGTTCAAAGCATTTTTCACCCCAAAGCCTCTGAAGAAGGACCCAGCAGACAAGGTGGACCTGGAGGCCGTGAGGAAGAAGATCAGAGCGGATAAAGACGCGCTGAGAGCGCTTTTTGACAGGACCGCCAATAAGACGCCAGAGAAGAAAGACTCCCCTGACCTTAAAGTATGAATGTGTATCAGGCATCAAACATGGAATCTGAAACATCTCTTGTTATTTGTTGGGTTTACCAGAACCCATTTTTATATTATTATCCTCTATGTAAGGATGAGGATGCTCGATTTAAGATTCATTCTGTTACTAATCAGGTACCAAACTGTTTTCTTTTCCTTCCAGTCAGAAACATCGACCCCCGGAGAGGGAGAGGAAAGAACCCCCGGTCGTCTTCACGCCGTCTGGCCTCCACTTAAGGAGGAAAAAGTCGGGCTGAAGTACACAGAAGCAGGTACGACTGACACACTATGCGTTGTATTTATGTATTGGTCATACAGAACTATCTAACTGTCCCCATTGGAATAAGCCCTTGTGTTTTCTTGAGGTTGCTTTTTCCGACCTCATTGGTTGGTTTTTCCACGGACTCATGCGGAGAAATAATGAGAATAAAATGAAAAAATGACCAGTGTTTCCTTTTTTTTCTAACCCCTTGATAAATCCAAATACTGATCTCACCAAAAATAAAAAAAAGTTGTGAAATATCAAGCTGACAGAAGGGAAATGAGTTTGTGTTTTGAGCTCTTAAAGACGACCTCTTACTTTCAGGTGGCATGACATGGTGAAAATATATATATACACACTTCACGACATAGATGTCACCACCCTGTCGGAACCACTATGTGCTGAATATTCATGTCAGATGTTGATTCAAGACAAAGCAGCAGAGGGAGTCAGAGTGTTTGCTCTGTGATGTCATGCAGTGGCTGGACAGCTGTATCAGGCTCTGCTGCCACAGTAAACACAACTCCACCCAGCGTGTGTGTGTGTCCGCAGAAAACTTCAGTCTGCGACACCTCAGTGTGTGAAGGGATTTAACAGGGTCGCACGTGGAAGAGGCTGGTGTGCCTTCAAGAAAACCATTTATATTTTATTGAAAACAGAAACATCCCGAGAAGACTTTCTTTTTTGCCTACAGCCACTTTTTTTTTTAATCTTTGGCGCCACCCAGTGGCAGCATGATGTCAGACAGCTTACTGTCTGTGGGTACAACTCTGCCGTAAATATAACCAATATAAAGTTGACAATGTTCAGGCATTGGTCACATTTTGTGAAAAAGTGTACACTCAGTGTACACCACAATATTGGCAATAATCACATCAAAAACATGATAACTTTAAATGAAAGTTCAAAAATTGTATGCACATTTTTGTGTTATCACCAGTTACACTGATTCTAACTAGTATTTTTTTATTTTGAAAAGATAATGTATTTTCACAGTAATCCTTTATTTTTATCTTGTATGAAAAGGTGCTAGGATTGTTAGTTCCCATTTTTTTTTTTATTAAAAAAAGTCTTCCTTTGGTGTTTTAATGGATGGATTCTCAGAAAGTCTACCTCTGTTTATCTTCATGATTATTTAAGGGTGTTTTATAACACTGTGTGCACACACGCACCTTCCTGTGAATACAGTCTGGAAGATAACACTAAATCCGCTTTCTAACGAAGTTCGGCCATCCATTAACAAATAAATGTTTGCTGAAATACGACATCCCACATCGTCTTTCTTACATTGGAGCCTCTGCTGCTGGCATGTGGTCAGGCTTTGTGTTGTTTTTGACCCCGACAACTACGCTGTATCCTCAAACACCCCTCAGCATGATGCGGTGGTGAAACGTGAATTTGATTTGCTCTGTAAAATCAGTCCGGCCGCAACACTAATTCACTCATCATGAACGAGAAAGTTCTTTGGGGCACCACAGCTGTAATGACGAACATCTGTTGTGGAACCAGAAAGAACACAAAGCGGTTGTAAAATGCTTTTTCACTGATTGTTCTCCTGCTCTGTGTCCTGTCAGAGCACCAGGCTGCTCTGCTGCAGCTGAAGAGAGAATGCAAAGAGGAGCTGGAGAAGCTACAGGTCAGTATGGAGGATGTGCTGTGGAGTTGAATCAAGCTGCGCTGCCTTGTGAGGCCAAATTTAAGCAATTCAAATATTAAAGGGGCATTACGTAGTTTTTGGAGAAGAATTCAAACTCAGAATCGTAATATTTACAATATGAATGAGGTAATAATTCAAAGCCAGGTTTTTATTTTATTTGCATAGCTTAATAAACAAGCTGTTTGAAGCTAGAAAGGTGGCAGGGTCCGCCACATGTAAACAAAGTAAAACAGTATGAACGTGTTGTCCTTTAAGGTCAGTTTGTTTATTTAGTTCATTCAGTCGTTAGTCATCTAGTTTGTGTTTTGTAAAAAAGGCCAATGAAGATCTTTCTCTTCTTTTTCAAATGTCTTCCCCAAAACTACACAGTGCACCTGTAAATGAATGCTGTTACTGTATACATACTCATGTGCTCTCTTGCAGAGAGTTGGATGATAGGACTGATGCCACTCTTATGTCTGCACAAAACATGTGAACTTGAAGCCAGTAAAACAGTTAGCCTAGCTTAGCACAAAGACTGAAATCAGAGGGAAACAGCTAGCCTGGTTCTGTCCGTCCATGGGCCATCACGTCTGTTACTAAGTAAACAATACTCATTAATATGTTTAACACAGGCTTTTTTTTAAGCAAGAATCAAGCTGACAACCTAAAAATGTCCCTTGTTTTTTTCCTGTAGTTTTGTATTATGTTCCTTTTTCAATTGTGAAAACTAATAGACAAAACAGAGGAAAAGGTACACTGTTTTAACACACTTAAAGTTGAACACATCTGGCCTTCTGGCAGTTCACCTTTTATCAAATCTGGCCCTTTTAAAAAAGTAGTAATAATAAAGGCTAAAAACAATTCAACAAATACGATGAATAAAGCTTCCAATAAAAAGTATTTTATATTTACTTGGGTTTGATTGAGCTTTTCTGTCAAGGACATTTCTTTTTGCCCTATAAATAGTAACAAACGACACAATTCTGTACAGGAAACACCTAGGAAGTTACTAGATAATACATTTATTTAAACAGATTCATAGAAAAAATAATAATAAAAGCAAAATAAAGCCCTTTTCTCATGCAGTGGACGGAATACTTTTTTATACTGATAGTGAGAATATTCTGGAAATACCTTAAAAAATGCAAGTAATAACCAATCTGTTGTAATCATACTGTTTTCAGGAGGATTATGGACAGCAGCTCTCCAGGCTGAGGGTGGAAAACGAGGACAATGTCGCCCGTCTGGAGTTCTGTCTAGCAGAGCTGCAGGCCAAGCTCTCCCAGGCCGGTACCGGTCGTCGAGGGGAGCTCAAAGATGCCGCTGTGTCGACCGGAGACGATTTTATACACAAGTCCTTCCGCACAGTCTGCATCCAGACAGACCGAGAGACTTTTGTTAAGACTCCTGAGGGCGGAGAGGGAACGAGCCCCCAGCAGACGAAGGTGAACCCCAGAAAGCTGGACCTGACTTCTATCAGCCTCAGCCTGGCCGGTCAGAGGGACGACACTCCATCGTCGCACGACCTCCTTCTTCCTCCGTCTGAACAACCGCCTGCTCCAACCAAAACACACAATCTGCCTCCGCCTCCTCCTCCACCTCCTCCATGTTTATCTGCACCCCTGAACAACATGCTCCCCTCAAACGGTCCTCCACCACCACCGCCCCCTCCGCCTCCTCCATCCGCGCCGGGCTTAGCTCCCCCACCACCTCCTCCTCCAGGTGGAGGTTTCATGATCGATAAACCTCCCAGGAAACCAGCAGTGGAGCCATCCCGACCCATGAAGCCTCTCTACTGGACCAGGATCCAGATCCAGGACAGCAAGTAGGTTCACACATGAAAGAAGAATACGCACAAGAAGACCAAACACTGTTCTCCTGCACTGGCTTGTGACTAACTTTATTAAAAGTGCCTGTGACTAGTTTTACATTGTTCTTACATTTACATGACTACATTTGTGTTGAGTGTATTAGACCAACAGATCAAAACAGAAGCTGATTCTCTCTCTTCTCATGTTTCTCTCTCTCTCAGTAACAACATACTGTGGAACATTCTGGAGGAGCCAAACTTGATCAACACCAGCGAGTTTGAGGATCTCTTCGCCAAAACCACCACGCAGACCAAGAGGAAGCCGCTGTCAGAGGTGTACGAGAAGAAAGCCAAGGCCAGGAAGGTAACGTGCAAAATTAACCTGACAAACATGCAAAACACACGTCAGGTTTTGTGGTATTATTTGCAATACGTTGCTTGTCCGCTAGAGGGGGTGATAGCACTGAGTTTACAGGTGTCAGATTGTTATAAATGTATTTTAGGAGCGTCATATAATCCAGATTTAGACACAACTATCAGTTTAAAAAGCTTCACGTGTAAAATTTTGGATTCAGCTCTCTTTACATTATATGTTTCCATTGTTTGGTGACTGCTTAGTCATTTTTATTCCTGAATGGATTTCATTGTGTTTTGCAGTTAATACATAAATGCTTCAAGTTTTTTTTTTTGCTGTGTTGCACCTCTTAAAAATAAAGGCACAGACAATGAGAAGGAAGGTGACATAGAACTCAGTTAAAAAGACAAAATAAGATCCTATTTATTTAAACATAACATAACTTAAACAATACTGAAGTTTGCACTGATAAATCAAATCCTTAATTCCCGACAGCTCCGGTTACAAATACAAGAAGAGCTGATGCATTGTGTTTACTTTCCTCCATCTCTTCACATTAGACCCTCCACTAATGACTAGCTAATGGTTTGTGGTGGAAAGGTTGCCGTAGTAACCGCGTGTGTGGTCTGAATGTGTTTGTTTCAGCTCATTAAGCTGCTGGATGGGAAGCGCTCTCAGGCCGTGGGCATCCTCATATCGAGCCTCCACCTGGAGATGAAAGACATTCAACAAGGTGAGTCACGGGGCGCTTCATCCATCGAGGTGTGCTGCTGGGAAACGGCGCGTGTCGCTGTGTGTTTCCTGTCAGCTGCTGATTTTAGGAAGGACTGCGACAGGAAAGACACTAGGAATCATGTGCATGCTTGTTTGTACTATTTCCTTGATCACACTTTGTCAAAATGAATTGTGTCAAGGTTTTTAACGATACTTAAAGTTAGAATAAACCTATGATTGCCTCATTTGCTGTAGTATCAATTCATAAATACAAAGCTCTGAATAAAGTTTTTGTTTTTTTTAAGTGTCTCCAGTACCGTATGTGAGCAAAGCTTATGATGAGTTAGGGTTGTTTCACTGTGAAGTGACTGCTGCAGCTGCGACATACAAACTGAACATTCAGTAACATGAAAGAGCTGCCAATCATCATCAAGTATTTCAATGTTTTACTTTTTTACTACATTTAAGCATGAGATATTGTTATTTTCGGTCCATTACATTTATCTGACTGCTTTATAATGTATATTCATTAAAATTCAAACAATAACGTAAATGCACCTGAGCTGGAAGGAAGGCTAATTTCCTGTATCTGTAATGAGCACCTAAACCAAAAGGCAATGTTATTAAAGTAAATTGTAGCAACTTATATTATATGAAATGATTAAAATGAGCTCTATATCAGCTTCATTCTATTTTGGCTTCGTAGTGAGGACTTTGATGGATGTGGCTTTTGCTCAAGTAAGGTTTTGAATGTAGAGGAGCATTTTTTTTCTTACTTGCATCATTTCTATGTCTACTAAATGATCTAAAACCTTCTTGCACCACTGGCCAGTACTGACATCAACACTAAGGGCGGAAGCTGCTGGAGCTGTTGTTAGCTGTGTAGCTATATTACATTTTTTCCACCATTTTTTCCCCCTGCTGGAACAGCAGTTAGACTATCACGCTAATCATTATCAAGTGTGTGTAATCAAACAAACTTCACATATATCACAGAAGATAGATTACAGTGCAGTGTTTTCTAGCCAGTCTGAGGACTCGAGCCTGCAGTCTTCATCTGTAAACATTCAGGTAACCGCAGTTCCCTGAACGTTGCTCTTGTCTAACTTTAACCTCGGCATCACACTGCAGTTGGCCTGAAATTCACTCTGAACATGAGCTGCTGGTGAATTTAAAGTAGGATTAAGGTTTAAAACATTCACCGCATTGTCAGCAAGATGGTCACAGAGAAGTAATCTGCATTGCTAATCCCAAACTCAAAAAAATCTTTCTTTTCAGGAATTCACAGGAGAGATTGCCAGAAAATACCCATTCTGTATTTCCTCAGTCATCCTCAAAATGAGCACAGTTCTCTTTGAAAAGTCATTTTTCTTTGTTTGATTATCTCTCATTGCTCTGGATATTACCTGGAACGATCTACAAGACGCCTCATGCATGTTAACCAATTATATTAACTGTTGTGTATCTGTTCTTCTTCTAGCCATACTGACAGTGGATCACTCCGTGGTGGACTTGGAGACCATTGAAGCGCTGTATGAAAATGTAGGCATTACAGCACACTTCCCGGCGGTTTACTAACAAGTTCGATTGTGCAATTATGAGCCCGTTATTTACATGTCACTGTCAATGTGTCAGAGAGCACAGCCGGAGGAACTGGAGACAATCAAGAAGCACTACGAGACGTCGGAGGAAGAGGAAGTCAAACTGCTGGACAAACCCGAACAGTCAGTATCTCACCTGCTGAGAGAAATCTAAAACCTCTTCCCACTGAGTGAAAAACATATCCAAAAAACGTCGAGGCAACGTCCAGCGGAGAGCCAGAATCAAAGTGTTATTTGGTGTTTTTTAGACGTCCTTTCAATGTTCGCAAGTCATCTCCAAGTGAACAAAATGATCTCTTTTCAACTTCTAAAGAACTTCTCGTGGTTCAAAATTAAAGTTTTTATGATGGCCAAATTTTACCACATGCAGTGAAAGCTTCAGCAAACATTTGAACCTCAGCAGCCTGCACGAGGCCTGCACTTTACTGGGTGAGCTATTTATTAGCTTAAAACCTCATGTTAGATGATCAATCATTGGAATATTAGTCTACCTGATGAAGGGTGGGTGACCAAAGCATGATATGAATTAAAGCTGACAAATAGCTCTCCTGGCAGAGTGCATCCCTCATTCAATATACACAGGATGAGGCTCAGGGTTCAAATCCTCCCTGTAGCTTTTGCTGCACGGAGTAAAAATTTTGCTGTCATAAAAACTTTTTGAAGTTCTTTAGTCGTCGATAATGACATTGGAAACCTTAATTCTGAACCCTGTAAGGACGTCACTTAGACATCGATCATGAACGTTGAAAGACGTCTAAAAAAGACCTTCATTAAAACCCATCAAAGACCTTGACTTGATGTCTTTTGATATGTTTCTGCTCAGTGGGTTTAGGCAGGTCTAAGACAGATGGACAGCATTCATCACGTTGTCCTCTGTGAATCTGTTTCAGGTTCCTGTATGAGCTCTCTCAGATCCCGGACTTTGCAGGCAGAGCTCACTGCATCATCTTCCAGTCGGCCTTCATCGATGGGATCTCAACCATCCAACGCAAGCTCAACACCGTCTCCAGTGTCTGTGAGGTAGGAGAACCGTGTCAGATTTCAAGAATTCCCAATCTAACCTTTGATAGCAAGGTGATCCCTGCGGTATGAAACCATGACTCGTGGTTGATCTTGGGTGTGTTTTCTGTTATGAGGCTCTGCTGGAGAGCGATGGCGTGAGGAGAGTGGTGGGACTGGTGTTGGCTCTGGGGAACCACATGAACGGAGGCAGCAGGGTCAGAGGTCAGGCCGACGGCTTTGGACTGGAGATTCTGCCTAAACTGAAGGATGTGAAGAGCAGGGTAAGGCCTGCGGAGCGGACCATGTGATCCGTACTGTTCATTGTGGTTCAGTCCTGCAGAATCTACTTATAGTATAATATATAGTATAGTTTCCTCAGATATGTAGTATTAGATGTATTCTACTCTCATTTGTATCTTAGTTTTACTATTATTTTATCTTACTTTAGATTATTTGTGGCATTATATCCCTGGTTTTATGTTCATTCTGTCTTTTTATTTGATGCACTTTGTGGAGAAAATGAAAAAAAAAATGAGACACATGAGGGCAAAAACTTCAAAATAAAACATTAGAATAACAAAACCTCAAACTATGACAATAACAGGGTTATGGTTTGTAGCCTGAGAGGCCAAACCCTGGGTATAAAAGTCCACGAAGCACATTCTAAAGGTTGTGAAGCTCGTTGCTACGACATTCATGTAAATGAATGAAAAGTGAACTACACGAGCTCATCAACATTTTTCATCAGTTTTTAAAAGCTGGATTTGTTCTTTTCACTTGTGGTCAAAAATTTGGTCTGATCTACACTTGACTGCATACAGTCGGAATATTATGCAATACATTATCTTTATAGAGAAACAACACACCATCAGATGGTCCTGCTGAAGGAACTGACTTATGACAGGGAGCTACCCGCCTGTACACTGAGGTTAAACTTTTCACTGATGTCATTTTCCTGCACTTCTTCTCAGGACAATCGTATCAGCCTGGTGGACTACGTGGTGTCATATTATCTGCACAACGTGGATAAGGTATGAGTTAATTGCTCTTTTATTGACATACAGTATTTCTGTGGCTTTGTGTGCTTTAATTTACGTAAAACTGATGTATTTATATTGTTTTCCTTTGAGCATTTGTCAAGTTAATGGAGGAAAAGTGCTTGCGCCTGCTTGGTAGTGGTTAATGGATCCAAAGTTGAGTGGCATATTGAGTGTAAACTAGAGCTGTCATGATTTCAAACTTGTTACATTGCCAAAGATCCTTTATGGATTTGCTTGAGGCGAGGGTTTCCTCGGGAAAGGTTTGAGAAACCAAATTTTTTTTTTTAACAAACTGAATTTCTATCTTTTGTTCTTTATTGTTGAATCCCCACAGAGGAGGATTTCTTGTTGAAGTCGATAATCTTTATTTTGGATGAATATTATTCGGACTTGCCGAAACATAACCTGCAAAAATCCACGTGGATAGATTTAAGCTGTTGTTGTAAATTCTATGTACAATGTGTCGACGTCCATTTTGAAATGTTGAATCTAAAGATTAAAGACAACACATCTCTCATCCCTGATTCGACAGTCATGTTTTATTTTTGATTGCATTCCACCAGAACTCCGGCACAGACAAGAGTACGTTCCCACTTCCTGAACCGCAGGACGTCTTCCTGGCAGCGCAGGTCAAGTTTGACGACCTCAACAGAGACCTCAGACAACTCGGACGAGACCTGACAAGTACGTGAAGTCACCGCTGCAGCCTTCATCTGCTCCAGCTCCTTCTCTCTAAAACACCCCTCTAGAGTAATCGATGCCAATCCTCTTCTCCCCCCTCATGATGTTTGACGGTTGCACATATTCCCCTCGTAACGCAGACGGTGAGCTCCGGCATCCGTGTTGACGGGGAGACTGGAAGAGTCTCCTCGCGGTCACTCTGTTGTGTGTTTTATGTTTGAAAACCTCAGCCAGGCTGTGAAACTCTATCACTCTGATTTTTTTAAGGTTCCCACAGAACAAACCTCGACCCGGTCTGGCATCGTTTTTCCTCACACACACGCACACCCCCCCACACACACACACACACCCTCCAACAGCTCAGCACCCTGGTTTCCCATCCCCGGCCCCACCAGCCATTCAGTCACTGTTTATACTTACGGCTAAAGGCCTGCTTCTTTGACCAGACTCGAGTTAGCTGAGGCACCAGAACAAAAGATTTCCTCTCATTTCTTGCCCGTTCTCCTCTCTAAGTGTGCCCATATGACGCCATTCAGCATGCCAGTCGGTCGAACCAGACGAGTAATGTCGAGGGACAATGCTTACTCTTACATGTGCACGATTGTGAGTGAGTTGCATTGTTGTATCCCGATGTATACATGTGTTTTTGCCCATGTTTCACTGTGCGTGTATTCAGAGACGAGGAGTCTTGCTGCTGATACTGGCCTGGCGCCTTTCAGATCTGGCTTCTAATCCTCCTGCCCATCAGATCTCCTGCCTTTGTGCCCCTGTCGCCGGCGCAGGGAGACCATGGCTTCCCACTTATGTAATCTCCAGACCTCCAGTATCTGCAGCGTATCAGCACGGGCCCCTGCAAAGATGCACGGATCCTTAGACCGCTCGGCCGTATCACCTGGGCTCCAGTGTGGCCCCCAGATGTGTGCCGCAGATAGCTTTCTTTACCTCTCAACACAGCGTTGTCTTATCTACCCGTCTACCCAAACCACCGTGCAATCTGGATTGCCCGTCGCAGGGTCCCTTTTGTTCTGCCCGTTTGAACTGCCCTCATCCCTGTGTTTTCTGTTTGGTTGGAATGACATGTTTCCCAACACGGTTAAAGGGAGTTTAGTTTCTCTTAAGTCATCCATGTTGTAATACTACAAAAATCAGTCTTTCTCACTTATCTGTAGCGGCATCTAGCCATGCAGATTTGGTTTTATTTGTCTGTTCTTACTCCAATCCAGTACAATGGAGGCGAACAGAATTTTGTCTTTATTTTGAATTGCTTTTAGAAGTTCCAGTTCTAGAGGCTCTGCCTCGGTTACTCTCGATTCATCCGCAGAGATGCCGGTGAAAAGTTTTCATTAGCACCGTCTACAGCGGACTGGACATCTTTTTGAGGTCTATATTGAGAGTTCAAATGAATTTACAAAGATGTATTGACACACACACAAACATAAACATAAACATAAACATAAATAAGCTTCCTCTAAATAAGCCTATAGCCACACTAGTGGCAGTGCTCTATATCTCAGCAGTGATTTGAGGGCTTGACATGAACTCTCGTACATTCACGGTCCCCAGAAGATGAATCTGTCCACTTTGATGATGCACTGACTTTGCCTACATATAGCGCCACCATGTGGCTGGCTTGTAACAACTTCAGTCATCCCTTAATTTGTCCTCTGCCGCCATTATCAGATCAAAATTATCGTTTTGAAGACACTGACTTTATCCAAATGTCTGGGCTGCCCTGCTCTTTTAGACTTGCACGGAGTCTAGGAGTGCTGAGAGCTGTCAAAACCCACAATTTATCCGTTTCCGGGCCTCAAGCAGACTGTCTTAACACTTAAATGAACTTCACTGATTTAATCACCCAAAATGAATTGCACAGATGTAACATTGTAGTTTCCCAACTGCCGACTGCAAAACTAAAATACTGTATTATTGTGAATGTGTAAAACAATTTCTCTATCAAAATGCAACTTAAATCATGTAGGCTGGAAATCATTTTCAACCCCATTATTAAACAGATGTAAGTAGAGGCTGTATTCTTTAGGCCTGTTTATCTATGGCTTGTATCAGCCTTGCAGTCTCCCAGCCCCGCAGATCCGATGTGATGACAGTGAACACATCACAGTATAGTGATTCTTTAATATAATTCCATCTATAAGTAGGCAAGGCGTAACTATTTTGTCATGGTCATGGGGTTCAAGCTCTGGTACGAAACTTATCGAATGTGGGGTCTAAAAAAATCAGTTTCGGGGTTCTTGACTTAAAAAGGTTGAGAACTACTAACTTGCTGTAAACATGGCTGTCTTGTTTATATTTTGAGGTATACCAATCATTTAAAGACTACAACACTTTTTGCATCTTGTTGCTGAGACTCTATTGGTGAAGTCTATTTCCAGTATCATTTTCATTACATTTGCACTTAAAATATGGCCTTAATCCACATAATCAAATACTGTATGGACTTACTATGCTGCAGTTATAGACATTACATAGATATTTATCATTGGTAAAGTCAATACCTTTATGCACATTTATGCTTTTTTAATATAAATTATTCATTATGAAGACATAGTATGTCCTGAAGACTTTCTTGTCACTCTGGTTTAGCCTGTCTTTGGTTTCCTTGATTGATTAATGTCACTGTGGAGTCTAACAGGAGTATTGTTGCTATTCGCGAGGCGACTGATGTAAACATATCATCATCCAAACCTTGCCTTTAAGAGAGCATTCATTCCCTCGCCACGAAAACCAAATCCCTGACTTGGCTAAAGTTTGCGTAGCTTCAGTCTCGCATGTGAGCGCACCGCACTCCTCATCAGCCGGCTCTGTTTATGTGAAGGCCTTGTAACCCTCTTCGGTCTGAAGTAAGCAAACCTCTGTCGGACAACAAAAGGCCGACAAAAGAGAGAAAGGAGTGGGAGAGAGATACCCGCCTCCACAGTTTACACAAATCCTGAATGAAAACAGTATTCTTTTGTAATCTTATCTGGGAGATGTTGATCGAGCGTCGGGGCTGGGAGGGGGTGGGGGGTGGCAGGGGCTCGGCTCCCTCTGCAGCCTCTATTATGACTGGCTCCGCAGACTGGCTCCTCTGATCCACTGATTGGACGCAGAGTGGCGTGGAGCCACCGACTGGCAGGGGAAGAGAGAGGGAGAGGGAGCGAGCAGTCGCCATCTCTGGGTGAATCTCAATAAGCGGTATCTGAAGAGGAAGCGGTGCCGATAACCTCCTGCTCGGGCACAGGTGGAGCTGGTTTAACCCAGAACTCTCACTCTCTGTCTCTCTGAAGCCGTCGTGTCGGAGGTTAAAGCTCTGAATAAGTGATTTTGTCCAAAGAACAACATTTTCTCTTTAAATGTATTCACCACACTCTAAAACGTGATGGTTCAAAGGCGTGTGCAGTTTAAAGGGGCACGCCGGCAATTTCCCGCATCAAGTTTAGTTATGATTAAGTACTGCACAGCATGTTCAAACTGTTGTATATCAACTTCAGTGGCTTTGGAGGGAGTTAAAGGAGGAACACAGCCCGGATGATACCTCAGTTAAGTCCTCAGGGTTATCAGGTTGAGCTAGGGGACAGATGTATTATGTCAAGGCAGCGTTAACAATCTTTTACAAGCAGTGGAGTGTGGAGAAGTGGGTGTTAAGCCGCCAATGGCTCCGTAACAAAAGAAGCATTATTTGGAAATGTAGGATCCAATGTTTCAACCGTGCCATCTAAGAATGGCGGTCAGCCAGTCAAGTTTTATACTGGCATTCATGATCCCAAGAGGATGAATCTTAGATCAATCTCTATGATCTTCTGATGTCTCCTTTAGCAACATCATGAAGGTGAAATTTGTGTTTTTTGTTTGTGAAAAGTCTGAACCTCTATTGGATGGAAGATATTTTTCAAGGTCAAGAAAGTCGTGATTGAAGTGAAATATCATCTAGTTTATTTATTGACTTGGAACATGCTCTTTTAATTTGGCAAACATCGTATGTGTGATTGATGGCACAATTCAACAGGATCAAAAATGTGTGTCTCTCCATTCACAGCCATGACAAGTTTTTCTGAAATAAGGTCCCATGAGGGAAACAGAAACAGGACTGACTTCAGCTCCCTGTACTTGGTGTTCAGAGCTTATTAGCATGTTAGCATGCTAATATCCTAAAATAAACAATAAAACATTTTACTAGAAATTGTCATTTCAGCATTTCTATCGTATTTTAGTGTGCTGATGTTAGCATTGTGCGGCCACACGAAACTGCTACTGTAGCTTGTCGTTGACCCATTTTAGTTCAAAATCAGTTTTTCCAAGACCAATAAACAAGTCATGCCTTGCTTCTGAAAGTGCTGCTGAGGAGCGAAATCCCCTCATTCTGGCGAAACCATTGCAGGTTTAAAATGTTTTGCCTCTGTGTGAGAGATCTGACCAGTCAAGCCTCCCTTCCTTAGATTTTCTTTATACATTCAGAAAGAGTCCCAAACTTCACCCACATAAGTAGACTTTCCAGCCACTGGTTTCTATCACTGCTCATCTTTTAACATCCGATGCTGCTGATTAGTACAAACATGCCATAAACATAACTGTGCATAAATGTATCTGTAGAAAGACCTCTCTGACGTCCAGCGTTTACAGCAAATGTAAAGAGTGTTTATGGTGATTAAACTATATGACACATAAAAAAGAAAGGTCACGCATGGTTTCCCCCTTTTCTTGAGCTATTCTCTTGTTCCCTTTTGTTTCAGGATGTGAGAAAGACGTGCAGAGAGTTTGCTCAGAATCCCCCGAGGAACACCTGCAGCCGTTTAAGGACAAGATGGAGGCTTTTGTTCTCAGTGGTGAGCACTCACAGTCGTGTATCTTTCAGATTTTAAACTTTCAAGAGGGGGCATTAGATGACTATGTTCAAACAACGTAGATTTCTTTTTTTTTCTGGAGCTGGTGCTTGGTGAAGAAATAAACCTTTGTTAAGACATCTGTGACCATTTAAAGACTCGGAGGTGATATTTAACATTACAGAATATATGTCATTAATTCAATTTCCCATCTAACCTATTCTTTTGCATTCACCCTGTTACTACTGGCTTGAATATCTTTGTCCCTCTTCTTATTTCACGGACTGTTTTTTTGGTATCTGTGTGTGAGGGAGATAGGATGAACTCAGAGTAGAGGCTAGACACCCAGATAGGGATCGCACAGATTTGGCAGTGACTGAAGGACTCCTGCCCTGAGACACACAGGCACTGGGAAACATCCATCCAGCCGACTGACACACTCCACGTTTTTTTAGCTTTTCCACGTTCACGTTTTGGTGAGCTGGACATTTACGTGGAGGCTAAAGCAGAAATCCCACATTTACACAGGGGAGGCAGACACAGGTAGTACATGCGCCTGTTATTTTGTGATAATGGCATTGCAATTTTGAAAGTGGCAGAGAATGAAAGAATGGCTCCATTGTTGAATAACTGACTGTGTAATTGCTGTTTTGAAGAGACTCAAATGGTTGTCTGGCTCCATTTGACATGGTCATCATCAGTATTTATATCAACAGAGTCTCCACAGGGATTATGCCTGTTCAGAATATACTGTAATCTGTGTTTTTTGGGGGAGTCTGGATGCAATTAAACTGTTCCCTTGTCTGTTTTCTTTCTCAGCACGGAAAGAACACGCAGAAGCTTCCTATCAGCTGATGACTGTACAGAAAAGGTTAGAGAATGAAGGAATGCTGTCATTTTGTGTGGGTCATACTACTAGTCTTATAGAATTAGGTTTTTAGATTCAGTGCCAACCACAAAAATGTTTACAGCATGTTCAGAACTGACAAACCAGCGCAAGGGGAAACAGGAAAATGGCCACCACGTGAAATAGCCCGCTTCCAGTCAGGGTTTCTTCCTGCCGAACAGTCGACATTCTTTCCCAAACAAAGAATGGGCTTGTGGGTAATAGTCATATGTAGTTATTACCATCACAACCAGACTGCTGTTCCTAGCAAGATCAACATCACTGGTGGGGATTAGCGATAGCATCGATATTAGCATGGGCAAGCAGCACGGCTATTAGCGGGGATAGTGTTAGCTGTCACTCAAACAGAAGCTTTTGTTGTGCGTCGAGGGGCTTGTGTGTTGGTCAAGCTGTAACCTGTCCCGCACATTTACAGCCACAAGACAACTCTACTGTTAAACTTTACCCTCTGCTCCGGTCGCTAACACCGGTCTGCTCTGAACACAGTCAACAGAGCTATCTATAGCTACCACGCTGCTTATATAAAACCCTACTGTGGAATGACGTATGACTTCCAGATTCTACTATGATCATATTTCATATTAGCAACAGCTTAAACTTAGTGACAAAGAGCAAAAAATGTGGTTATTTGGCAAAAAACATTTGGCAAAAAGTGTTGCATATCAACATT